>NC_091998.1:64480481-64780481 GCF_044704955.1 Pristiophorus japonicus | reverse complement strand
GCACTCCTGGCTGGCCTCCCACATTCACCCTACTTAAACTTGAGGACATCTAAAGCTCGGCTGTCCATGTCCTGACGAGGACCAAGATCCGTTCAACCATTTCTTCATGTGCACATTGGCTGCCGTGTTTGTCCTCATCACAACAGCTTTGGGACTTCCTGAGGATGTGAAATGTGCTGTGGGAATGAAAGTTCAGCCCAGAGGAACTTTCACAAGGTGCGATTGAGAACGGAAAGCACCAGGAGGCGGCCCAGTATTACCATTAACCGAGATTGTGCTCTCCCACTGATCAGTGAACTCCTTTTGATTATATTGAAATATTGAAAGATATAAAAAAAAACTGAACACCTTAACAACAACAACTTGCATTTATGTAGGGCCTTTATTGTAGTAAAACGTTCCAAGGAGCTTCACAGGGGCTTTATAAAACATAATTTGACATCGAGCCACATAAGGAGAAATTAGCGCAGGTTGGTCAAAGAGGTAGGTTTTAAGGGGTGTCTTGAAGGAGGAGAGCGAGGTAGAGAGGCGGAGAGGTTTAGGGAGGGAGTTCTAGAGCTTGGGGCCCAGGCAACAGAAGGCACGGCCAACATTGGTCGAGCGATTATAATCAGGGATGGTCAGGTGGGCAGAATTAGAGGAGCGCAGACATCTCGGGGGGTTGTGGAGCTGGAGGAGATTACAGAGATAGGGAGGGGCGAGGCCATGGAAGGATTTGAAAACAAGGATGGGAATTTTGAAATCGAGGCATTGCTTAACCGGGAGCCAATGGGTGTATGGGACTTGGTGCGAGTTAGGACACGGGCAACTGGCCTCAAGGTTACATAGGATGTTTCCACTGATGGGGGAGACTAGAACTAGGGGGCATAATCTTAGAATAAGGAGCCGCCCATTTAAAACTGAGATGAGGAGAAATTTCTTCTCTCAGAGGGTTGTAAATCTGTGGAATTCGCTGCCTCAGAGAGCTGTGGAAGCCGGGACATTGAATAAATTTAAGACAGAGATAGGCAGTTTCTTAAATGATAAGGGAATAAGGGGTAATGGGGAGCGGGCGGGGAAGTGGAGCTGAGTCCATGATTGGATCAGCCATGATTGTATTAAATAGCGGAGCAGGCTCAAGGGGCCGTATGGCCTACTCCTGCTCCTAATTCTTATGTTCTTATGTTGCTATTAATTCTGAAGCAAACAACCCATGAAGCTAATACATTACACTGGTGTCCTGGGGCCAATATTTATCCCTCAATCAACATAACAAAAACAGATTATCTGGTCATTATCACGTTGCTGTTTGTGGGAGCTTGCTGTGTGCAAATTGGCTGCCGCGCTTCCCACATTACAGCAGCGACTGCACTCCAAAAGTATTTCATTGGCTGTAAAGCGCTTCGAGACGCCTGGTGGTCATGAAAGGCGCTATATAAATGCAAGTCTTTCTTTCTTTAAGTGTGCTGAAGACAGCTGTAGCAAACCTAATCGATGTTGCCGCTAAGCTAAGCGCGTGCGAGACTGTGCAGCAATGGGGAAGGCACCGCGCAGCCCTCCAAGATAACGCGTACACGCGCAACACATTTAAAGGTACCGTGCACAAAAACATTTTTTAGAGGGAACACCGCACCTGACTGTGTAATTGGTTATCTCACTATAGGTCCCAGAGTGGACTTGGTCGTCAGGGCTAAGTATCACTCCGGGGTGCACCTTCACCTATTGGGCCACAGGAGGCAGCAGACAGACCCTCGGCAGCTGTAATTGGGTCCACACTGGACGCGCACTGCCTTCTCCACCTGGACATCAGGCGACGTCACGCTCAGTGCCGGGTGTGGCGGACAATTGCTTCAGCCATTCACCGCCAGATCTGGCTGAACCATTGGGTCCTGCTCCGCTCTGCCAAAACTGCTCACTGTTCCAGGATCATTCTGGAATGCTAAACTCTGCAATTCTCTCCCTAAACCGCGACGCCTCTCTATCTCCCTTTACTCCTTTGAGACACTCCTTCAAACCTACCTCTGGTCACCTGTCCCAATATCTCCACATGTGGCTCGGTGTCAGATTTTGTCTGATATCGCCTTGGGACTATGTTCTACTATGTTAAAGGCGCTATATAAATTCAAGGTGTGGTTGTTGTGCCACCAAGACCATTCCATCAGAGACTGGGTGTGTTCTGATGAATTACCACAGTGCACGCGTTTGGATTTCTGGAACCATTTATTAATGAAGGTAATTTTAGTGCTCATAGAATCACAGAACGGTTACAGCACAGAAGGAGGACATTCGGCCCATCGAGCCCGTGCCGGCTCTCTGCAAGAGCACCTCAGCCAGTCCCACTCCCCCGCCCTTTCCCCGAAGCCCTGCAAATCTTTTTCCTTCAGGTACTTATCCAACTCCCTTTTGAAAGCCACGATTGAGTCTGCCTCCACCACCCTCTCAGGCCGTGCATTCCAGATCCTAACCACTCGCTGCGTAAAAATGTTTTTCTTACATCGCCTTTGGTTCTTCTGCCAATCGCCTTAAATCTGTGCCCTCTGGTTCTTGACCCTTCCACCAATGGGAACAGTTTCTCTCTCTCTACTCTGTCCAGACCCCTCATGATTTTGAACACCTCGATCAAATCTCCTCTCAACCTTCTCTGCTCCAAGGAGAACAACCCCAGCTTCTCCAGTCTATCCACGTCACTGAAGTCCCTCATCCCTGGAACCATTCTCGTAAATCTTTTCTGCACCCTCTCTAAGGCCTTCACATCCTTCCTAAAGTGCGGGGCCCAGAATTGGACACAATACTCCAGTTGAGGCCGAACTAGTGTTTTATACAAGTTTATCATAACTTCCTTGCTTTTGTACTCTATACCTCTAGTTATGAAGCCCAGGATCCTGTAAGCTTTTTAACCGCTTTCTCAACCAGTCCTGCCACCTTTAACGATCCGTGCACATACCTCAGGTCTCTCTGTTCGTGCAGCCCCACTTTCTATGATTCTAGTTCATTTAATATCTCCGACAATAGTTTTATAAAAAAGGACACATGGAAGAGTTTTCTCTTAGACCTGGAGGCTGTTGGTAGAGCATCAAAGCAATGCTTTATTTTCCAGAAATAAGGAATATGACACTCCCAGGGGTCGGAAAGAAGCCCAGTGAGAAATCCGAGCTGTTGCTGTCCTGGTCATTGTCGGAAAAATGCTTTAAAGTTGATTTAAAAAAAAAGGCAAAACTTTAACTGAGCAACGCAGGTGGCAGTCTGAGGGCTGGAGATTGATCCAGGGCGGTGGGGAACGGGTGGGATCGGATTGGCTGGCCGGTTAACGAGTAGGCGAGCCGATACCCCCGTTCTGTGGTGCTACACGAGTCGAATTTCTAGGTCTAAGACTCTCAGTTCAGGCCCGACAAAAGGAGGTCCATCAGGAGGTTAGTCACCCCCAACTCCGGCATTTAGAAGCTGGACAGTAAGATTGAGGGAGGAGAGCAACTCCACAGTTGTGATATTCAGGAGAAGACTGAGTGAGAGCAGGAGGTGGAGTGATGAGTCTCAATTTCAGCAGCAAGATAACCTGGGGAGCAAGACCATGCTCGACCCAGAGAGCAACGTTCAGAGGCGTGACTCTGTGTTCATTCTGTGTCACTGCGTGACTCTCTGTTCATTCTATGTCACTGCGTGACTCTGTGTTCAGCCTCTCTGCCACTTCCTCTTTTCATTCTGCTTCATTCCTTGGTTGGCACTCGTGCCCGAGTGCACTGGGCAAATGGAGCTTTCAAGATCGAGATCGAGAGATTTCTGCTGGGTAAGATTATCGCGGGACAGGGAGCGATAGTGTTAAAATGGAGTTGAACCGCCATGATCTAATTGAATGCTGGAGCAGGTTTGCGAGGCTGAATGGCCTCATTCTGTTTCTAATTTCTCTCTGTGCCCTTTGGTGTTTTGTAATACGTATGATCTCTGGCAGTGCTCCAATCGCCCCTCCCTACCTCTGTGCCTGGAACTCCAACATGGCAAACAAGCCAAAGGTGGACAGAGGAAACATTTCAAGGACACCCTCAAAACCTCCTTGAAAAAGTGCGACATCCCCACCGACACCTGGGAATCTCTGGCCCAAGACTGCTCAAAGTGTAGGAAAAGCATCCGGGAGGGCACTGAGCACCTCGAGTCTCGTCGCCGGGGGCAAGCGGAAGCCAAGGGTCGATAGCGGAAGGAGCGCACGGCGAACCAAGCTGCCCGCCCATCCGTTCCTTCAACCACCGTCTGCCCGACCTGTGACCGAGTAATGCATTGGACCCTTCAGTCACCTGAGAACTCATTTTAGTGTGGAAGTAAGTCTTCCTCGACTCCGAGGGTCTGCCTAAGAAGCGAAGAATCTCCTCCAGCCGTACAACCCCCTCGAGATGTCTGCGCTCCTCTAATTCTGCCCTCTTGAGCATCCCTGATTATAATCGCTCCACCATCGGTGGCCGTGCCTTCAGCTGCCTGGGCCCCAAGCTCTGGAACTCCCTCCCTAAACCTCTCCACCTCTCTACCTCGCTCTCCTCCTTTAAGACGCTCCATAAACCATACCTCTTTGACCAAGCTTTTGGGCCCTAATATCTCCATGTCAAGTTTTTTGTCTTATAACACTCCTGCCTTGGGACGTTTTACTACGTTAAAGGTGCTCTATAAATACAAGTTGTTGTTGTACTTTAGGCTGTTGCTTAATATCAGTGATCAGACCCAGGATGGTGCTGCCACTCAGTGGCCTCCCCCGGAACTGCAGTGTCCTGGCTTGTTCCTCGCCCTGAACTCCCTGATCCACGGACAATTCCCCTTCAGTTAGCGGCCTTAGCGATTGGGTCTGGTGAACAAGGAGAAGCAGGTTAAACTGTCACAGTTATGCCAACCCTAGTGTCTCATAAATCATGATACAAACTCTTAAACATCATCATTTATTAAGAAATCATGAGTTGCTATTTTTTTCAAATATGAACCAATATAGTTTGAGAGTTGGTTTATAAATCTCATTAGTGGCTTTATTTAATCTCCAACAGGCTACAGCTCTTTACAAAAACGATGTTGCTGCATCTGAATGGCCTCCTCCTGATCCTGTGCAATAGGCTCAAAGGGCTGAATGGGCCTCCTCCTGTTCCTGTGTAACAGGCTCGAAGGGCTGAATGGGCCTCCTCCTGTTCCTGTGTAACAGGCTTGAGATGTTGAATGGGCCTCCTCCTGTTCCTGTGCAATAGGCTCGAAGGGCTGAATGGGCCTCCTCCTGTTCCTGTGTAACAGGCTCGAAGGGCTGAATGGGCCTCCTCCTGTTCCTGTGTAACAGGCTCGAGAGGTTGAATGGGCCTCCTCCTGTTCCTGTGTAACAGGCTCGAGGGGCTGAATGGCCTCCTCCTGTTCCTGTGTAACAGGCTCGAGGGGCTGAATGGCCTCCTCCTGTTCCTGTGTAACAGGTTCGAGGGGCTGAATGGCATCCTGCTGTTCCTAATGTAACAGGCTCGAGGGGCTGAATGGGCCTTCTCCTGTTCCTGTGTAACAGGCTCGAGGGGCTGAATGGGCCTCCTTCTGTTCCTGTGACCCGAGAACAGCAGCAGGCCAGTTCAGCTGGCAAAGTAAAGCAGTGGCAATCCTATCTATCGGGGGCACGTGGCCCGGTGGGTTTGGAGAGGACGTTCTGAGGGAGCTGTCCAACGACTCGAACCAATTCTGTTTCTTGATTCAGTGGGGATCATTTTGGCAGTAATCACTGGTTTGGTTCGATAAATGCACTCGTTGAACAAATACTTTAATTCAATGAGCTAACGACTGCAGTTAATTAATCCTGATATTGCTTGATGCAGTCATCCAATTATTGTTTCTCAGCTCTCTTTCCTCCCATCCACTGGTTCATTCTCCCCCATCACAGCTCACCTCCTGATGTACATTTATTTTCCTGCCCATGCTTTTCACATTGCAATCCGGCGTTCGGCCGTCTTCATAATGACACTCGCTGGCACACTCGCTGCCAAGTTCTGGGTGGACCAGCGCGCGCAGGGAGACTGCGTGTCGGTTGTCATCGGCGCCCCACTCACGAAGACTTGAAAAAGCCACCACGAGAGCGCTTAAAATCGCGCTGGCCATCCTGGGAAACAGCTGCCAATATTTATGCAGCTGGTATCGACCCACTATCCAGAGGAACGGAATCGTGGGACGCCTGCAACACAAAGAACTTCAGCTCGTCACTCCCAACAGCGGAGTTCCCTACATAGGAACAGGAGGAGGCCATTCAGCCCCTCGAGCCTGTTCCGCTATTCAATGAGATCATGGCTGATCTGTGACCTCACTCCATATACCCACCTTTGGCCCATATCCATTCATACCTTTGGCTAACGAAAAGCTATCAATCTCAGCTTTAAAATTAACAAATGATCTAGCATCAATTGCCATTTGCGGAAGAGAGTTCCAAACGTCTACCATCCTTTGTGTGTAGAAGTGTTTCCTAATTTCACTCCTGAAAGGTCTGGCTCTAATTTTTAGACTGTGCCCCTAGTCCCAGACTCCCCAACCAGCGGGAATAGTCTCTCTCTATCTACCCTATCTGACCCTGTTAATACCTTCAAAACTTCAAAGCGATCATCCCTTAACCTTCTAGATATGGCTTTAAACTAAAAATCTGGGGGGAGGGGTCAGGTGAGGGGAATTCAGAAATATCAAGAGGAAGGTCAAGGCACTTTGGGTAAAAATAATAGAGTGTGACAGGACAGGACAGAGAGTTAACTGTAGCAGTACAGCAGAGAATATGGTCAAAGCAGGGAAGAATGGTAAAATATTTAAATTAAAGGCTCTTTATCTGAATGCACGAAGCATTCGTAACAAGGTGGACGAACTAGAGGCACAAATAGAGAGGGTTTGATCTAATAGCCATTACAGAGATATGGTTGCAAGGTGACCAAGGTTGGGAAATAAATGTTCCAGGGTACTTGATGTTTCGAAGAGACAGGCAGAATGGAAAAGGAGGGGGTTGGCTCAGAGGGTCAGGATGTAGAATCAGTATGGGTGGAGATAAGGAATAACAAGAGGCAGAAAACACTGGTGGGAGTAATATATAAGCCCCTAACAATAGCTATACCTTTGGACAGAATATTACTCAAGAAATAGCAGGAGCTTGTAACAAAGGTAATGCAATAATTGTAGGGGACTTTAATCTTCATATAGGCTGGACAAATCAAATTGGCAACAGTAGCCTGGAGGCCGAGTTCCCAGTTTCCCAGAACAATAGGTCATGGAACCAACCAGGGAACAGGCTATTTTAGATCTTGTATTGTGTAATGAGACAGGGTTAATTAGCAATCTCATAGTAAGGGGTCCTCTGGGGCAGAGCACTCATAATATGATGGAATTTCACATTACGGGTACAGCAAGTAATTAGGAAGACAAATGGAATGTTGGCCTTTATTGCAAGGGGGATGGAGTGTAAAAGTAGGGAATTCTTGCTACAACTGTACAGGGCCTTGGTGAGACCACATCTGGAGTACTGCGTACAGTTTTGGTCTCCTTATTTAAGGAGGGATATACTTGCATTGGAGGCAGTTCAGTGAAGGTTCACTAGGTTCCAGAGATGAAGGGGTTGACTTATGAGGAAAGGTTAAGCAGGTTGGGGTTTAGAAGAACGAAAGGTGATCTTATTGTAACATAAGATTCTGAGGGGTTAGACAAGGTAGATGCAGAGAGGATGTTTCCCCTCCTGGGGGAACCTAGAACTAGGGAGCATAGTTTCAGAATAAGGGATTGCCCATTTAAAACAGAGATGAGGAGGAATTTCTTCTCTCAGAGGGTTGTAAATCTGTGGAATTCTCTGCCCCAGAGAGCAGTGGAGGCTGGGTCATTGAATATATTTAAGGCGGTGATAGACAGATTTTTGAACTACAGGGGAGTCAAGGGTTATGGGGAACAGGCATGAAAGTGGAGTTGAGGCCAAAATCAGATCATCCATGATCTTATTGAATGGTGGAGCAGGCTCGAGGGGGCCGAATGGCCTACTCCTGCTCCTATTTCTTATGTTCTTACTGAGTTTGAGAATGACTTGCTTAAGTCCAAAAGTAGAGTCTTAAACTTAATAAAGCCAAATATATAGGTGTGAGGGGTGAGTTGGCTAAGGTAGATTGGAAAAATAGATGAAAAGGTATGACGGTAAATAAGCAGTGGCTAGCATTTAAAGAAGTATTTCATAATTCTCAACGTAAATATATTCCATTGAGAAACAAAAACTCCACGGGAAAAGTGACCCATCCATGGCTAACTAAAGAAGTTAAGGATAGCATTAAATTGAAAGAAGAAGCTTATAATGTTGCGAAGAACAATAGTAAGACTGAAGATTGGGAGAGTTTCAGAAACCAGCAAAGGGTGACCAAAACATTGATAAAAAGGGAAAAATTGAATATGAGAGAATATTAGCAAGAAATATAAATACAGATTGTCAGAGCTTCTGCAATTATGTAAAAGGGTAGAGAGTAGCAAAAGTTGGTCCCTTAGAGGCTGAGACAGGAGAAATTATTATGGGGGATAAGGAAATGGCAGAAACGTTAAATAAATATTTTGTATCTGTCTTCACAGTAGAAGACACAAAAAGTATACCAAGAATAGTGGGGAACCAAGGGTCTAATGATGGTGAGGAACTGAACGTAATTAATATGAGTAGAAAAAAAGTACTAGAGCAACTAATGGGACTAAATGCCGACAAATCCCCTGGACCCGACGGCCTTCATCCTCGGGTTCTAAAAGATAGTGGATACATGGGTTTGATTTTCTAAAATTCCCGAGATTCTAGAATGGTCCCAGCGGATTGGAAGGTAGCAAATGTAACCCCACTATACATGAAAGGAGGGTGAGCGAAAACAGAGAACTACAGGCCAGTTAGCCTGATATCAGTTGTCGGGAAAATGCTGCAATCCATTGTTAAGGAAGTGGTATCAGGGCATTTAGAAAATTATAACATGATAAGGCAGAGTCAACATGGTTTTATGAAAGGGAAATTGTGTTTGACAAATTTATTAGAGTTTTTTGAGGATGTAACTAGCAGGGTAGATAAAGGAGAACCAGCGGATGTAGTATATTTGGATTTCCAAAAGGCATTCGATAAGGTGCCACATAAAAGGTTACTACACAATATAGGGGCTCATGGGATTGGATGTAATGTATTAGCATGAATAGAGGATTGGTTAATGGACAGACAGCAGAGAGTAGGGATAAACGGGTCATTTTCAGGTTGGCACACTGTAACTAATGGGGTGCCACAGGGATCAGTGCTAGGGCCTCAGCTATTTACAATCTATATTAATGACCTAGATGAAGGGACCGAGTGTAATGTATCCAAGTTTGCTGATGATATAAAACTAGATGGGACAGTAAGCTGTGAGGAGAACACAAAGGGGCCAAAATTGCCCCTCTCCTTAAGGCTTGTTACCACCACAAATTGCAGGGCACAAATCAGGAACCGATCCTTTAGATTAGGAAATTGTACATGTCACTCAGTACAGCAATGCACACAGTGTCCGTAATAAAACGGGGGAGCTGGAGGCAATCATACATTGCGAGGAACTAGACATAGTAGGGATTACTGAGACATGGCTACAGAAAAATAATTTGTCTGCATATTTCTTCCTCCACCTCCCCTACAGACCTGCACCTATTAGTGTGATTGATCCTTTATTATCTTTTATCTCTATCCATATGGATTCTATTTTTGTCTTACTGATAGCTGCGTTACTTTTTTCTGCTGCCATCATGTTATCCCTAATAAGTACAGCTACTCCACCTCCCATTTTTCCCTCTCTATCATTTCTAAATATGTTATAATGCAATGTTTAATTCCAGTCCTTATTTTTCTGTAGCCATGTCTCAGTAATCCCTACTATGTCTAGTTCCTCGCAATGTATGATTGCCTCCAGCTCCCCTGTTTTATTACGGACACTGTGTGCATTGCTGTACTGAGTGACATGTACAATTTCCTAATCTAAAGGATCGGTTCCTGAATCATAGAAACATAGAAACATAGAAAATAGGTGCAGGAGCAGGCCATTCAGCCCTTCTAGCCTGCACCGCCATTCAATGAGTTCATGGCTGAACATGGAACTTCAGTACCCCCTTCCTGCTTTCTCGCCATAACCCTTGATCCCCCGAGTAGTAAGGACTTCATCTAACTCCCTTTTGAATATATTTAGTGAATTGGCCTCAACTACTTTCTGTGGTAGAGAATTCCACAGGTTCACCACTCTCTGGGTGAAGAAGTTTCTCCTCATCTCGGTCCTAAATGGCTTACCCCTTATCCTCAGACTGTGACCCCTGGTTCTGGACTTCCCCAACATTGGGAACATTCTTCCTGCATCTAACCTGTCTAAACCCGTCAGAATTTTAAACGTTTCCATGAGGTCCCCTCTCATTCTTCTGAACTCCAGTGAATACAAGCCCAGTTGATCCAGTCTTTCTTGATAGGTCAGTCCCACCATCCCGGGAATCAGTCTGGTGAATCTTCGCTGCACTCCCTCAATAGCAAGAATGTCCTTCCTCAAGTTAGGAGACCAAAACTGTACACAATACTCCAGGTGTGGCCTCACCAAGGCCCTGTACAACTGTAGCAACACCTCCCTGCCCCTGTACTCAAATCCCCTCGCTATGAAGGCCAACATGCCATTTGCTTTCTTAACCGCCTGCTGTACTTGCATGCCAACCTTCAATGACTGATGTACCATGACACCCAGGTCTCGTTGCACCTTCCCTTTTCCTAATCTGTCACCATTCAGATAATAGTCTGTCTCTCTGTTTTTACCACCAAAGTGGATAACCTCACATTTACCCACATTATACTTCATCTGCCATGCATTTGCCCACTCACCTAACCTATCCAAGTCACTCTGCAGCCTCATAGCATCCTCCTCGCAGCTCACACTGCCACCCAACTTAGTGTCATCCGCAAATTTGGAGATACTACATTTAATCCCCTCGTCCAAATCATTAATGTACAATGTAAATAGCTGGGGCCCCAGCACAGAACCTTGCGGCACCCCACTAGTCACTGCCTGCCTGCCATTGAGAGAACTTTGGAAGATTATAATTCGGGCATCTACAATGTGCTCACCTACTTTAAAACCCTGGGATGGAAACCATCTGGCCCTGGGGATTTGTCCTCTCTGGTGCCATTATTTTCTTCGTTACTGTTATTTTACTTACGTCAATTTTATTGAATTCCTGTCCCCAAATATTAGTTTCCTTGTGATTTCTGGCATGCTATCCTCTTCTTCTACTAAAGTAAGTATTCAATATATCCCTGGCTTGAACCTCCCTTGCAGACATTGGACAGCGTTCAACCGAATCTGCACAGGGCATGAATCATGCTGTCACCTGGAAGCCCAGCCCATGGTCTACAGGGCTGCATGATACCCGTCCTCCTGTATGGTTCAGAGACATGGACCATGTACAGTAGACACCTCAAATTGCTGGAGAAATACCACCAACGATGTCTCCGCAAGATCCTGCAAATCCTCTGGGAGGACAGATGCACCAATATCAGCGTCCTCGACCAGGCCAACATCCCCAGCATTGAAGCACTGACCACACTCGATCAGCTCTGTTGGGCGTTACAAGGACACACTCAAAGCCTCCATGATAAAATGCAACATCCCCACTGACACCTGGGAGACCCTGGCCAAAGATGGTCCTAAGTGGGGGAAGTGCGTCCGGGAGGGCGCTGAGCACCTCGAGTCTCATCGCCGAGAGCATGCAGAAATCAAGCGCAGGCAGCGGAAGGAGCGTGCGGCAAACCAGTCCCACTCTCCCTTACCCTCAACCACTGTCTGTCCCAACTGTGACAGGGACTATGGTTCCCGTATTGGACTGTTCCGCCACCTAAGGACTCATTCTAAGAGTGGAAGCAAGTCTTCCTCGATTCCGAGGGACTGCCTATGATGATGATGATGATGCGGTGCTGAGGGAGTGCCGCACTGTCGGAGGTGCCGTCTTTCGGATAAGACGTTAAACTGAGGCCCTGTCTGCCCTCTCTCAGGTGGATGTAAAAGACCCCACGGCCCTATTTCGAAAAAGAGCAGGGGAGTCCCGGTGTCCTGGACAATATTCATCCCTCAATCAATATAGCAAAATAAAAACAGATTATCTGGTCATTATCACATTGCTGTTTGTGGGAGCTTGCTGTGCGCAAATTGGCTGCCGCATTTCCCACATTACAACAGTGACTAAACTCCAAAAGTACTTAATTGGTTGTAAAGCGTTTTGAGATGTCCGGTGGTCGTGAAAGGCGCTATATAAATGCAAGTCTTTCTTTCTACCTGCCTGGACTCTCTCTCTCTCTCTCTCTCTCTTCCTTTCCCAATCATTCCAACACTCCTTTCTCCCCTCCCCCTGCCCCCTATTCTCGATCTCTATTCCCCTCCCCTGCACCTCATCCTCTCCCTCTCTGTTCCCCCATCTCTCGCATTCCTATCTCTGTACACCATCTCTCTCTCTATACCTCAACCTGTCTCCCATTCTTCTCTGTACCCACTTCTCTCTCTGCATCAATCCCCATCCTCTTTATCTGTACCTCCATCTCTCGCTCCTATTCCTCTCTCAGTACCTGTATCTCTTTCCCGCCCCCGTCACTCTTTCACATCTCTTTCTCTCTACTCCCAGCTCTCCCTTTTCTCTCTGTACCTCCATTTCTCTCTTTCCCATTCCTATCTTTGTTCCTCCATCCCTCATTCTCCCTGTCACTCTTCACCTTTGCGCTCTCTCTCTCATTCTGTACCTCCAACTCTCTGCCTATCTCTCCCAACTGAAGCCAGAGAGGGCATAGCTGACGTGCTGAGCCACCTTGTCTGATTGAAAAGCCTGGCTATAAATGGCATCTGATGGATCAGCTCCGACCTGCTGCCCAGACACTGAAGACCATCATCATCACAGACAGTCCCCCGAAGCGAGGATGACTTGCTTCCACGCCAAAAAAGGATGAGTTCACAGATGTTTCGAATGACAGACCCAAACTACATCCTGAAGGGTGGAAGATGGCTGTGCGTGGATTTTTTTAACGTGGGGTGACCGTTGCACACCAGCCATCACACGGGCTTGACAGAGCGAGGTCTTGGTCCAGTGGCAAGGGTTAACCAGGACGACTGGAGACCTGCTCCGCTGCACGGACCTAGTGCGCCCACATATCGCAGTGTGGGCTGGGCCCGTGCTGCCCCTGGGCCCCTGGCCCCGAACTCACACCTCTCCTGGGCCCCGATCATGTCCCTCCACAACACTGAAGACTGTGCTGCCTCGCTACCTCACCTAGAATCATAGAATGAAGTGCCAGCCGTGGCTCAGTGGGTCGCACTCTCGCCTCTGAGTCAGAAGGTTGTAGGTTCGACTTGAACACAAAATATCCAGGCTGACACTCCCAGTGTAGTGCTGGGGGAGCGCTGCACTGTCGGAGGTGCCGTCTTTCGGATGAGACGTTAAACCGAGGCCCCGTCTGCCCTCTCAATTGGACGTAAAAGATCCCATGGCACTATTGCGAAGAAGAGCAGGGGAGTTATCCCCGGTGTCCAGGCCAATATTTATCCCTCAATCAACGTAACAAAATAAATACAGCTTATCTGGTCATTATCACATTGCTGTTTGTGGGAGCTTGCTGTGCGCAAATTGTCTGCCGCGTTTCCTACATTACAACAGTGACTACACTCCAAAAAGTACTTCATTGGCTGCAAAGTGCTTTGAGACGTCTAGTGGTCGTGAAAGGCGCTATATAAATGCAAGTCTTTCTTTTACCTTGTTCACTGGTGAACGGACATCGTGGGCCTCAGCTAGAATATTGTGTTCGATTCTGGGCACCACACTTTAGGAAAGATGTCAAGGCATCAGAGAGGGTGGAGAAGAGACTGTCTAGAATGGTTCCAGGATGAGGGACTTCAGTTATTTTTTCAAATGGCCTCGCCCCTCCCTATCTCTGTAATCTCCTCCAGCCCTACAACCTTCTGAGATGTCTGCACTCCTCCAATTCTGGCCTCTTGAGCTTCCCTGATTATAATCGCTCCGCCATCGGTGGCCGTGCCTTCTGTTGCCTGGGCCCCAAGCTCTGGAACTCCCTCCCTCTGCCTCTCTTTCCTCCTTTAAGATGCTCCTTAAAGCTTATCTCTTTGACCAAGCTTTTGATTAAGTGTCCTATCTCCTTTTGTGGCTAGGGGTCAAATGTTTCTTTAACAATTGCTCCATATATGCATCCCGTATTACATCAAAACATCAACAAAACATCCTTGTGCATTCACTAGTGACTGTCTTGCCTTTGCTGATCCTGGCTACCCCAGTGGTTGCAGCACAGCTGGGGAAATGGTGATGACTTTCAGTGGGGCAGGCTGCTGATGGCCTTGCAGGATGACCTCAAGGAGCTGGTGGTCGGGATTGTAAAATCTAGCGCCTTGGGTCGTTTCACTGCATTAAAGGCGCTATATAAATGCAAGTTGATGTCGATTGTCACAGAGGGCAGTAATATACCAGTATCCCCATATTTGGTGGTCCCGTTTGACAGGACAGGAGGGTGCGAATGTAATCTGTCGAACAGCTAAGAGGTATTTATTTGGGGGTTGAATTCAATAAAGCCCGATAACGAGCCCAGATACCGCGATGCGGGATATGCCTGTTCACAAAGCGCAGGCAGCACGTCAATTTGGTGCTGCCCGCTGATTATCATGATTGTCGTGCACAGCCGAGTGACTGATGTGCTGCCGACAGACTTTGTGCTCAGCTGAGGGCCCAAGCTCACGTCACTGGAGCGAGGCTGCCTTTATTTAAAGCTAGCCTGCTCCTCTTAAAGGTAGCCTGCAGCTCTGAAAGCTGAACTGCCCTCTGCACATAAAAAAATGCTGCCGGTTCCTCAGCATTAACACAAATGGCTCAACAGGTCAGGGAAAGGGCATTCAGGTTCTCACTCGCAGCACTGTAGCTTTGTACAGGGGCTTAACACTGGAAGAGAGGCCCTCTACCTACAGGGGCCAGGAGGCCCTCTAGAAAGAACGATGTGGGATAAGATCGCCGAGGTGGTGACTGCCAAAAGTGTCACCCTTCCAGGACTTGACTCCAGTGCCTAAAGAAGCTTCGTGACCTCAGACCTCAAGGTCAGTGAATGCATCTTCAAAAGCCGTCTCCTACCAACTGCACCACTAGCCTCACACACCGCCCTCTACCCCCATCACTCACCTGCCTACAATCTCTACCAAAACACGAGGCGCACCTCCTGTTCAGAGCTTCACCTCAACCCCTTGGAGGAGACGGTGCCGACCATTGTTGGCCGGAGCATAGCTGAGCCCTTGGCCAGTGGCGGGGCTGAAGGAATACAAGGTGCCTGTATCTTCATATGTCATCGTCCTTCTCACATCCTACATCCCTCCCGATTACACAATAGCCTCTGATTTACAAGGGTCACGCGGTGTAAGCATTCACCTTTTACTCACCACAACCCTACCCTCGTGCCTTCCTCATTTCAGACACCCAAGAAATCCAGCCTGCCCAGCCGTTGAACAAGAAGCAGAAGAGATTGAAGAAGAAGAATAAACATCGGCATTCGATTGTACAATCCCGAGCACCAGCTCCTTGAGGCCATCCTGCAAGGCCAGGAGCCTTCCCCCAGCTGTGCTGCAACCACTGGGGTAACACTGCACAAGAGCGCTAGGATCAGCAAGCCAGTCACTAAGAAATGCACAAGGGTGATCAGTCGATTTTTTGATGTAACATGGGAATGTTTTCTTTGTGATGGCTTTTTTTCCCAGCATTGTGGCCAAGAGGACGCTGCGATGGTCAGTAACAAAGGGAAGGCAAGGTGTGGGACTAACGTAGAAAGGGGAACTGGGGTTGTGTTCACTGGTACCGCAGGCAGATGATTCAATCCCTGATATCCCGGCCGGAAAAAGGCTGTCTGTGTTGCCCCCTTCTTTCCACTTCTTCCTCTTCCGCTCCCTTCTCCTCTCTCTGTGAGCAGCTTCTCCCCTTTGCTGCCTCTGCTTCATCGCCGTGTGTTGTTGCCGTCCAAGGGCGACTGCAGCTCGAGCCGCCAGGAATGGAAGCAAGTGGTGTTCTCAGAGGCCTTTCTTTAACATCCAAAGCCTTGCGAGCGTCCAGCAGCACTCCCTGCACACTTCAATGGCCTTCAAATCCCGGCCTCCCCAGGTCCGTACGGAGTATGTACGGACCCGGGAAGGCATCGCTAAAGCCGCTTTTCAGCGCGCAATGCGCATGCGCTAAAAACCAGCTTTGCCGATCTGTCAAGTTTCTGGAGTGACAGATCTCGCGCATCTCGGGGACGAGGACTTCCCCACAGCAGAGATTGCGGTATTTTCCCATCTCGTGCCCTGCAAATGTCCTGAAAATTCTTGTGCCTGGTAAGAGCAGGGGCATAGCCTACTTTTACCAGTGTAAGATTTTTAAAACATATAAAAAAACATATAAAAATAAAATTTTGAAAACACATTTTAATGTTAAAAACCCTGCCCACTAAGGTAAGTTTATTTTAAACCATAATTAAAACATTAAAAAAAAAATTTCAGTAACATTTCTATCAACTTTAATTTCTATAATGTATTCATGTGAGGTTTTTTTTTAAAATGTTTTATGTAGTGTTTGGGTGTTTGGGGGTGTTTCTCATTCATAGTAATAAGAGTTTCCGACTTACGAAACTCCTATTACTATGAAAGAGAAAATACTTCACCGTGATTGGGTGTCCAGGCCCACGTGACTCCTACGGACGTCCCAACGTGAACGCGCTCCGTTGTGCAAGAAGAGGAGGCCTCGAGTCCAGGATCTCTGGCGAGCGTTCACCCAAAAGGTAAGTAGGAATCTTTTTTCATATTTTTAGTCGAACGCCCGCGGGAAGAAGAAACCGGGATTTCAGGGCCGTTAACTTTTTTTAATGTACTGCACCAATCCATCACTCCAATAAAATGTAAAAAAAAAATCCAAAAGCAAAAATGTAAACTTTGCTGAAAGTGGTTTGTGTCCCTTTAAGGAGTGCTGGCAGCGGCTGTGCTGTGCGCACGTCCTTCCGTGCTGGGTTTAGCGAGGGCGGTGTCAGGAGCGGCGACTTTGGAAACCACAGATCGTGCGTCAAGTCAGACCTTGCCCGCCAACCGACGCCACCGTCTGAAACGTGGGCGGCCAGTGCAGGCAACGGCAGCGCTGTTGACCTTCCCAAAATGGCGGGCGCCACGTTCGGCGGGGGGAGGGGGGAGTGAGGCAGCTGGCGTAAACTTCCCAATTCCGCGGCCACGGGGTAGCAGAGTGGGGCAGAGCACTGTGAGGGGCAAAGAGCTCCAGAGAGTCAGAGGAGAGGAAAGGTTTTGGATCCAACCTGCCCGAGCATCACAGCAGTTGCTGGTTAGGTACATAGGCACAGGAGGAGGCCATTCAGCCCCTCGAGCCTGTTCTGCCATTCAGTTAGACCGTGGCTGATGCGTACTTTCACTCCATTTATCCACCTTTGCCCCATATCCCTTAATACCCTTACCCAACAATAACCTCTGGGGAGGGCACCTGTAAACGGGGGAGTTGGGGGAGAGAACCAATAAATGGGAGTTATGAAGGAGTACATGAGGGAGAAAAGAATAGAAGGATAGAGTGAGATGGTAATTAGGCTTTGTCCTCTAGAAAAGAGAAGATAGGTGACCGGATAAAGGTCTTTAAAATTATGAAGAGTTGTGGTAGACATAGAAAAGATGTTTCCACTTGTCGAGGAGTCCAATCACTGATCAATCCAATTACTAATAAATCCAATCGCTAATCAATCCAATCATGAATCAATCCAATTGCTAATCAATCCAATCGCTAATCAAACCAATCGCTAATCAATCCAATCGCTAATCAATCGAATCGCTAATCAAACCAATCGCTAATCAAACCAATCGCTAACCAATCCAATTGCTAATCAAACCAATCGCTAATTAATCCAATCGCTAATCAATCGAATCGCTAATCAATCCAATCGCTAATCAATCCAATCGCTAATCAATCCAATCGCTAATTAATCGAATCGCTAATCAAACCAATCGCTAATCAATCCAATCGCTAATCAATCCAATCACGAATCAATCCAATGGGGAATTCAGGTGAAACCTCTTTACCCAGAGAGTGGTGAGAATGTGGAACTCGTTGCCACAGGGAGTGGTTGAGGTGAATAGCATTGATGTATTTAAGGGGAAGCGAGACAAGTATATGGGGGAGAAGGGAATATGTTGATGGGGTGAGATGAAGAGGGGTGGAAGGAGTCTCGTGTGGAGCATAAACCCCGGCACGGAGCTGTGGGCCGAATGGCCTATTTCTGTGCTGTACATTCCATGTAATTCTATCTCAGTTTCAAAATTTTCCATTGGCCCAGCTTCTACTGCCTCTTACGTAGTATTTCCGAGAGTTTACATCTATCCTTCCTGAGCTGCGGTGCCTAGAACTGAAGGCAGTGATCCAGATGGTGTCTGACCAAGGCTTTATACAACTGAAGCATCACTTCTGCCCCTCTCTATTCCAGAGCCCTTTGAGATAAAGGCCAACATTCCATTGGCCTTTTTAATTACTGTTTGTATCTGTCTGCGAGCTGTCCCTGATTTGTGTACATGGAACCCAAATATCTTTGCTTTGTCACAGTTCCTCGTCTCTCAGCATTAAAAATCTCAATTTTTAGTCGTTTATCTCATCATCATCATCGTCATAGGTGGTCCCTCGAAGTGAGGATGACTTGCTTCCACGAGAAAAAGGATGAGTTCACAGTTGTTTCAAAGAAGGACCTGAACTACATCCTGAAGGGTGGAAGATGCCTGTGCGTGGATTTTTTTAACGTGGGGTGACCGTTGCACACCAGCCACCACACGGGCTTGACAGAGCTAGGCCTTGGTCCAGTGGCAAGGGTTAACCAGGATGACTGGAGACCAGCTCTGCTGCATGGACCTAGTGCGCACACATATCGCAGTGTGGGCTGGGCCCGTGCTGCCCCTGGGCCCCTGGCCCGGAACTCACGCCTCTCCTGGGCCCTGATCACATCCCTCCACAGTCTCTCGCCGCTCCTTCGCCCCGACCTCGCCGCTCCTACTGTACCTGCCCATGCTCCAAACACCGACCTGGACCTTGATGACGTCACTCTTCGCTGCCATTGCCCTCCTGCACCAGCTCGCGCTGTACCTTGCCGTGGTACACCTCCACGCTGCTCGTGGCCGCTGTTCGCCCGCTCCTTTTATGGCCCAGACCTGCGAGGGAACATCAGTCGTTAACCTACCGAGCTGTTGAACCACACAGGAGCTGCTGAAGTTTCCCCAGACTCCCTGAATTATACCCAGCCAAGCCAGGAGACCAGGGCAGGCACAAGTGGGCCAACATGCCCCTTCTGTTAAGATGACTTAGTCAGGTCTATAAAAGCTGTGCGATCCTGTACATAAATACCACACAACCTTGAACAGAGAGGGTGCTGACACAGGCTGGTGTTAATCAGTGACTACCAAGAGTAAACTTAGGACTGGCTTTCCCCGGGCTGGAGATTCCAGAACTAAGGGGCATAGTCTCAGGATAAGAGGTCGGCCATTTAAGACAGAGATGAGGGGGAATTTCTTCACTCAGATGGTTGTGAATCTTTGGAATTCTCTACCCCAAAGTGCTGTGGATGATGAATCATTGAGTATATCAAGGCTGAGAGGTAAATTTTTGGACTCTAGGGGAATCAAGGGATCATAGAATGGTTACAGCACAGAAGCCATTAAGCTCATCAAGCCCGTGCCGGCTCTCTCAGAGCATCTCAGCTCGTCCCACATCCCACCCTCTGGGGATCGGTCGGGAAAGTGAGGTCGATGATCAGCCATGATCTTATTGAACGGCTCAAGGGGCCGCATGGCCTACTCCTGCTCCTAACTCTTACGTTCTTAATCATAGAATCATAGAAATTTACAGCACAGAAGGAGGCCATTTCGGCCCATCGTGTCCGCGCCGATCAAGAGCTATCCAGCCTAATCCCACTTTCCAGCCCTCGGTCCGTAGCCCTGTAGGTTACGGCACTTCAGGTGCACATCCAAGTACTTTTTAAATATGGTGAGGGTTTCTGCCTCTACCACCCTTTCAGACAGCGAGTTCCAGACCACATTGGAGGGATAGGTATGCTCGCAAATCTTGAAATTCTCTCCTTACACCTTCTCCCTTTTCCCCCCTTCTAAAAGCACTGGCTTTTTAAAAAAACACGTTCCTGGGATGTGGGCGTTGCTGGCAAGGCCGGCATTTATTGCCCATCCCTAATTGCCCCTTGAGAAGGTGGTGGTGAGCCGCCTTCTTGAACCGCTGCAGTCCGTGTGGTGAAGGTGCTCCCACAGTGCTGTTAGGGAGGGAGTTCCAGGATTTTGACCCAGCGACGATGGAGGAACGGCCGATATATTTCCAAGACTGTCACCAAACCAGACACTTGATAATCTAGCACCTGGTCTATGACAGGAGTATTGGAATGGTGCATTCCACAGGTCACACATTCCAGTGAGTTCCTGACTGGGCTGAATGTTAATGGGAAAGGCAGGTTTGAGGGGGGGGGGGGGGGGGGGAGGGGCGCAAAGAGTGCTCCGAGACTTTTATACCAGCTTGCCCAGGGTGTGCACGTGATCCTTGGGTCTCCCACAGGTGCGCCCCCTGGTGGCAAGTCTTACACTTTGGTAGTGTTTACATACATAACACAAGTCTTCCTTGATTTCGAGGGACTGCCTATGATGAGTTTTGAGAAGCACTTGTTTTCAATTCCTCAGGGAATGTGGCGATGGTTGGCCACATAAGGAGCAGTGATGGTGTTGAAAGAGTCCGTATTAAGTTGAGTGTTAATGCAGGAAAAGTTTCGATATTGAGGAGAAAGCTAACACGAATAATTACAGCAACATTCCTCAATCCCCCGTGGGGGGTCACACGTGGGGAGTCAAAACCAACTGTTGTGTTCAGAACTGAAGAGCAGGGGTCAATTGAACCAGGGCAAGCAGAGAAAATTGGGCACCCATTTAAATCTGGGCTCTCTCCTAATTGGTCGTGTCAGTGTGAGCCATGGCTCAGTGGGCAGCACACTCGCCTCTGAGTCAGAAGGTTGTGGGTTCGAGTCCCACTCCAGGGATTTGAGCACATAAATCTAGGCTCTCACTCCAGTGCAGTGCTGAGGGAGCGCCGTACTGCGCTGTTGGAGGGGCTGTACTGAGGGAGTGCCACACTGTTGGAGCGGCAGTACTGAGGGAGCGCCGCACTGTCGGAGAGACAGTACTGAGGGAGCGCCGCACTGTCGGAGGAGCAGTGCTGAAGGAGCACCGCACTGTCGGAAGGACAATACTGAGGGCGCTCTGCACTGACAGAGATGCCGTTTTTCAGATGAGATGTTATACCGAGGCCCCGTCTGCTCTCGGTTATAGGTAAAAGATCCCATGGCACTATTTCGAAGAAGAGCAGGGGAGTTATCCCCGGTGTCCCAATATTTATCCCTCAATCAACATAACAAAAACAGATTATCTGGTCATTATCACATTGCTGTTTGTGGGAGCTTGCTGTGCGCAAATTGGCTGCCGTGTTTCCCACATTACAACAGTGACTACACTCCAAAAAGTACTTAATTGGCTGTAAAGCGCTTTGAGATGTCCAGTGGTTATGAAAGTTGGTTTATAAATGCAAATCTTTAGTATTTAAAACTTAGATTTTATAAAATAATTAGCAGTTAGTGCATAATTTGTGAGACACACAAGGAGAGGAATGGGCACACGTTAAAAAGTGACCTTGCTGGATGTCCTCCAAATGACTGCGTCCCTTGTCGAGGCACCGTACAACACGTACACTCCATTCGTGGCTGCCTGTGCCAGGACATTCCTATCCTCCTGTATCAATTCATTAACCATTTTAGCATGTGTCTCCAGCTCCGCGATGACCTCTTTTAAGCGAATAGTCATCGCCTGGTCCTCCTTTAGCTCCGGCCCTACCACTTTGTTCCCTTCCCCCAGGATCTTCCACAGCTGGTCCCTTTAAACCGCCAACCTGCCTCTACAGCTGCACATCGTCCATACTGTTGACCAGAGATGGACTTGCACTAAATGCGTAGCGACATCATTGAGCACCCCTCACCTCTGCCTCCCTGGACCAATGTTATCGTACACTCCCATGTCGTGCAACTTTTCCAGACTCACCTCCCTGTAAATCCCCGGGGTCTGATAGTCTGCATCCCAGAGTAGGAAGTAGCCCTAGAAATAGTGGATGCATTGGTGATCATTTTCCAACAGTCTATCGACATTCTTGCTATTGAGGGAGTGCAGCGAAGGTTCACCAGACTGATTCCCGGGATGGCGGGACTGACCTATCAAGAAAGACTGGATCAACTGGGCTTGTATTCACTGGAGTTCAGAAGAATGAGAGGGGACCTCATAGAAACATTTAAAATTCTGACGGGGTTAGACAGGTTAGATGCAGGAAGAATGTTCCCAATGTTGGGGAAGTCCAGAACCAGAGGTCACAGTCTAAGGATAAGGGGTAAGCCATTTAGGACCGAGATGCGGAGGAACTTCTTCACCCAGAGAGTGGTGAACCTGTGGAATTCTCTACCACAGAAAGTTGTTGAGGCCAATTCACTAAATATATTCAAAAAGGAGTTAGATGAGGTCCTTACTACTAGGGGGATCAAGGGGTATGGCGAGAAAGCAGGAATGGGGTACTGAAGTTGAATGTTCAGCCATGAACTCATTGAATGGCGGTGTAGGCTAGAAGGGCCGAATAACCTACTCCTGCACCTATTTTCTATGTTTCTATGTCTATGTTTCTATGACTCTGGATCGGTTCCTATGGACTGGAGGGTAGCTAATGTAACACCACTTTTTAAGAAAGGAGGGAGAGAGAAAACGGGTAATTATAGACCGGTTAGCCTGACATTAGTAGTGGGGAAAATGTTGGAATCAATTATTAAAGATGAAATAGCAGCACATTTGGAAAGCAGTGACAGGATCGGTCCAAGTCAGCATGGATTTATGAAAGGGAAACCCTGCTTGGCAAATCTTCTAGAATTTTTTGAGGATGTAACTAGTAGAGTGGACAAGGGAGAACCAGTGGATGTGGTGTATTTAGACTTTCAAAAGGCTTTTGACAAGGTCCCACACAAGAGATTGGCATGCAAAATTAAAGCACATGGTATTGGGGGTAATGTATTGACGTGGATAGAGAACTGGTTGGCAGACAGGAAGCAGAGAGTCGGGATAAAAGGGTCCTTTTCAGAACAGCAGGCAGTGACTAGTGGAGTGCCGCAGGGCTCAGAGCTGGGACCCCAGCTATTTACAATATACATTAATGAATTGGATGAGGGAATTGAGTGTAATATCTTCAGGTTTGCAGATGACACTAAGCTGGGTGGCGGTGCGAGCTGTGAGGAGGACGCCAAAAGGCTGCAGGGTGACTTGGACAGGTTAGGTGAGTGGGCAAATTCATGGCAGATGAAGTATAATGTGGATAAATGTGAGGTTATCCACTTTGGTGGCAAAAACACGAAGGCAGAATATTATCTGAATGGTGGCAGATTAGGAAAAGGGGATCTGGGTGTCGTGGTACATCAGTCATTGAAAGTTGGCATGCAGGTACAGCAGACGGTGAAGAAGGCAAATGGTATGTTGGCCTTCATAGCTAGGGGATTTGAGTATAGGAACAGGGAAGTCTTACTGCAGTTGTACAGGGCCTTAGTGAGGCCTCACCTGGAATATTGTGTTGAGTTTTGGTCTCCTAATCTGAGGAAGGATGTTCTTGCTATTGAGGGAATGCAGCGAAGGTTCACCAGACTGATTCCTGGGATGGCAGGACTGACATTTGAGGAGAGACCCGATCGACTGGGCCTGTATTCACTGGAATTTAGAAGGATGAGAGGGGATCTCATAGAAACATATCAAATTCTGACGGGACTGGACAGGTTAGATGCAGGAAGAATGTTCCCGATGTTGGGGAAGTTCAGAACCAGGGGACATAGTCTAAGGATAAGGGGTAAGCCATTTAGGACTGAGATGAGGAGAAACTTCTTCACTCAGAGAGTTGTTAACCTGTGGAATTCTCTGCCGCAGAGAGTTGTTGATGCCGGTTCATTGGATATATTCAAGAGGGAGTTAGATATGGCCCTTACGGCTAAAGGGATCAAGGGGTATGGAGAGAAAGCAGGAAAGGGATACTGAGGTGAATGATCAGCCATGATCTTATTGAATGGTGGTGCAGGCTCGAAGGGCCGAATGGCCTACTCCTGCACCTATTTTCTATGTTTCTATGTTTCTATGAGACAGTCGGGAAGCCCAGGAGAATGGATTAGCAACAACAACAACAATTTGTATTTATATAGCGCCTTTAACGTAGTGAAACGTCCCAGGGCGCTTCACAGCAGCGTTATGAGATAAAACAATTTGACACCAAGTCACATAAGAAGAAATTAGCGCAGGTGACCAAAAGCTTAGCCAAAGAGGTAGGTTTTAAGGAGCGTCTTGAAGGAGGAGGGGCAGTCCGAGAGGCGGGAGTTCGTGGTTGGTGAGGCCTATAAAGGCCCAGCGGCAGCGAGAGGTGGCGGCAGGCCGAGAGGCGGGAGTTCGTGGTTGGTGAGGCCTATAAAGGCCCAGCGGCAGCGAGATGCGTACTTGTGCAGCTGCAACGGGGAGAGAAGGCAAAAAAGTAGAAAGAAATCCAAAGGTGACGTCACAGCCAAGGAGGTAAGTGATTGGCTGGTGATTGGTGAGTAGCTTTTCATTTTTTATATCAGTAAGTAACCGTTTAACATTGTTGTTGCCAATTTAAGGGTATCTAAGGGTTAAGTCATGGCAGGAGAGCTCGGTCATGTGATATGCTCCTCCTGTACCATGTGGGAACTCAGGGACACTTCCGGTGCCCCTGATGACTACGTTTGCGGGAAGTGTATCCGCCTCCAACTCCTGACGGACCGCGTTGCGGAGTTGGAGCTGAGGGTGGATTCACTCTGGAGCATCCACGATGCTGAGAATGACGTGAGTAGCACGTGTAGTGAGTTGGTCGTACCGCAGGGAAAGGGTCCACAGCCAGATAGGGAATGGAAGACCAGCAGGAAGAGCAGTGCAAGGTAGATAGTGCAGGGGTCCCCTGCGGTCATCCCCCTGCAAAACAGATACACTGCTTTGAGTACTGTTGAGGGGGATGACTCATCAGGGGAGAGCAGCAGCAGCCAAGTTCATGGCACCGTGGCTGGCTTTGTTGCACAGGAGGGCAGGAAAAAGAGTGGGAGAGCGATAGTGATAGGAGATTCAATTGTAAGGGGAATAGATAGGCGTTTCTGCGGCCGCAACCGAGACTCCAGGATGGTATGTTGCCTCCCTGGTGCAAGGGTCAAGGATGTCTCGGAGTGGGTGCAGGACATTCTAAAAAGGGAGGGAGAACAGCCACTTGTCATGGTGCACATTGGTACCAACGACATAGGTAAAAAAAGGGATGAGGTCCTACGAGACGAATTTGAGGAGCTAGGAGCTAAATTACAAAGTAGGACCTCAAAAGTAGTAATCTCGGGATTGCTACCAGTGCCACGTGCTAGTCAGAGTAGGAATCGCAGGATAGCACAGATGAATACGTGGCTTGAGCAGTGGTGCAGCAGGGAGGGATTCAAATTCCTGGGGCATTGGAACAGGTTCTCGGAGAGGTGGGACCAGTACAAACCGGATGGTCTGCACCTGGACAGGACCGGAACCAATGTCCTAGGGGGAGTGTTTGCTAGTGCTGTTGGGGAGGAGTTAAACTAATGTGGCAGGGGGATGGGAACCAATGCAGGGAGACAGAGGGAGACAAAAAGGAGACAAAAGCAAAAGACAGAAAGGAGATGAGTAAAAGTGGAGGGCAGAGAAACCCAAGGCAAAAAACAAAAAGGGCCACTGAATATAAAGGGGCTGCAGGAGGGGTCAAAACTAAAAATCATGGTTTAAAAACTAGGATTAAAACACTCTACCCAAACGCACGCACCATTCGAAATAAAGTAAATGAATTGACGGCACAAATCATTACAAATGGGTATGATTTGGTGGCCATTACAGAAACATGGTTGCAGGGTGGCCAAGACTGGTAATTAAATATACAGGGGTATCAGACGATTCGGAAAGATAGA
Organism: Pristiophorus japonicus; assembly: GCF_044704955.1. Lineage (NCBI taxonomy): Eukaryota > Metazoa > Chordata > Chondrichthyes > Pristiophoridae > Pristiophorus > Pristiophorus japonicus. The sequence goes on along the minus strand of NC_091998.1, from coordinate 64,754,422 downwards.
CAAGAAGGGAAAGGAGGTGGGGTAGCTCTGTTAATAAAGGATGATATCAGGGCAGTTGTGAGGGATGATATTGGCTCTAATGAACAAAATGTTGAATCATTGTGGGTGGAGATTAGAGATAGTAAGGGGAAAAAGTCACTGGTGGGCGTAGTTCATAGGCCCCCAAATAATAACTTCATGGTGGGGCGGGCAATAATCAAGGGAATAATGGAGGCATGTGAAAAATGAACGGCAGTAGTCATGGGGGATTTTAACCTACATATCGATTGGTCAACTCAAATCGCACGGGGTAGCCTGGAGGAGGAATTCATAGAATGCATACGGGATTGTTTCTTAGAACAGTATGTTACAGAACCTACAAGGGAGCAAGCTATCTTAGATCTGGTCCTGTGTAATGAGACAGGAAAAATAAACAATCTCCTAGTAAAAGATCCTCTCGGAATGAGTGATCACAGTATGGTTGAATTTGTAATACAGATTGAGGGTGAGGAAGTTGTGTCAGAAACGAGCGTACTATGCTTAAACAAAGGGGACTACAGTGGGATGAGGGCAGAGTTGGCTAAAGTAGACTGGAAACACAGACTAAACGGTGGCCCAATTGAGGAACAGTGGAGGACTTTTAAGGAGCCCTTTCATAGTGCGCAACAAAAATATATTCCAGTGAAAAAGAAAGGCGGTAAGAGAAGGGATAACCAGCCGTGGATAACCAAGGAAATAAAGGAGAGTATCAAATCAATGCATATAAGGTGGCCAAGGTTAGTGGGAAGCTAGAGGATTGGGAAAATTTTAAACGACAGCAAAGAATGACTAAAAAAGCAATAAAGAAAGGAAAGATAGATTACGAAGATAAACTTGCGCAAAACATAAAAACAGATAGTAAAAGCTTTTACAGATATATAAAACGGAAAAGAGTGACTAAAGTAAATGTTGGTCCCTTAGAAGATGAGAAGGGGGATTTAATAATGGGAAATGTGGAAATGGCTGAGACCTTAAACAATTATTTTGCTTCGGTCTTCACAGTGGAAGACACAAAAACCATGCCAAAAATTGCTGGTCACGGGAATGTGGGAAGGGAGGACCTTGAGACAATCACTATCACTAGGGGGGTAGTGCTGGAAAGGCTAATGGATCTCAAGGTAGACATGTCCCCTGGTCCTGATGAAATGCATCCCAGGTTATTAAGAGAGATGGCGGAAGTTATAGCAGATGCATTTGTTATAATCTACCAAAATTCTCTGGACTCTGGGGAGGTACCAGCGGATTGGAAAGCAGCTAATGTAACGCCTCTGTTTAAAAAAGGAGGCAGACAAAAGGCAGGTAACTATAGGCCGGTTAGTTTAACATCTGTAGTGGGGAAAATGCTTGAAACTATCATTAAGGAAGAAATAGCAGGACATCTCGATAGGAATAGTGCAATCAGGCAGACACAGCATGGATTCATGAAGGGGAAATCATGTTTAACTAATTTACTAGAATTCTTTGAGGATATAACGAGCATGGTGGATAGAGGTGTACCGATGGATGTGGTGTATTTAGATTTCCAAAAGGCATTCGATAAGGTGCCACACAAAAGGTTACTGCAGAAGATAGAGGTACGCGGCGTCAGAGGAAATGTATTAGCATGGATAGAGAATTGGCTGACGAACAGAAAGCAGAGAGTCGGGATAAATGGGTCCTTTTCGGGCTGGAGTTCGGTGGTTAGTGGTGTGCCACAGGGATCGTTGCTGGGACCACAACTGTTTACAATACACATAGATGACCTGGAAGAGGGGACAGAGTGTAGTGTAACAAAATTTGCAGATGACACAAAGATTAGTGGGAAAGCGGATTGTGTAGAGGACACAGAAAGGCTGCAAAGAGATTTGGATCGGTTAAGCGAATGGGCTAAGATTTGGCAGATGGAATACAATGTCGGAAAGTGTGAGGTCATCCACCTTGGGAAAAAAAACAGTAAAAGGGAATATTATTTGAATGGGGAGAAATTACAACTTGCTGAGGTGCAGAGGGACCTGGGGGTCCTTGTGCACGAATCCCAAAAAGTTAGTTTGCAGGTGCAGCAGGTAATCAGGAAGGTGAATGGAATCTTGGCCTTCATTGCGAGAGAGATGGAGTACAAAAGCAGGGAGGTCCTGCTGCAACTGTACAGAGTATTGGTGAGGCCGCACCTGGAGTACTGCATGCAGTTTTGGTCACCTTACTTAAGGAAGGATATACTAGCTTTGGAGAGGGCACAGCGACGATTCACTCGGCTGATTCCGGAGATGAGGGGGTTACCTTATGATGATAGATTGAGTAGACTGGGTCTTTACTCGTTGGAGTTCAGGAGGATGAGGGGTGATCTTATAGAAACATTTAAAATCATGAAAGGGATAGACAAGATAGAGGCAGAGAGGTTGTTTCCACTGGTCGGGGAGACTAGAACTAGGGGGCACAGCCTCAAATACGGGGGAGCCAATTTAAAACCCAGTTGAGAAGGAATTTCTTCTTCCAGAGGGTTGTGAATCTGTGGAATTATCTGCCCAAGGAAGCAGTTGAGGCTAGCTCATTGAATGTATTCAAATCACAGATAGATAGATTTTTAACCAATAAGGGAATTAAGGGTTATGGGGAGAGGGCGGGTAAGTGGAGCCGAGTCCACGGCCAGATCAGCCATGATCTTGTTGAATGGCGGAGCAGGCTCGAGGGGCTAGATGGCCTACTCCTGTTCCTAATTCTTATGTTCTTATGTTCTTATAGGTGGAGAGGCGGATACGTTTTAGGAGGGAGTTCCAGAGCTTGGGGCCCAGGCAACTAAAGGCACGGCCACCGATGGTTGAGCGATTATAATCAGGGATGCTCAGGAGGGCAGAATTAGAGGAACGCAGACATCTCGGGGGGTTGTGGAGCTGGAGGGGTGAGGCCAGGGAAGGATTTGAAAATAAGGATGAGAATTTTGAAGTCGAGGTGTTCTAGGATTGTGACCCAGCGAGGATGAAGGAATGGCCGATATATCCCCAAGTCAGGACGGAACGTGCAGGCTCTGCTACCGTTGCAGGATCGGAGATTGTGACTTTCCCCGCACTTTGCACAACACAGGGTGGAAGATACTGACCATTCCCTCAGGCCAATTCCAGGAGCGCTCTGATATGAAGCTGGACTGAGAGTGGTGTGCAATACCGAGAAAGGACTTGAGGAGTCTCTTACACAATCCTCAGTACCGCAGCGAGATTATAACCATAAAAAGCATGACTGCACAAGAATTGATTCACTCCCCCAATTCTCAGATGTTTTAAATAATTTTATTGGGCTTCCAAGAAAGTACATTCACAATGTATGACGCAGAACATTTTTTGAAGTCTCTGATTTTACTCCCTGTCCCTCTTTCCGGATTGACAGCTTCCTCTGCTTCACGAGATGCTTTGATCAGGAGCCTTTCACAGGGCAGTGAAGACCTGATGGGACAATTGAGCGAGAGGACACGGTGCGAGGGATATCTCTGGGCCGGAGCCCTGCACCGATGGGCTGCAAGGAGTTGGCGCAATGCCTCTATCTCTCCGGAGAGTGACAATGGCCCCGTGTCCCTCAGCCCCTCTAATGCCTGCACACGAGGGAGCTTCACGCACGAGCCTGGATTCCCTCGAAGCTGAGGGAACGGTGGCCGAAAGCTGGACTTTAGAGACAGCAGCTTCCCCGAGACAAGAGTCACCTCAGGCTTCTAAATCTCCAGAGGAACCTTCCAGCCTCCCTCCTTCACCTCCCTACCCACTCCCTCCCTCACCCACTCACCCTCCTACCCACTCCCTCCCTCACCCACTCACCCCCCTACCCTCTCCCTCTCCTATCCATTCCCTCCCTCACACACTCACCCCCCTACCACACCCTCCCTCACCCACTCACCCCCCCTACCTCTCCCTCCCTCACCCACTCACTCTCCTACCTACTCCCCTAGCTCATCCACGCAACCCCTACCCACTCACATTCCTACCCACTCACTTTCCTACCCACATCTCACTCAGGGAGCACCTCGTAGAATCAGCAGACGAACAGCTTGAGCAAATAAGGCAGCTGGGGCAAAGGGTCGGGTCAGTGTTGAGAAGTAGTTGCCCGAATGCCGATAGATTTCCAGGCCCTCTTTGCTGAATGCTAGTCAGTAAAGGAATGGAGCTCATTGAGGAGCTGTTGGGGCTTGTAGGTGTGAAATGGCTTTATTGAGAACTTGTATTCACACTGGGCTAAAGCTGTGCTCTCCTTTCTCTGGCTGTTGAGCGTCTTGTTCAATGCTCCTCTTCGTCCTGACCCGCCCCTCCCCCCCCCCTCTCCCCCCCCTCCCCTCCCCCCCTCCTCGGGCATGTCTAGCTGCATAAGATGGAGACTTGTTTACCGGAGGTACCATCAACAAGGTTCACACTGTATACACTATGCTGGCACCACCAGAGGGTGCAACTGGTGGAGTCCCAGGGGTCACCTGTACACCACAGGTACCCAGGTATAAAAGGGGGTCCACCTTGTGGTATCCACACTCTGGAGTTATATTAAATGGACTAAGGTCACTACAGTTCAAGTGCAATACTTTGTCTCGTGGAGTCATTATCAGAGCATCTAAAGACATAATGGGGGTGGTGATGTTACACCAGTGGTGGAACTAATGGGACGTCTCGTCCCATTTTATTCTGTTTACTGCCCAAAAACTGCCAGAAAACAGGCAGTAATGACTATGTTTAGAAGTTTATTCTAGAAATTCTTAATCCATTGCATATTTGTTATAACAAGCTTATTTATAAAAAGATGTTGCATGGGTTTGAAGTACACACACACACACAAGTATTTTAAAGAGTCACATTTCTGTCATTCTCCTAGTAGAGCCCTGTTTTCTCTATAAACACATCTTTCAGCCTCCCTCCCCAGCGAAATGTTCGTTCAGTGAGCTCACACAACAGTTGTGCTCTCCCAACATCTCTGGGTATGTAGCAGACACTTGCTCAATGCTTGCAGAGCGACAGACTGGGGTGAGGAACTCCGCGTTTGCTGGGCCAACAGATCGGATTCCGCCCAGATGCCACTGACGCACTTTTCATCAAGCTCCACCTCTGTCTCGGAATGGCTCCCAGTGGATCGATGGTCTTGTTGTGAGTTGGCTCCAATGGGGCAACGTCCATAAGACGCGGCTGTTTCACACAGCAGTGTAGTCAGCGTGTGGCCCGACCTGTAGTTCGGAGCTATACAATAGCACGCATAGTTTTGATGAAGTCGTTTGGAGCTGGGATGGTGGGATCCGCACCACAATTTCGAGCTAAACAGAATTACAACTCCTTTTATATAGGAACATGGCTGTAGTAAAATACAGCTGTACCCTTGGCCCAGAGAGTGGGCTCTGAAATTCCACATGGGTTCTCCCAGATTCTCAGCCAAACTCTGGCAGGAGACATGCAGGTAAACAGCTTAATGGTTGAATATTCCTGTTTACCCCATTCCTCTGGGGGGGGCGGTTATAGTAACGTCACTTCTCTCAGGAACGTCACAGCTACAGCCACCAGTTAGGTAGAGTAACATACTCGCTACAGTGTCCCATCAAACACTCCCAGGGCAGGTACAGCACGGGGTTAGATACAGAGTAAAGCTCCCTCTACACTGTCCCATCAAACACTCCCAGGGCAGGTACAGCACGGGGTTAGATACAGAGTAAAGCTCCCTCTACACTGTCCCATCAAACACTCTCAGGGCAGGTACAGCACGGGGTTAGATACAGAGTAAAGCTCCCTCTCACTATCCCATCAAACACTCCCAGGGCAGGTACAGGGAGTTAGATACAGAGTAAAGCTCCCTCTACACTGTCCCATCAAACACTCCCAGGACAGGTACAGCACGGGTTAGATACAAAGTAAAACTCCCTCTACACTGTCCCATCAAACACTCTCAGGGCAGGTACAACATGGGTTAGATACAGAGTAAAGCTCCCTCTACACTGTCCCATCAAACACTCCCCTGGTTGAACAACCCTAGACTACTACATTTGAGAAGAGAGTATGGTGGTGCCCACCGAGCCATTTCCCGGCACAAGTTAGCACCTTCAGGAGAGGAAAGTGCAAAACTAAAAGCTGAGAATGTCATCACCAGGATGCCCTTTAGTGAGGTCACCCCACCACCAGGAACCCACTCTCACCCTCTGGGTTCATATGCTTCTATTGTCATATACAATATAAATAGCTGAATATTGCAACATAATATTATTTGGTTAGTGTCTGCTGTGTCTCAGTGGGCAGCGCTCTCGTCTCTGAGTCAGAAGGTTGTGGGTTCAAGTCCCCCTCCAGGGACTTGAGCACAAAAATTTAGGCTGACATTCCAGTGCAAAACTGGGGGAGTGCTGCACTGTTGGAGGTGCCGTCGTTCGGATGAAACGTTAAACCGAGGCCCTGTCTGCTCTATCAGCTGGATGTAAAAGATCCCACGGCACTATTTTGAAGAAGAGCAGGGGGGTTACCCCCTCGGTGTCCTGGCCAACATTTGTCCCTCAATCAACATAACAAATAAACAGATTATCTGGTCATTATCACATTGCTGTGTGTGGGAGCTTGCTGTGCGCAAATTGGCTGCTGCGTTTCCCACATTACAACAGTGACTACACTCCAAAAGTACTTCACTGGCTGTAAAGCGCTTTGGGGCGTCCGGTTGTCGTGAAAGGCGCTATATAAATGCAAGTCTTTCTATTTCCTTTTGCAGTTTGCAATCCCCGGGTCATCAGACCTTGAGAGCTTGCTGCACCCAGACTGCCGAAAGCCTCCGGTTTATATTCCTGCACCGACATCTCAGGAGGTCCTTGTAGATTGTCCTCAAGTCTCGATTGAAAAATGCGTAGATGAAAGGGTTCATCAAGGAATTGGTGTAGCCCAGCCATAGCAGTGCCCTCTCCAACCAGATGGGGATACAGCTGCACTCAATGCCACAGATAAAGGGCCTGGCTGTCGACTGGATGAAGAAGGGCAGCCAGCAGATGGTGAAGACGCCGACTAGTATCCCCAAGGTGGTGGCAGCTTTGTCCTCGCCTTTGAAAACCAAGATTCTCCTCTCCCTACCTCGCAGAAGCCTGGAGAAAGACGGGCAGGCCTGACCGAGCCGCGCCTTGCAATCCCCGGCGCCACCCGGGTCCTCTGGGAAGCTGGCAAATCGGTGGCTGGCCGCACACTTCTTGGCCGCCCTGAAAATCTTGTAGTACATGATGAGCATGACGGCCGTGGGGATATAGAAGGCTGCCAGTGTGGAATAGACCGTGTAGCCAAAGTCCTGGCTGATGAGGCAGACGTTGTTCCCATTCACGTTCCGGGCCCAGCCGAAGAACGGGGGCAGGGTCAAGGAGGCCGAAGAAATCCACACACCCACAACCATCTTGGCCATCAAGCACCCACTCTGCCTCGCTGGGTAGGTAAGGGGCTTGGTTATTCCCAAATATCTGAGGAAGGCAACAACATCCCGGATTAAATACAGTTAACAATCGGGGAGAAGTAACATCGAAACATAGAAACATAGAAAATAGGGGCAGGAGTAGGCCATTCGGCCCTTTGAGCCTGCACCACCATTCAATAAGATCATGGCTGATCATTCCCTCAGTACCCCATTCCTGCTTTCTCTCCATACCCACTGATCCCTTTAGCCGTAAGGGCCACATCTAACTCCCTCTTGAATATATCTAATGAACTGCGTGGGAGAGAAGAGAGGTGGGGGGAGGAGTGTGGGGGGGGGTGGGAAGGAGCGCGGGGGGTGGCAGAGCACGGGGGGAGGGAGCGCGGGGGGGGGGGGGAAGAGAGAGCGTGGCGAGGGGGGAAAGAGCGTGGGGGGAAGAGTGCGGGGGGGGGCGAAGAGAGCGCGGGGGGGGTGGAAAGAGCGCGCGGGGGGGGGAAGAGTGCGGGGGGTGGAGGGGGGAAGAGCGCGGGGTGGGGGGAGAGAGGACGGGGTGGGGAGAGCGCGGGGGGGGGGGGGGAGAGCGTGGGGGAGGGAGCAGAGCACGGGGATGGAGAGCGCGGGGGGGGGGGAGAGCGCGGGGGTGGAGAGCGCGCGGGGGGGGAAGAGCACGGAGTGGTGGGGGGAGAGCGCGGGGGGGGGGGGGGGGGAAAGAGCGCGGGGGGGGGGGAGAGCGCAGGGGGAGGGAGCAGAGCACGGGGATGGAGAGCGCGGGGGGGGGGGAAAGAGCGCGGGGGGGGGGGAGAGCGCAGGGGGGGGGGGGGGAGTGTGTGCTGGGGGGGGCGGGAGAACGCGGGGGAGGGAGCAGAGCACGGGGATGGAGAGCGCGGGGGGGGGGGAAAGAGCGCGGGGGGGGGGGAGAGCGCGGGGGAGGGAGCAGAGCACGGGGATGGAGAGCGCGGGGGGGGGGGAAAGAGCGCGGGGGTGGAGAGCGCGCGGGGGGGAAGAGCACGGAGTGGTGGGGGGAGAGCGCAGGGGGGGGGGGGGGGGGAGTGTGTGCTGGGGGGGGCGGGAGAACGCGGGGGAGGGAGCAGAGCACGGGGATGGAGAGCGCGGGGGGGGGGGAAAGAGCGCGGGGGGGGGGGAGAGCGCAGGGGGGGGGGGGGGGAGTGTGTGCTGGGGGGGCGGGAGAACGCGGGGGAGGGAGCAGAGCACGGGGATGGAGAGCGCGGGGGGGGGGAAAGAGCGCGGGGGGGGGGGAGAGCGCGGGGGAGGGAGCAGAGCACGGGGATGGAGAGCGCGGGGGGTGGGGGGGGGAGAGCGCGGGGGTGGAGAGCGCGGGAGGGGGGGAAAGAGCACGGAATGGGGGGGGGAGAGCGCAGGGGGGGGGGGGAGTGTGTGCTGGGGGGGGGGGAGAACGCGGGGGAGGGAGCAGAGCACGGGGATGGAGAGCGCGGGGGGGGGGAAAGAGCGCGGAGGGGGGGGGGGGGAGAGCGCGCGCGGGGGGGGGGAGGGAGAGCGCAGGGGGTGGCAGAGCACGGGGGGGGGGGGGAAGAGTGCGCAGTGGGGTGGGGGGGGGTGATACATGGAGGAGAGATCGAGTACAAGAATGAATCGGAGAAATCGTGGGATACCAGGAAAGGAGCAGAGTACACAGGCCACACTGAGGACACTGACCAGGGATCGGCCTCTGAAACCTGGGTAGCAATACCCAATGATTGAAACGTATAAGATAATGAGGGGGCTTGACCAGGTGGATGCAGAGAGGATGTTTCCACTGATGGGGGAGACTAGAACTAGGGGGCATAGTCTCAGAATAAGGGGCCGTCCATTTAAAACTGAGATAAGGAGAAATTTCTTCTCTTAGAGGGTTGTAAATCTGCTGAATTCGCTGCCTCAGAGAGCTGTGGAAGCTGGAACATTGAATAAATTTAAGAAAGAAATAGACAGTTTCTTAACCGTTAAGGGGATAAGAGATTATGGAGAGCGGGCGGGGAAGTGAAGCTGAGTCCATGATCGGATCAGCCATGATGTTATTAAATGGCGGTGCAGGCTCGAGGGGCCGAATGGCCGACTCCTGTTCCTATTTCTTATGTTCTTATAAACAAGACCTACACGGAGTGCAGCAGCTTTGACTAGATTCCGGAGATTTGTGCCGGTTTGCCAGATCTTTGTATTTGCAGTACATTTATTTCAATCGTTTATCTTGGCATCAGAATGATAAATCGGACACAAACAATTGTGCTGCTGGATGGGGAAGCCAGAGTTAGTGCCAAGGCAACTTTCCGGCTTGCTGATGCTGGATTCCCGGAATCCGAGCACGTAACAGCAAGCGGAACTCAAACTTTATTTGTTAATTGTAAGCGGCCCTCAATGTGCTGCCGCACACCCCATAAATAACAGCTCAATGCGTAGCAATCAAACGCCACCTCCTGACTCCCCAAAGCCTTTCCACCATCTACAAGGCACAAGTCAGGAGTGTGATGGAATACTCTCCACTTCCCTGGATGAGTGCAGCTCCAACAACACTCAAGAAGCTCGACACCATCCAGGACAAAGCAGCCGCTTGATCGGCTCCCCATCCCCCACCTTCAACATTCACTCCCTCCACCACCGGCGCACTGTGGCTGCAGTGTGTACCATCTACAAGATGCACTGCAGCAACTCGCCAAGGCTTCTTCAGCAGCACCTCCCAAACCCGCGACCTCTACCACCTAGAAGGACAAGGGCAGCAGGCACATGGGAACACCACCACCTCCACGTTCCCCTCCCAGTCACACACCATCCTGACTTGGAAATATATCGGCCGTTCCTTTATCGTCGCTGGGTCACAATCCTGGAACTCCCTCCCTAACAGCACTGTGGGAGCACCTTCACCACACGGACTGCAGCGGTTCAAGAAGGCAGCTCACCACCACCTTCTCAAGGGGCAATTAGGGATGGGCAATAAATGCCGGCCTTGCCAGCGATGCCTACATCCCAGGAACGAATAAACAAAAACCTGATTTAAAACGGGTTAAAATGGAATATTGTAAAACGGCTTAAATTGGGTAAGTATCCCAGGCTGCTTTGCTCAAGCATTTGAGCCAGAGACTGAATATGGAGCAAAGGGGAAATGCACGAACAAAGACTCGAGAATGACAAACACCCAGGTCAAGAGACAGCCCAAAGCCAGGTAAGGCAGCAGTTGCTAGGACGCCACAAATGAAAATGCCGTCAAGGTCACCCGGCCTACCATTTATTGGGCCGAAAACCAAACTTGGGGAAACAGGGATGAAGGCTGAAAGATGAGAAGTGGGCAAACACCTCAATACGTGGCCTCAGTAAAGGTGCAACTGCACATGCTGTTGTGCTTCGGCACAGCCCGAGGTGGCCGAATAGCGCAAGAATGGGACAGTTTCCTCTTAACCGGCGAAACGTTCAGAAGCCCAGAGCAACGCAGCCAGCCCAGAGAGCCGCAATGGATCCCTCCGGGCCTGGGAACCAGCTGGGATTATTTGCATCTCTTCTTGTCATTGAACAGAACACTGGAGAACACGATTAAACACCATCTTTTCGGACAGCAGTTGCTGATAATGATTTTGCTACTGTTATTTATACCTCCTCTGCACCCAGCTTTTGTTTCTGAACTTGTCCCATTACCATCGCCTTTTGCCTCACAACTTTTGGCATTTAATCGCTCATTGGCGTTTAGAAAAATGAGAAGGTGATTTTATTGAAAGCTATAAGATCCTGAGGGGGTAGATGCAGAGAGGATGTTTCCCCTCGTGGGGAAATCTAGAACTGGGGGGGGGGGCATAGATTCAGACTAAGGGGTCGCCCATTTAAAACAGAGATGAGGAGGAATTTCTTCTCTCAGAGGGCGGTGAATGTGTGGAATGCATTTCTGCCTTCCTGCACCCCTTCCCTCACAACAACAACTTGTATTTATACAGCGCCTTTAACGTAGTGAAATGTCCCAAGGCGCTTCACAGGAGTATTCTGAGATAAAGCAATTTGACACCAAGCCGCAGAAGTAGAAATTACGGCAGATGACCAAAAGCTTGTTTAAAGAGGTAGGATTTAAGGAGCGTCTTGAAGGAGGAAAGAGAGGTAGAGAGGCGGAGAGGTTTAGGGAGCGAGTTCCAGAGCTTGGGGCCCAGGCAACAGAAGGCACAGCCACCAATGGTTGAGCGATTATAATCAGGGATGCTCAAGAGGGCAGAATTTGAGGAGCGCCGACATCTTGGGGGATAGTGAGGCTGGAGGAGATTACAGAGATAGGGAGGGGCAAGGCCATGATGGGATTTGAAAATAAGGATGAGAATTTTGAAATCGAGGCGTTGTTTAACTGGAAGCCAATGTAGGTCAGTGAGCACAGGGGTGATGGATGTACGGGACTTGGTGCAAGTTAGGACACGGGCTGCCGAGTTTTGGATCACCTCTAGTTTCGGGTGCGTTGGAATAGTCAAGTCTAAGAGGTAACAAAGGCATGGATGAAGATTTCAGCAGCGGATGAACTGAGTCACGGCTGGAGACGGGCGATGTTACATAGGTGGAAATAGGCGGTCTTCATTATGCTGCGGATATGTGGTTGAAAGCTCATTTCAGGGTCAAATATGATGACCTTCCTCCTCCCTCTGAGCACATGTTCCTGTCATTCTCGCTGCCTCTGCTCTCTCCGCCGTAGATGCTGGAGGGCGAAGTTGACTGCCAGTACAACCTCCATGACTTTTAGCAAGCATTTAGTTTAAAGCGTATAGAAAATAATGAAGGCGTTTTTTGACTTGCCAAAACACTCCGATATCAAATAACCTTGAAATAACTAAAGAAAACTCGAAAATAGTACACAGCGACTCAAACTTCAAACCCCAATCAGGTGTGAGTGATCGATGATGATCCCTTTAAGTTAGAATCGTTGGAGCCGGCTACCTGCTGCTGTACGCCATCTCAACCTGTCGTCGCTTTCTCCAGCCGGTAAGCTCAATGGCCAAAACGAAGTTGGAAGATCGGGCGTCAAGCGAGCGTTGCACACTCATCGACGTCATGGTCTCTGTGATTGCGATGTCGCCGGCAATTGGGTTTCGCTACCGGCAGCGCTACCGGAAAGACGGATATGTCGTGTACGCTGCTGGGATCACCATCAGCTGAACGGCATTTTAGCGCCATCTGGTGGCGCTAATCACATGAATTTCTCCCCCAAAGAGTTTAATAATGGTAATAGGGCATTAGTGACGAAGGTCACATAAGGGAAAAAAATAACAAGTTCAAATTAAAAGGTACTACATTTGAATGCATGAATTATTTGTAGCAATATAGCTAAAATCAATGGCACAAATAGAGATAAATGGGGTTGATCTAGTAGCCATTACTGAGATGTGGTTGCAGGGTGACGAAGGTTGGAAACTAAATATTCCAGGATACTTGACTCTTACAAAACATAGGTAAAATGGAAATAGACTTGGGGTTAACCCTGATAATAAAGGCGGAGATAAACGGCAGTAGTGAGAAAGTATCTTAGCCCAGAAAATCAGGATGTAGAATCAGTATGGGTGGAGCCAAGGGCAGAAAACACTGATGGGAGTAGTTTATAGGACCCCCCTAACAGTAATCATTGTGTTGGACAGAGTATTGATCAGGAAATTAGAGGAGCATGTAACAAGGGCAATGCAATAATCCTGGGGGACTTTAATCTCCATATAGACTGGGCAAACCAAATTGGCAAAAGTAGCTTGGAGGACAAGTTCATGGAACACATTCAAGAGAATTTTCTCGATCAATATGACAAAGAACCAACGAGGGAACAGGTTATTTTAGATCTGGTATTGTGTAATGAGACAAGATTAATTAGTAATCTTACAGTAAAGGATCCTTTGAGGAAGAGTGATCATAATATGATACAATTTCATATTGAGTTTGAGAGTGACATAGTTAAATCCGAAACTAGGGTTTTAAATTTAAATGAAGCCAATTACGGAGTTATAAGGAGTGATATTGGCCAAGGTGGATTGGGAAATTAGATTAAAAGATATGCTGGTAGATAAGCAATTTCAAATATTTAAGAAATAATTCATAATTCTCAATGAATATACATTCGCTTGAGGAATAAAAACTCAACTGGAAAAGTAATACAAGGATGGCTAGCTAGAGAGAAGGAAAGCATTAGATTAAAAGAAGATGCTTACAATGTTGCCAAAAATAGTAGTACGCCTGAGGATTGGGAGGGTTTTAAAATCAGCAAAGGATGACCAAAAAATTGATAAAGAGGTAGAATATAGAATGAGAGCAAACTATCAAGAAATATAGAGCTTTTACAAGTAGGTAAAAAAAGATCAAAAGTAAACATGGGTCCCCGAGAGGCAGAGGAAGGAGAAATTATAATGGAGAATAAGATAATGGCAAAAGTTAAACAAATATTTTGTATCTATCTTCACTGTAGAAGACACAAAGAACATACCAGGAATTGCGTGGAATCAAGGGTTTAATGAGAGTGAGGAACTTAAAGTAATTAATATTAGTAAAGAAAAAGTACTGGAAAAATTAACGGGACTAAAAGTTGACAAATCCCCAAAGAGGTGGCTACAGAGATAGTAGATGCATTAGTTTTGATCTTCTAGAATTCCCTAGATCCTAGAAGGGTCCCCATGGATTGGAAGGTAACAAATACAACCTCGCTGTTCAAGAAATGAAGGAGAAAGAAAGCAGGGGACTTCAGCCTGACCTCTATAGTGGGGAAAATTATTATGGATGTCGTAACTGGTCACTTGGAAAATCATAATATGATTAGGCAGACACTACATGGTTTTATGAAAAGGAAATTGTGTTTGACAAATCTAAGAGTTTTTTTGAGGGTGTAATTAGCAGGGTAGATAAAGGGAAACCAGTGGATGGAGTATATTTGGATTTTCATAAGGCGTTCGGTAAACTGTCACACAATAGGTTGTTACACAAGATTAGGGCTCATGGGATTGGAGTAATATACTGGCATGGGTTGAGGATTGGTTAAAAGACAGAAAACAGAGAGTAGGAATAAGCGGGTCATTTTCAGGATGGCAGGGTGTAACTAGTGGGGTGCCGCACGGATCAGTGCTGGGGCCTCAGCTATTCACAATCTATATCAATGAATTAGATGAGGGGACTGAGCGTAATGTATCCAAGTTTGTTGAGACAACTAGGTGGGAAAGTAAGCCGTGAGGAGGATGTAAAAAGGTTGCAAAGGGCTATTGACCGGTGAAGTCGTTGGACAAAAAGGTGGCAGATGGAGAATAATGTGGAGAAATGTGAAGTTATCCACTTTACAATATAAATACAAGTTGTTGTTGTATGTTAACTAGTACATCTGGAGTACTGTGCACAGTCCTGGTCTCCTTATTAAGGAAGGATATACTTGCCTTAGATTCGGTGCAACAAATGTTCACCAGACTGATTCCTGGGATGAGAGGTCTGTCCTATGAGGAAAGATTGAGTAGAATGGGCCGATATTCTCTGGAGTTAGGAAGAATGGGAGGTGATCTCATTGAAACTCCAATGTAATTCAAAGAGGACTTCCCCAGTTTCTCCTGGCTTAAGATTCTAGGACTAGGGGGCACAGTCTCAGGATAAGAGGACTGAGATTTAGGACAGAGATGAGGAGAAATTTCTTCACTGAGAGGACTACGAATCCTTGGAATTCTCTACCCCAGAGGGCTGTGGATGCTGAGTCGATGAGTATATTCAAGACTGAAATCAATAGATTTTTGGACACTAAGGGAATCAAGAGATATGAAGATCGGGTGGGAACATATAGACGATGTACAACTTCAGCCATGATCTATGGAATGGCGGAGCAGGCTCGAGGGGCCGTATGGCCTACTCCTGCTCCTATTTCTTATGAATACAGGTGTGACGTCCAAAATCCAGAAACCTCAGGACCGAGGCCATTCCGGATTCCGGATATTTCAGAACGTATTTGCCTGGGCCAAGGTAGGTAGGGGAGGGGGGTCGGTCGGGCCGCCGGAGGTCGTGGGGGGGGGGGGAGGGAGTGGGGAGGGGGGGTCGGTCGGGCCGCCGGAGGTCGGACCGTCAGAGGTCGGGCCAAGGCGGGGGAGTCTGGATTTCAGAACATTTTCCGGTTTCTGGATGACCACGCCGGTGATCAGCCTGGTGTCAGGATTCCGGAACATTCTGCACTGCGGAAGTCACACCTGTAAGTCACCTTAACCCTCACTCTCTGCCTTGCAGCCAGATAGCTATCCATTCTGCTACATGTCCCCTGACTCCACATGCTCTGACCTTATTCATTGGTCTATTATGTGGCATTATGTGATACAGAACACCGGTAATGTGACAATAGATAAGTATCCAGTACACAGCTTGATTTGTTTACACATCCTCATATTTGTACAGCAGCTTTTTAATTCCCCCACACTGTGATAACCGACACAGCCAGCGACATGTTGTGACAAGTTGGAACAAGTCCGTTATGCTTGCTTTGCTCGTGACACAGTAACAAGGGCAATAACTCCTCTCAAATACAGGTCAGTACACATAATAATCAAAGGATACAATGCTATTAATTTGCTGGGTGCTTATTGTTGGTGCTGTATGAAGGGAGCTTTACTCTGTGGCAAACTGTGCTGTACTACACTGTCCCATCAAACACTCCCAGGGCAGGTACAGCACGGGGTTAGATACAGAGTAAAGCTCCCTCTACACTGTCCCATCAAACACTCCCAGGGCAGGTACAGCACGGGTTAGATACAGAGTAAAGCTCCCTCTACACTGTCCCATCAAACACTCCCAGGGCAGGTATAGCACGGGGTTAGATACAGAGTAAAGCTCCCTCTACACTGTCCCATCAAACACTCCCAGGGCAGGTATAGCACGGGGTTAGATACAGAGTAAAGCTCCCTCTACACTGTCCCATCAAACACTCCCAGGGCAGGTACAGCACGGGTTAGATACAGAGTAAATCTCCCTCTACACTGTCCCATCAAACACTCCCAGGGTAGGTACAGGGGGTTAGATACAGAGTAAAGCTCCCTCTACACTGTCCCATCAAACACTCCCAGGGCAGGTGCAGCATGGGTTATCAATTCAAGTCAATAGGGTCCACGAACTGAATCAACAGACAAGCCGCAGTACAGCAACAACATCGAATATTACCGGGAATCATTTCAGAGGAGAACACTATGAATAGAACTGTAAATTCTAAATGCTCGATAAATTTGTGTAACAAGTGATTGCAGGTGTTTTAATGCAGCCATCATCACTCACCAGCACTCTCCCCGTCAGTCTGTGCGAACAACTTCTGCAACATAAATCGAACAAAACTATTTCCTACATAATCTTTACAATACAATATAAAAAGCAAATGTCCTTGGCTGAAATGTTGAGGAATCCCCTCGCAGAGGTAATGGATACTTGACGACAGCCAGAAATCTTATCTAGGGCTTCAGATGAAAAGTTATAAAAATATTGAAGCTGTGCTTTCCTGGATGATGGTGTTGTCTGAACTCCTTCATTCGATCTCCATTTGGCAGTCACCCTCAGGCATCCATTAATCCTAATCTAATTGCTTCTTCAGTAATAGCCATTTTAGCCCTTCGCCGTAGGCACTATTACATTATCTAAATTCTGTCTGGAATCCTCTCATCTCGGAGTCACTTCAGCAGTTAAGCTGCTGCAGTCAATGCATAAAGTCACTTTTCCAGTGATGGTGGCTGCATCAAAATTATATGTTACTGTAAACTTGCCCACTCTGATCTGGGGACACTTTGCATTCCTGCTGTTCTCAGTTTATTACAGGCTTCTGGCACATTGCAGAGACAAATTCTTCTTCAAAGACCAAGATCAAATTTATATTTCACTGGCATTTTCTTTAAGATTTCCAAAACTCACTTTCAATACTATCCAGGTTTGTGGTCAGAGAAGGCCTGTAGGGGCCCGAAGGGAGAAGCTCATTGTCTGATAGGCCTCGAACTCTTCCATCGAGAAGGACAAGATTAGAAGGCGCATTAGAACACCATCACCTGCAAGTTCCCCATCAACTCACACACCATCCTGACTTGGAAATATATCGGCCGTTCCTTCATCGTTGCTGTGTCACAATCCTGGAACTCCCTCCCTAACAGCACTGTGGGAGCACCTTCACCACACGGACTGCAGCGGTTCAAGAAGGCGGCTCACCACCACCTTCTCAAGGGGAAATTAGGGATGGGCAATAAATGCCGGCCTTGGCAGCGACGCCCACATCCCAGGAATGAATTTAAAAAAGCCTTTCTCGAACCTCTTGTATAAAATCCAACCCTTGATACGTTGTGAATGGTGACGAGATTCTTTATTGAGGTAATCAAACCAAGCACAAATGAAGACAATTACAACGCTCAGGTGATAGCTGCAAGACCAGAACGATATTCCCCTGCTCCCTTCTTGAGTTCAGTCGTAACCCGACCACTATTCTCTTCTCCTCTACTACTGACCCTTACAATCACCTGAAAAGACTTGCATTTATATAGCGCCTTTCATGATCACCGGACGCCAGAAAGCACTTTATAACCAATGAAGTACTTTTTGAATTGTAGTCACTGTTGTAATGTAGGAAACAACAGCAGCCAATTTGCATGCAGCAAGCTCCCAGCAATTTGATAATGATCAGATAATCTGTTTTTTGTTATGTTGATTGAGGGATAAATATTGGTCCAGGAGAACTCCCCTGCTCTTCTTGAAAAATAGTGCCGTGAGATCTTTTACGTCCACCTGAGAGAGCAGACGGGGCCTTGGACCTGTACTTATACTGATCTTGTAATCAGTACCAGCCCGATCCCTGTACCTGGATCCTCAAAATGTGACGTTGTTTAATGTTGTATAACAAGGTCAGCGAAGATAGGTTTGATTGGCTATTGTTAGCTTGATGAGTTTAGACTGGAGGGAGATGAGTCTGCTCAGCCATGAGCAGCTTACCTCAACAGGCTAATTTCTTTAAGAGACAGGACATTGTCCAGAGCAACAGTGACTAAGATAAGGTGGGTTGCCATGATTCTTAGTAAAATCTTTTACAGACATTACTTGGGACTACAACATTTTAGTTTTAAGAATTTCATTGCCAGGCAGCGTATTTAAAATTATACATACACTGTTATGTATGTATGTAAACCTCACCAAAATGTAAGACTTACCACTAGGGGGCACACCTGTGGGAGACCTAAGGGTCACCTGTGCACCCTGGGGCAAGCAGGTATAAAAGGTGACTCACCACGCTGCTTCTCCACTCTGGAGTCTGAATAAAGAGACCAAGGACACAACAGTTTGAGCTTGCGATACATTCCTGTGCATTTATTCTGAACATAACATACACCACATCTTCATGTACTCTTCCTTGACTTTTGCTTGACCTGTCTATTCTTACACTCTAACCTGTAACCTCTCTCAATCGCCACCTTTTTTCAGTTTTATCGATACTATGACCATAAGAATTCCTCTCTTATTCCTCCTGAAGTCCAAATACATCAGACCACATAACCTCCCTATTCCCTGATTCAACTCATTGTATCTTACTCCGACCCATTCTTAACCAGGACCTCAAAACTGTGGCACCCCTTACTTTTGGCTGCCTTACCTTCCTTCTACAATCTACACCATTTCAACCCCAAGCTTCAAAAAAAAAAACTTGTATTTATATGGTACCTTTCACGAACACCGGATGTCCCAAAGTACTGTTGTAATGTACGAAATGTAGCAGCTAACTTGCTTGCAACAAGCTCCCATAAACAGTAATGAGATAATGACCAGGTAATCTGTTTTAGTGATGTTGATTTAGGAATAAATATTGGCCCCAGGACACCGGGAATAGCTCCGCTGCTCTTCTTCGAAATAGTGCCATGGGATCATTTACGTCCATCTGAGAGAGCAAACAGGGCCTCGGTTTAATGTCGCAGCTGAAAGACGGCACCTCTAACAGTGTGGCACTCCCTCAGCACTGCACTGGGAGCGTCAGCCTGGATTTATGTGCTCAAGTCTCTGCAGTGGGACCTGAACCCACAACCTTCTGACCCCAGAGGAGAGTGTGCTGCCCACTGAGCCACAGCTGACACTATGGGTTGAAAGCGAAGGTTCACCAGACTGATTCCCAGGATGGCGAGAGTGACATATGAGGAGAGACTGGATCAACAGGGGCCTTTATACACTGGAGTTTAGAAGGATGAGAGGGGATCTCATAGAAACATATAAGATTCTGACGGGACAGGACAGGTTAGATGCGGGTAGAAATGTTCCCAATGTTGGGGAAGTCCAGAACCAGGGGACACAGACTTAGGAAAAGGGGCAGGCCATTTAGGACTGAGATAAGGAGAAACTTCTTCACTCAGAGAGTTGTTAACCTGTGGAACTCCCTGCCGCAGAGAGTTGGTGATGCCAGTTCATTGGATATATTCAAGAGGGAGTTAGATATGGCCCTTACGGCTAAAGGGATCAAGGGGTATAGAGAGAAAGCAGGAAAGGGGTACTGAGGTGAATGATCAGCCATGATCTTATTGAATGGTGGTGCAGGCTCGAAGGGCCGAATGGCCTACTCCTGCAGCAATTTTCTATGTTTCTATGTTTCTATGAAATGACATTGCTATGACCATGACTGACCATAACATTTACAACGCAAGAATGACATGAAAAATTTAACAGTTCTGAAAAGTACAATTACGCTAAACACAAATATACCAGCCTGATTTCCCAATAACCCCAGCAGCTTGGCCCCGCAGAGGCCTGGTCTTACTTAGACCAGAGACGTTCTTTTAATTTGGTGCCGTAGGGGAGCCTCAACTATAACTTGCATTTATATAGCGCCTTTAATGTAGTAAAATGTTCCAAGGTGCTACACAGGAGCAAAATGTGACACTGATCTAAACAAGGAGCTATTGGGACAGGTGACCAAAAGCTTGGTTACAGGTTTTATTGAACATCTTACAGGAGGGAGAGAGAGGGAGAGAGATGAAACGGTTTAGGGAGGGAATTCCAGGGCTTAGCGCCTAGGCAACGGAAGGCACAGCCGCCAATGTGGAGCGATGGAAATCGGAGATACACAAGAGGGCAGAATTACAGGAGCACAGAGATCGGAATCAACTCTTTATAACTGCAAATAGGTGGGTAGTTTTGATGGCATTTTTTGCTAATCTCTGTGACAATTTTTCACAACATCACATTCTTGCAGAATCCAGAGCTAGTTTGGATGAGAGGACATGAGCAGCATTGCCCACATACAGTACAGCACGCTTTTTGCTCCATTTCTGGAGTTGCCATCAATCAGTTGGGCGCTCCCAATGTTTTTAAACTGCTCTGCCTTTACGCCGCATGCTCTTCCGTGTCATTTTTCCGGATTCTGTATCAGGGGCTGGTTGATGTTGGTCGCACACAGGTGCCCAGTGCTCCCTGCCCCAGCCACGTCAAGACTCACTCCCCAATCCATCATGGCCACGTTCTCAAGCTCCAGGCTTTGTTGCTCCATCTCAGGCCTGGGTTCTGCCACTGCCTCCCACTGCATGGCTTGTATGTGCACCAGATACTACATCAAGAGAGAAGACCAAGTAATCAGACAGAAAATAAAAGAGATTCAATATTAAAGAAGATGGGGAGTAGGGGGGGTAAGAGAGAGAGGGAAAGTGAGAATCAATGGACAAAGTTGAAGCAGAGAAAGAAAAGAATATAAAAAGAAGTATGCTGGGGAAAGAAAGACTTGCATTTATATAGCGCCTTTCACAACCATCGGACATCCCAAAATGCTTTACTTATAAGTACGAAGTACTTATTTTTTGACCTGCAGTCACTGTTATAAAATGGGAAATGCGGCAGTTGATTTGCGCACAGCAAGCTCCCACAAACAGCAACCTGATAATGACCATCGTGTTTTAGTGATGTTGATTGAGGGATAAATATTGGCCAAGACACTGGGGATAATTCCCCCTGCTCTTCTTCGAAACAGTGGCGAGTAATCTTTTACATCCACCTGAGGGAGCAGAGGGGGCCTCGGTTTAACGTCTCATCTGAAAGACGGCACCTCCGACAGTGCGGCACTCCCTCAGCACTGCACTGGGAGTGTCAGCCTAGATTTCTGTGCTCAAGTCTCTGGAGTGGGACTCGAACCCACAACCTTCTGACTCAGAGGCGAGAGTGCTACCCACTGAGCCACGGCTGACATGAATCACACACCCGCAGAAGCACACCTTACACAAATAGTTCACACATCCGAAGCTGACAAGGACAATCAACCTGGACAGAGCAGGCACTATAGTGCGAGGGATATCATGGGATTCGCTATTCCCTATCACACTGTTAATGGGCAGGAAGCTGCAACACAGCCCAAACCTCAGTCCATTGGCAGGGCAGTGCCTTCCATAGCAACCGGGAGGTGTAACCTTTAACAACAACAACTTGTATTTATATAGCGCCTTAACATAGCAAAACGTTCCAAGGCACTTCAGAGGAAAGTCATAAAACAAAAATTTGACACAGAAGGAGAAATTAGCAGAGATGACCAAATGCTTGGTCAAAGAGGTAGGTTTTAAGGAGCGTCTTCAAGGAGGAAAGAGAGGTAGAGAGGCGGAGAGGTTTAGGGAGGGAGTTCCAGAGCTTGGGGCCCAGGCAACAGAAGGCACGGCCACCGATGGTTGAGCGATTATAATCAGGGATGCTCAGGGGGGCAGAATTAGAGGAGCGCAGACATCTCGGGGGGGTTGTGGGGCTGGAGGAGATTACAGAGATAGGGAGGGGCGAGACCATGGAGGGATTTGAAAACAAGGACGAGAATTTTGAAATCAAGGCGTTGCTTAACCAGGAACCAATGTAGGTCAGCGAGCACAGTGGGTGATGGGTGAGCGGGACTTGGTGCGAGTTAGGACACGGGCTGCCGAGTTTTGGATCACCTCTAGTTTATGTCGGGTAGAATGTGGGAGGCCAGCCAACTATTCAAAGCCACTGGGAATGATAAAATAATCAGGTTTCAGTAATGTTAAGTAAAGAACAATTTAAATGTTGATTATTTTAACAGGAAAAAGAAGAAAAGCTAGCGATACAATGGCATAGATTTCTGCGCGGGTTCCCCCTCAAGAGGGAAAGATATGCAGAAACTCTGGCGAAAAGGTGCAAAATCGTGGTACTTTTTCTTCAGGTTTCTGCTGAAGTTACAGAGGAAGAGCGGGAGAATAGTTGCAGAAATCGCTGGCAAAACAAGCAAATTCCAAGAGCAGTCGAAGAATAATCAAAGAATAACTAAAAGACAACATGCAGCCTTTCAAATCTGCATGCAGGAATCTCGAGGCACGACAGTGATGCTCGAAAGCGGTTGTCAAACGTTACTATGAGGTGACCTCCCGAAATCCTGATAGATACACCCGCCGCCTCCCTGCTTTCCTCCTCCACCCCCTCGCTTTCCTCCTCACCCTCCCCTCGCTTTCCTCCTCCCCCCCTCGCTTTCCTCCTCCCCCTCCCCTCGCTTTCCTCCTCACCCTCCCCTCGCTTTCCTCCTCACCCCCTCACTTTCCTCCTCCCCCTCCCCTCGCTTTCCTCCTCACCCCCCTCCTCGCTTTCCTCCTCACCCCCAATGCCCCCTCTCGCTAACCCTCCTCGCTTCCCCCCCACCCCTCCTCACATCCCCCCACATCTCCTCGCTTCCCCCCCACTGCCCCTCCTCGCTTCCCCCCCACCCCTCCTCGCATCCCCCCCACCGCTCCTCGCTTCCCCCCCACTGCCCCTCCTCGCTTCCCCCCCACTGCCCCTCCTCGCTTCCCCCCCACCCCTCCTCGCATCCCCCCCACCGCTCCTCGCTTCCCCCCCACCCCTCCTCGCATCCCTCCCACCGCTCCTCGCTTCCCCCCCACTGCCCCTCCTCGCTTCCCCCCCACCCCTCCTCGCATCCCCCCCACCGCTCCTCGCTTCCCCCCCACTGCCCCTCCTCGCTTCCCCCCCACTGCCCCTCCTCGCTTCCCCCCCACCCCTCCTCGCATCCCTCCCACCGCTCCTCGCTTCCCCCCCACCCCTCCTCGCATCCCCCCCACCGCTCCTCGCTTCCCCCCCACCCCTCCTCGCATCCCCCCCACCCCTCCTCGCTTCCCCCCCACCCCTCCTCGCATCTCCCCCCACCCCTCCTCGCTTCCCCCCCACCCCTCCTCGCTTCCCCCCTCGCTTTCCCCCTCCCCCTCACATTCCCCTCGCTTCCCCACCCCCCCAAATCAGGCAATGTCAGCTAGTTACAGGAAACCGTGCTTGCACTGTAGAATTGTTTGTTGAGTGTACAAAAACCAAAACAACATATTAGTAAGTCAATAAATACAGGAAATAAATAGATGACCCAACAGATAACTGATGATATAAACACAAAATGCTCAGCAGGTCAGGCCGCATCAGTGGAGAGAGAAACAGAGTTAATGCGTCAGAACTGGAAGAAGTTGGCGATGTAACAGGTTTTAAGCAACTTCAAGAGGCAGTGAAAGGGGAAGAGAGGAGGAAAGAGCAAAAGGGAAGGTCCGTGACAGGGTGGAAGGCAGGAGAGATTTGAGAGACAAAAGGGACGATGGTGAGAGACAAAATGGGATGGCAATGGGACAAGTACAGAAACAAAAGAAGGGTCTAGAGGAGGTGGAAATGGCCACAGCAGAACCATTACACAGCTGCCGTCCGACAAAATGGGAGAGGTGGGTCTGATCTGAAATAGTTGAACTCAATGTTGAGTCCAGAAGCCTAATATAAAGATGTTCCTCGAGCTTGCGTTGGGTTTCATTGGAACAGTGTAGGAGGCCGAGGACGGAGAGGTCAGAGTGGGAGTGGAGCGGGGAATTAAAGTGACAGGTGACCGGAAGCTCGGGGTCACGCTTGCGGACTGAATGGAAGTGTTCTGCAAAGTGATCGCCCAATCAGTGTTTAGTCTCCCCAGTGTAGAGGACACTGCAGCGTGAGCAGTGAATACGGTATACTACAGTGACAAAAGTACAAATAAATTGCTGCTTCGCCTGGAAGGAGTGTTTGGGGCCCTGGATGGTGGGTAGAGGGGTAAAAAGGGTAGGTGTTGAATCTCCTGCACTTGCACGGGAAGGTGCCGTGAGACGGAGAGAGGGTGATTGAGGAGTGGATCAGGGTGTCACGGAGGGAACAGTCCCTTCGGATTGCTGAAAGAAGAGGGGAGGGGTGGGATCGCACTGGAAGTGGACGGAAATGCCGGAGGATGATCCTTTGAATGCGAAGGCTGGTGGTGTGGTTGGTGGGAGGGAGTAGCAAGAGACGAGAGTAGAAGTGCGGGAAATGGGATGGACACGGTCGAGGGCCCTGTCCATCATGGTGGAGGGGAATCCTCGGTTGAGGAACAAGAAAGACATAGCGGAAACACTGGTGTGGAAAGTGGCAGTGTCAGAACAGATGTGACGGAGATGGAGAAACTGGGAAAATGAAATCGACATCTGATGACCCAGTCCAGTCCCTGGGATCTCTCTGTTGGCCCCGTGAGATCTGAAGGCTCCAGTTTGAAAACCTGGGACCTTCGGTATTTGTCAAGTATAGGGTACAACTGGGAATAAGAAATATTGATTGATCAAATCACAGTACGAAGAAATTTCAACCAGCGGGAATGTTAATCGGCAAAGACTGTAAACGCTGGAGCAATTTAGAGTGAATACAGATCTACATGAACATAAGCAGTCATCCAATCTCAATTGACGCCTTTTTAATAAACTTACAGCGATCCGTTACCTTCGATGGGGATTTCAATTACTCCAAGTAACATGATTTGTTACTAGCTAGTATCTGTAATGGTGACCATGATACAATCGGATTGTCATAAGAACCCATCGGGTTCACTAATGTCCTTCAGGGAAAGAAATCTGCCGCCCTTACCCGGTCATAGAAACATAGAAAATAGGTGCAGGAGTAGGCCATTCAGCCCTTCGAGCCTGCACCGCCATTCAATATGATCATGGCTGATCATTCCCTCAGTACCCCTTTCCTGCTTTCTCTCCATACCCCTTGATCCCTTTAGCCGTAAGGGCCACATCTAACTCCCTTTTGAATATATCCAATGAACTGGCCTCAACAACTCTCTGCGGTAGGGAATTCCACAGGTTAACCACTCTCTGAGTGAAGAAGTTTCTCCTCATCTCGGTCCTAAATGGCTTACCCCTTATCCTTAGACTGTGACCCCTGGTTCTGGACTTCCCCAACATCAGGAACATTCTTCCTGCATCTAACCTGTCCAGTCTCATCAGTCTCTGTAATGGTGATCATGAAACAATCGGATTGTCATAAGAACCCATCGGGTTCACTAATGTCCTTTAGGAAATCTGCCGCCCTTCCGGGTCTGGCCGATATGTGACTCCAGACCACAACAATGTGGTTGACTCTTAACTGCCCTCTGAAATGGCCCAGCGAGATACTTAGTTGTACAAGGCAGCTCACCACCACCTTCTCAAGGGCAGTTAAGGATGGGCAATAAATGCCGGCCTTGCCAGCGACGCCCACATCCCGCAAACGAATAAAATAAATTAGACATTATTTCGATTAAATTGTTCCATTGAAAATGCAGCTCCCGCAAGGGTTCAGTTGGGCTGGGAAGGAAAGGGATGGAGGTAAAAGCTCAGGAAACCCCCCTTTACCTGTCCACACTAATCATGCACAAAGTCATGATGGATGCAGTGCAGCACACCACGTCCATGGCGATGAAGATATCACAGAAGACTTCCCCGAACAGCCATTCCCCACCGGTGAGATCGGTGACGATCACGAAGGGCATGACAGCCAGGGCCACCGAGAGATCGGCCCCCGCCAGGGAGACCAGCAGATAGTTGGAGGGCTGCCTCAGCTTCTTCACCAGGCACACCGAGATCACGGCCAGGATGTTGCCCACCACCGTGCCGGCGGTGATCAGGGTCAAGACCACCCCGATGAAGAGTTTCTCCGCGGGCTGGAGACCCAGGACCTGCCCCACGCAGCTGCTGTTGCTGTTGTTGTTGTTGTTGCTGCTCTCCGGCGTCAACCCTGACATCTTGGCCGCACGGCAAGATCCCAGGAACTAGGAAACATCACCCACGCTCCGAGCAGTCCTGGTTACTCCCAGAGCCTGAGTATGGGACTCCCCCAGTCCATTGCAACTTACATGCCACCCCTTTGTCCCCAGCAATCGCTCGGGTCAATTTCCAAGAGTCGGGAAACTGACCAGGAGTCCAGAACTTCGGGTCCTGGCGTCAACCTTTCGTCTTCTCGCAGCTGGGAGGAAGTTCCTGGCGCCCCAAGCCTTTGCAGAACCTTGAGCACAAATCCTGGGAGGTTGAAGCAGCAAAGATTGGAGGAGCTGCAGAGAGAGAGGGTTGCAAGGAATGTCACTGTCCGCGGTCCCCTGCACTCTCTTACTCTCTCACTCCGAATGCATCTGGCCACCGAGATTCACTGGCACGTGACGAGCAACTTAAATCATTAACCCGCTCACAAACGTCCATAAAAGCGGCAGAAAAATAACCCTCCGTTTACAATTGCCAAAAAATAAATCAACATTTTATAGTGATGTTGCAAATCCATCCCAGGATGGTCCATCACAAGACAAACCTGCCAAAAATTGCAGTGCAAGACAGGGTTACTGCTCTGCAAAACCCTCACCTTTCCATTTTGCAAGTTTGTAATCTGTGCAACAAACAGCTTGCATTTATATAGCGCCTTTAACTTAGTAAAATGTCCCAAGGCGCTTCACGGGAGCGTCACCAAACAGAATTTGACAAGGAGCCAGGTAAGGAGATATTCGGACAGGTGGAGGGCAAGCCCAACTAAAGAGCGAAGAAAAGAAAGACTTGGATTTATATAGCGCCTTTCACGACCACCGGACATCCCAAAGCGCTTTACAGCCAATGAAGTACTTTTGCAGCGTGGTCACTGTTGTAATGTGGGAAACACGGCAGCCAATTTGCGCACAGCAAGCTCCCACAAACAGCAATAATGACCAGATAATCTGTTTTTATTAGGTTGATTGAGGGATAAATATTGGCCCCAGGACACCGGGGATTACTGCCCTGCTCTTTTTTGAAATAGTGCCGTGGGATCTTTTACATCCACCTGAGAGAGCAGACAGGGCCTCGGTTTAACGTCTCATCCGATCGTCGACACCTCCGACAGTGCGGCACTCCCTCGGTACTACCCCTCCGACAGTGCGGCACTCCCTCAGTACTACCCCTCCGACAGTGCGGCACTCCCTCAGCACTGCACTGGGAGTGTCAGCCTAGATTTATGCGCTCAAGCCCCTGGAGTGGGACTTGAACCCACAACCTTCTGGCTCACTGAGCACCGCTGACACAAAACACACCCACAGAAGCACGTCCCACACAAATATTTCACACATCTGAAGGTCAATCATCCTGGACAGAGCAGGCACTGCCACTCACCGAAATTTTAGGACCCCCAGTCAGCCGGTAAGTGCAGCATACGATGAGGTTTGACGAGTTGTGCCAGACCTGGATTATCCCGGGTGTGAACCCCTATCCATGCTGAGTTAACGGATCTAGCCTGGGTGGAAGTTATATCATCACAATTGGTTTTACCATCCATGGGTTGGATTGTGGGGGAGGGGGGGATAACTAGCCAGGGTTTCAGTTCCAGATCATTATTCACTGACCACAGTTTGAAAGTGTGCAAGTGAACATTGGGTCAAGCTGAAGAAAAATGGCCTTGGTTGCTTAGCTCCTGAGAAACCTAAGTTACAATGCATTGTAAGACAACAACTGGTTGTCAGACAGGAAGCGAAGAGTGGGAATAAATGGGTCCTTTTCAGATTGGCAGGCCGTGACTAGTGGGGTACCGTAAGGTTCAGTGCTGGGACCCCAGCTATTTACAATATACATCAATGATTTAGATGAAGGAATTGAGTGTAATATCTCCAAGTTTGCAGGTGACACTAAGCTGGGTGGCAGTGTGAGCTGTGAGGAGGCTGCTAAGAGGCTGCAGGGTGACTTGGACAGGTTCGGTGAGTGGGCAAATGCATGGCAGATGCAATAAAATGTGGATAAATGTGAGGTTATCCACTTTGGTGGCAAAAACAAGGAAGCAGAATATCATCTGAATGGTGGCAGGTTAGGAAAAGGGGAGGTGCAACGAGACCTGGGTGTCATGGTACATCAGTCATTGAAAGTTGGCATGCAGGTACAGCAGGCGGTGAAGAAGGCAAATGGCATGCTGGCCTTCATAGCGAGAGGATTTGAGTATAGGAGCAGGGAGGTCTTACTGCAGTTGCACAGGGCCTTGGTGAGGCTACACCTTGAATATTGTGATCAGTTTTGGTCTCCTAATCTGAGGAAGGACAACCGAGACTCCAGGATGGTATGTTGCCTCCCTGGTGCAAGGGTCAAGGATGTCTTGGAGCGGGTGCAGGACATTCTAAAAAGGGAGGGAGATCAGCCAGTTGTCGTGGTGCACATTGGTACCAACGACATAGGTAAAAAAAGGGATGAGGTCCTATGAAATGAATTTAAGGAGCTAGGAGCTAAATTAAAAAGTAGGACCTCAAAAGTAGTAATCTCGGGATTGCTACCAGTGCCACGTGATAGTCAGAGTAGGAATCGCAGGATAGCGCAGATGAATACGTGGCTTGAGCAGTGGTGCAGCAGGGAGGGATTCAAATTCCTGGGGCATTGGAACCGGTTCTGGGGGAGGTGGGACCAGTACAAACCAGACGGTCTGCACCTGGGCAGGACCGGAACCAATGTCCTAGGGGGAGTGTTTGCTAGTGCTGTTGGGGAGGATTTAAACTAATATGGCAGGGGGATGGGAACCAATGCAGGGAGACAGAGGGAAACAAAAAGGAGGCAAAAGCAAAAGACAGAAAGGAGATGAGGAAAAGTGGAGGGCAGAGAAACCCAAGGCAAAGAACAAAAAGGGCCATTGTACAGCAAAATTCTAAAAGGACAAAGTGTGTTAAAAAAACAAGCCTGAAGGCTTTGTGTCTTAATGCAAGGAGTATCCGCAATAAGGTGGATGAATTAACTGTGCAAATAGATGTTAACAAATATGATGTGATTGGGATTACGGAGACGTGGCTCCAGGATGATCAGGGCTGGGAACTCAACATCCAGGGGTATTCAACATTCAGGAAAGATAGAATAAAAGGAAAAGGAGGTGGGGTAGCATTGCTGGTTAAGGAGGAAATTAAGGCAATAGTTCGGAAGGACATTAGCTTGGATGATGTGGAATCTATATGGGTAGAGTTGCAGAATACCAAAGGGCAAAAAGCGTTAGTGGGAGTTGTGAACAGACCTCCAAACAGTAGTAGTGATGTTGGGGAGGGCATCAAACATGAAATTAGGGGTGCGTGCAATAAAGGTGCAGCAGTTATAATGGGTGACTTTAATATGCACATAGATTGGGTTAACCAAACTGGAAGCAATACGGTGGAGGAGGATTACCTGGAGTGCATAAGGGATGGATTTTTAGACCAATATGTCGAGGAACCAACTAGGGGGGAGGC
This sequence comes from Pristiophorus japonicus, assembly GCF_044704955.1. Lineage (NCBI taxonomy): Eukaryota > Metazoa > Chordata > Chondrichthyes > Pristiophoridae > Pristiophorus > Pristiophorus japonicus. The sequence continues at coordinate 64,724,622 of NC_091998.1, read as the reverse complement.
CATCTTAGACTGGGTGTTGTGTAATGAGAGAGGATTAATTAGCAATCTCGTTGTGCGAGGCCCCTTGGGGAAGAGTGACCATAATATGGTGGAATTCTGCATTAGGATGGAGAATGAAACAGTTAATTCAGAGACCATGGTCCACAACTTAAAGAAGGGTAACTTTGAAGGTATGAGGCGTGAATTGGCTAGGATAGATTGGCGAATGATACCGAAGGGGTTGACTGTGGATGGGCAATGGCAGACATTTAGAGACCGCATGAACTACAACAATGGTACATTCCTGTCTGGCGTAAAAATAAAAAAGGGAAGGTGGCTCAACCGTGGCTATCAAGGGAAATCAGGGATAGTATGAAAGCCAAGGAAGTGGCATACAAATTGGCCAGAAATAGCAGCGAACCCGGGGACTGGGAGAAATTTAGAACTCAGCAGAGGAGGACAAAGGATTTGATTAGGGCAGGGAAAATGGAGTACGAGAAGAAGCTTGCAGGGAACATTAAAACGGATTGCAAAAGTTTCTATAGATATGTAAAGAGAAAAAGGTTAATAAAGACAAACGTAGGTCCCCTGCAGTCAGAACCAGGGGAAGTCATAACGGGGAACAAAGAAATGGCGGACCAATTGAACAAGTACTTTGGTTCGGTATTCACTGAGGAGGACACAAACAACCTTCCGGATATAAAAGGGGTCGGAGGATCTAGTAAGGAGGAGGAACTGAGGGAAATCCTTATTAGTCGGGAAATTGTGTTGGGGAAATTGATGGGATTGAAGGCCGATAAATCCCCAGGGCCTGATGGACTGCATCCCAGAGTACTTAAGGAGGTGGCCTTGGAAATAGTGGATGCATTGACAGTCATTTTCCAACATTTCATTGACTCTGGATCAGTTCCTATGGAGTGGAGGGTAGCCAATGTAACCCCACTTTTTAAAAAAGGAGGGAGAGAGATAACAGGGAATTATAGACCGGTCAGCCTGACATCGGTAGTGGGTAAAATGATGGAATCAATTATTAAGGATGTCATAGCAGTGCATTTGGAAAGAGGTGATATGATAGGTCCAAGTCAACAAGGATTTGTGAAAGGGAAATCATGCTTGACAAATCTTCTGGAATTTTTTGAGGATGTTTCCAGTAGATTGGACAAGGGAGAACCAATTGATGTGGTATATTTGGACTTTCAGAAGGCTTTCGACAAGGTCCCACACAAGAGATTAATGTGCAAAGTTAAAGCACATGGGATTGGGGGTAGTGTGCTGACATGGATTGAGAACTGGTTGTCAGACAGGAAGCAAAGAGTAGGAGTAAATGGGGACTTTTCAGAATGGCAGGCAGTGACTAGTGGGGTACCGCAAGGTTCTGTGCTGGGGCCCCAGCTGTTTACACTGTACATTAATGATTTAGACGAGGGGATTAAATGTAGTATCTCCAAATTTGCGGATGACACTAAGTTGGGTGGCAGTGTGAGCTGCGAGGAGGATGCTATGAGGCTGCAGAGCGACTTGGATAGGTTAGGTGAATGGGCAAATGCATGGCAGATGAAGTATAATGTGGATAAATGTGAGGTTATCCACTTTGGTGGTAAAAACAGAGAGACAGACTATTATCTGAATGGTGACAGATTCGGAAAAGGGGAGGTGCAAAGAGACCTGGGTGTCATGGTACATCAGTCATTGAAGGTTGGCATGCAGGTACAGCAGGCGGTTAAGAAAGCAAATGGCATGTTGGCCTTCATAGCGAGGGGATTTGAGTACAGGGGCAGGGAGGTGTTGCTACAGTTGTACAGGGCCTTGGTGAGGCCACACCTGGAGTATTGTGTACAGTTTTGGTCTCCTAACCTGAGGAAGGACATTCTTGCTATTGAGGGAGTGCAGCGAAGGTTCACCAGACTGATTCCCGGGATGACAGGACTGACCTATCAAGAAAGACTGGATCAACTGCACTTATATTCACTGGAGTTCAGAAGAATGAGAGGGGACCTCATAGAAACGTTTAAAATTCTGACGGGGTTAGACAGGTTAGATGCAGGAAGAATGTTCCCAATGTTGGGGAAGTCCAGAATCAGGGGACACAGTCTAAGGATAAGGGGTAAGCCATTTAGGACCGAGATGAGGAGGAATTTCTTCACCCAGAGAGTGGTGAACCTGTGGAATTCTCTACCACAGAAAGTTGTTGAGGCCAATTCACTAAATATATTCAAGAAGGAGTTAGATGAAGTCCTTACTACTAGGGGGATCAAGGGGTATGGTGAGAAAGCAGGAATGGGGTACTGAAGTTGCATGTTCAGCCATGAACTCATTGAATGGCGGTGCAGGCTAGAAGGGCCGAATGGCCTACACCTGCACCTATTTTCTATGTTTCTATGTTTCTATTCTTGCTATTGAGGGAGTGCAGCAAAGGTTCACCAGACTGATTCCTGGGATGGCAGGACTGACATATGAAGAAAGACTGGATCGACTAGGCTTATATTCACTGGAACTTAGAAGAATGAGAGGGGATCTCATTGAAACATATAAAATTCTGATGGGACTGGGCAGGTTAGATGCAGGAAGAATGTTCCCGATGTTGAGGAAGTCCAGAACCAGGGGTCACAGTCTAAGGATAAGGGGTAAGCCATTTAGGACCGAGATGAGGAGAAACATCTTCACCCTGAGAATTGTTAACCTGTGGAATTCCCTACCACAGAAAGTTTTTGATGCCAGTTCGTTAGATATATTCAAAAGGGAGTTAGATATGGCCCTTATCGCTAAAGGGATCAAGGGGTATGGAGAGAAAGCAGGAAAGGGGTACTGAGGTGAATGATCAGCCATGATCTTATTGAATGGTGGTGCAGGCTCAAAGGGCCAGATGGCCTACTCCTGCACCTATTTTCTATGTTTCTATGTTTCTCTGTTTAATTCATTGCCACTTCTCTTCCAGGAAAGCCCACCTTGAAGAAGTTCTGCTCTTTTCGCAGAAGGATTTCCGTTGGTCTCTTTTACCTTGTTCATCTTCATTGCATTCTGTTTCCCTTCCCATGATGGATCACAGACCTTCCCTTTTGTTCTTTTCTCCCTCCCCTCCCCCTCCCTTTCCCTGTCCCCTACACTTGCTTAAAAATCTGTTGCATCTTTAATGTTTCCCAGTTCTGACGAACGGTCATCGACCTGAAACATTAACTCTGTTTCTCTCTCTCCATGGAGGCTGACTGACCTGCTGAGTTTTTCCAGCATTTTCTGTTTTTATGGCACCTGTAAAGTTGCAGGCTGCTTCCTGCTACCCTTGCTCAATAAACAGATGTTGGGCAAAGCTCTCATGCATACAGTCAGTCACGGAGAAGAGACTCCTGAATTATAATAGACAGGCAGGAGCTTTCTACCCGACTATTCAACTGAAAGCAAAGCTACCATGGATTACTGAATATATTTAAAGTGGAGAAAGACAGATTTTTGAGAGATAGGGAGTAAAGGGTTATTGGAGGCGGGCAGGTAAGTGGAGCTGAGTCCATGATCAGATCAGCCATGATCTTATTAAATGGCGGAGCAGGCTTGAGGGGCCGAATGGCCTACTCCTGCTCCTATTTCTTATGGTCTTATGCACAATAAGCCTCTCAAAATTGGCGATTGTTTTAACTACCAGGATCGCTACCGCATGTGAAGTGAGATTAAGGGGGTCCTGAAAGTCAAGCTTTATCTTGCAAACAAGATAGACAAACATACTTTAATTTATATGTCTGTTTCATTGGCTAGCTCTTTCACAGAGCCGGAACAGCCACAATGGGCCGAATGGCCTCCTCCTATGCTGTATCAGTCTACAATGGGCGGTCATTATCTCTCCCCCGTTGAAGCCAATGCCGTGTCGGTGTGTTGGCTTCAGAGGCAGGGATCGGAGCTGGGAGTCTGCCCAGGGTCGACCTCAGTTATGATGATTACAACCTGCCTGTGCAGCATTGAAAGCAGCAGGGTACAGGCGGAGCTAAGCAGTTCCACATTCGGCACAGCTCAGTAATACCACATCCTGTCATCAGCTAACAGGAGGAGCAGGCTCCTGGAATACTCCTGTCCTCAAGTACAGCGGAGCCCAGCACTAGTGCAAGAGGGAAGGCTGAAGTACTTGGAGGCACCTTCAGCCAAAAGTGCCACTTGGATGATACTACCCGGCTTCCCCTCGAGGTCCCTGCTGCCATAGATGCCGATGTCTAGCCAATTGGGTTAATTCCATGTGATATTGGGAAGCGGCTGAGTGTACTGTGCAGTAAAGACTACGGGCCCCAACAACATCCGGCCCGTTGTGATGGAGATCTGTAAGAGAAAGAAAAACTTGCATTTATATAGCGCCTTTCACAATCACAGGACGTCTCAAAGCCCTTTACAGCCAATGAAGTACTTTTGGAGTGTAGTCACTGTTGTAATGTGGGAAACGCGGCAGCCAATTTGCGCACAGCAAGCTCCCACAAACAGAAATATGATAATGACCCAGATCATCTGTTTTAGTGATGTTGATCGAGGGACAAATATTGACCCAGGACACCGGTGATAGCTCCCCTGCTCTTATTGAAATAGTGCCGTGGGATCTTTTGCATCCACCTGAGAGAGCAGACGTGGCCTCGGTTTAACGTCTCATCCAAAAGACGGCACCTCTGACAGTGCAGCGCTCCCTCAGCCCTGCACTGGAGTGTCAGCCTAGATTTATGTGCTCAAGTCCCTGGAGTGGGACTTGAACCCACAACCTTCTGACTTAGAGGCAAGAGTGCTACCCACTGAGCCACAGCTGACACCAGAACTAGCCTTCAGTCCTCTCTCATCAAGCAGTTCCAGTGCTGCTACAGTACGGTCATCTGCCTGACACCACGGCAAATTTCCTAGGAATGTCTTATCCACAAAAAAGGCAGGACAACATTTAATCCAGCCAATTACCGCCCTTTCAGGGGCTACAGATTCAGGCAAAAGGTAACCAATGTCTCATTTATTAATGGTTAAATCAACCGTGTAAAAGTATCAAAAAATAATAAGACAATAGTAATAACAGAGATCAAAACAATGTTAGGCTCCTGCCCCAACATTAGAGATTAAAACAATATTACCAGTTCGATCTCTGGGCAGAAGTGGCAAGCAAGTTGGCAGTGTGGTTGCTTTAAGTTCTCTGACACCGTGGCAGTCTTCTGATAGTTAGGTCTTCTGACAGCTGGGTGGTCTTCATTGATACCTCTACCCCGAGCTCAGAAGACGTTGGATTGTTCTGCCTGCCCTGCCCCCGGCAGGAACCTCACTCCATATTTGGGGTTGTTATGCGCAAGACCCTTATTAAAAACTTGCCTTTCACAGAACTCAAGATGGCCACTTCTTTAACATTGATCATGTGCCCACAAGACTTTTTGCAAGGTTGTTTTTCAAGGTGGCCAGTTTGTCTGACCACACTTAGCCAACTATCTCGTCATTGTCCTGGTCTTACTGCTATCTTTGGATTATTGTTTGGCTTTTGGAGCCCTCGTCCCTCTTTTATGCCTCTGTTACCTCTAGACTTGACTATTCCAACACACTGCTGGCCGGCCTCCCACATTCTACCCCACGTAAACTAGAGGTGATCCAAAACTCGGCTGCCCCGTGTCCTAACTCGCACCAAGTCCCGCTCACCCATCACCCCCTGTGCTCACTGACCTACATTGGCTCCCAGTTAAGCAACGCCTCGATTTCAAAATTCTCATCCTTGTTTTCAAATCCCTCCATGGCCTCGCTCCTCCCTATCCCTAATCTCCTCCAGCCCCACAAACCACCCCCGAGATGTCTGCGCTCCTCTAATTTTGCCCTCTTGAGCATCTCTGATTATAATCGCTCAATCATTGGTGGCCATGCCTTCTGTTGCCTGGGCCCCAAGCTCTGGAACTCTCTCCCTAAACCTCTCCGCCTCTCTGTCCTCCTTGAAGACGCTCTTTAAAACCTACCTCTTTGACCAAGCTTTTGGTCATCTGACATAATTTCTCCTTATGGGGCTCGGTGTCAAATCTCTTGCCTCATAATATTCCTGTGAAGCGGCTTGGGACGATTCACTATGTTAAAGGTGCTATAGAAATACAAGTTGTTGTTGTTGTTGTTATCTTATGAACAGACCCAGCTGGGGTATTGTGTCCAATTCTGGCACCCCACTTTAGCAAGAATGTAAAGGCTTTGGAGAGGGTACAGAAGAGATTTACGAGAATAGTTCCAGGGATGAGGAATTACAGATATGTGGATAGACGGGAGAAGCTGGGGTTATTCTCCTTAAACAGAGAAGGCTAAGGGGAGATTTAACAGAGGTGTTTAAAATTATGTAGGGTTTAGACAGAGTAAATAAAGATAAATGTTTCCCACGGCTGAAGGGTCGATAACCAGAGGGCACAGATTTAAGGTGATGGACAAATGACCCACAGGCGACACGAGGGAAAAGCTGTTTATGCAGCGAGTGTTTAGGATTTGGAGTGCACGGCCTGAGAGGGCGAGGGAGGCAGATTCAACAGTAGCCTTCAAAAGGGAATTGGATAAATACTGGAAGGAGAAAAAATTGCAGGGATGTGGGGAGAGAGTGGGGTGGAGGGGGGGGCGGGGGGGGGAATGGGACTGACGGGATAGCTCTTCGAAAGAGCCGGTGAGGACTCGATGGGCCGAATGGCCTCTTTCTGTGCTGTAACTGTTCTATGATTCTGTAACTGCTTTGCCTCACAGTGAGGGTAATAAGGGTCAGCCACAAGTCAAGTCAAAGGTTAACGGTTTGAAATTCAGCAAAATAAGCAGCACAGCCCGCAGAGCATGATGGTTAGTAGCACCAAGAAAATGATGTCAATTTACCCCTAATGCCAATATTTATTTTACACAGCCTCCCCCCAATTATCAGCAAAGTGATGGAAAGAGCAATCAAGAGTGCCATTAACCAATAACTTGCTCAGTTTGGTTTCCACCAGAACCACTTGGCTCCAGACCTTGTCACAACCTTGGTGCTGTAATGGACACCACCACCAACAACAGCTTGCATTTATATCGCGCCTTTAATGTAGTAAAACATCCCAAGGCCCTTCACTGGAGCATTTATCAAACAAAACTCGACACCGAGCCACATACGGAGATATTAGAACAGGTGGTCAAGAAGGTAGGTTTCAAGGAAGGGAGAGGGGTAAAGAGACGGAGAGGTTTAGGGAGTTCTAGAGCTTAGGGCCTCAGCAGCTGAAGGAATGGCCGCCAATGGTGGAGCGATTATAATCGCGTTGCACAAGAAGCCAGAATTGGAAGAGAGCAGTTATTTCCGAGGGTTGTAGCATTGGAGGAGCTTACAGAGATAGGGAGGGACGAGGCCATGGAGGGATTTGGAAACATTGAATGAGAATTTTAAATTCGGGGATTGCTTAACCGGGAGCCAATGCAGGTCAGCGAGCACAGGGGTGATGGGTGAGCGGGACTTGGTGCGAGTTAGGTAACGGGGCAGCGAGCACAGGGGTGATGGGTGAGCGGGACTTGGTGCGAGTTAGGTAACGGGGCAGCGAGCACAGGGGTGATGGGTGAGCGGGACTCGGTGCGAGTTAGGACACGGGGCAGCGAGCACAGGGGGCGATGGGTGAGCGGGACTTGGTGCGAGTTAGGTAACGGGGCAGCGAGCACAGGGGGCGATGGGTGAGCGGGATTCGGTGCGAGTTAGGACACGGGGCAGCGAGCACAGGGGTGATGGGTGAGCGGGACTCGGTGCGAGTTAGGACACGGGGCAGCGAGCACAGGGGTGATGGGTGAGCGGGACTCGGTGCGAGTTAGGACACGGGGCAGCGAGCACAGGGGTGATGGGTGAGCGGGACTTGGTGCGAGTTAGGACACGGGGCAGCGAGCACAGGGGGCGATGGGTGAGCGGGACTTGGTGCGAGTTAGGACACGGGGCAGCGAGCACAGGGGTGATGGGTGAGCGGGACTTGGTGCGAGTTAGGTAACGGGGCAGCGAGCACAGGGGTGATGGGTGAGCGGGACTCGGTGCGAGTTAGGACACGGGGCAGCGAGCACAGGGGTGATGGGTGAGCGGGACTTGGTGCGAGTTAGGTAACGGGGCAGCGAGCACAGGGGTGATGGGTGAGCGGGACTCGGTGCGAGTTAGGACACGGGGCATCAGATTCCTGGATCAGCTTAAGTTTATGGAGGGTGAAAGATTGGCAGTCGGTCAGAAGTGTGCTGGAATATTCAAGTCTAGCAGTAACAAAGGCAGGGATGAGGGTCTCAGCAGCGGGTGAGCTGAGGCAGGGGCAGAGACGGGCGATGCTACGGAGCTGAAAATGGGCGGTCTTCGCGATGACGCGGATATGTGATTGGAAGCTCGTCTCGGGGTCCAATACCACACCAAGGTTGCGAACAGTCTGGTTCAGTCTCAGGCAGTTGCAAGGGAGAGGGATGGAGTCGATGGCCAGGGAACAGAGCTTGTGGCGGGGACTGAAGACAATGGCTTCGCTCTTCCCAGTATTTAGTCGGAGGAACTTCCAGCTCATCGAGTACTGGATATCGGACAAGCAGTGTTCCAATTTAAAGAGAGTGGAGGGGGCGAGAGAGGTGGTGATGAGCTGGAGCTAGGTGCTAGATAAGAATTGAAAGTCTCTGCCCTTAACAATCTTCTACAACTGCATAGTAAGGGAAACAAACCCTGTGTTCCCAAATCCGTGCCCAGCTTTCCCGGAACTCCATGTTTGAATCCCTTCAATCCGGTTTCCGTCCCTGCCACAGTACCGAAACTGCTCTCGTCAAAGTCACAAATGACATCCTTTGTGAGTGTGACAAAGGTAAACTATCCCTCCTCATTCTCCTCGACCTGTCTGCAGCCTTTGACACAGTTGGCCACTCCATCCTCCTCCCACGCCTCTCCACCGTCGTCCAGCTGGGTGGGACTGCACTCGTCTGGTTCCATTCTTATCCATCTAATCGTAGCCAGAAAATCTCCAGCAATGGCTTCTCTTCCCAATCCCACATCGTTACCCCTGGTGTCCCATAACATTCGTCTTATAACACTCCTGTGAAGTGCCTTGGAATGTTTTACAGGGTATTACATTAAAGGTGCTGTATAAATACAAGTTGTACTTTTTGTGTCACTTCATTTACAGAAGGAAGCCAACCACAAGCACCTTCAATAATTGGAGGGGCATATTAATAGCACGTGGCATTGTTTCCTGTTGATAATCAGATAAGGATCCGAATAAAAAATTCTAAATCATCTCCTGAATCCACACCCTGACGATAAAAATAGGTTCCGGTCCCGTGGAGGTTCCGGAGTCTAGGTATGGCCATCCTCATGTCTCTGAGCCTTATCCAATCATACAGGCACAACGAGTTAGATTACAGGGTGAATTTATCTAATGTCCGTCCTCCAGTAGCTCACAGCTGGCTGTTTGTATCAGCAGTAGTGCAGAGGTCAGAAAATAAAGATGCATTCATTGCACCTGAATAGGGTTTTATTGCTTATCAAGTCATGTCATAGGCATTGATAACAAGAAAGGTCCTTTGTTAACTGGTGCCAGCTGGCACTGTGCTTCACAGTTAAAAGAGTTTCACAGACTCCACACAACACCATACTGCCCCTCTTTGCGGCTATTTCAAATCACCCGATGATTATTGGTGATCTCTTGCCTTCTGTGAAACTCCCACCTCACATTTATATACTATGGCCCATGACCTCAGAAAGCCCCAAAGTGCTTTACAGTCAATGTAGTTCTTTTGAAGTTTAGCCTAAGTTATGTAGGAAACGCGGCAGCCAATTTGTACAGAGCAAAGTCCCATAAACAACAATGAGATAAATGGCCAGCTTATCTGTTATTGATGTCGGGTGAGGCACAGGTACCAGGAGAACACACTGTCATGGTTTTCTTTTCCCGATTCACCTAAGAGGGCAGACAGGGCCTCGGTTTAACGTCTCACCAAAAGTGGTGCCCTCCCTCAGTACTACACTTGAGTGCAAGCCTAGATCACGTGCTTAGCTTTCTGCAGTGGGGCTTGAACCCACAACCGTCTGACTCAAAAACAAGAATGCTCCTGTTATATATGTAAACTTGTATTTACTCTGTATAGCCACCAGAGGGCTCATCCCCTGGAGTCCCAAGGGATCCCATAATCCCTTGGGAGCACAGGTATTTAAGGAGGCTTCACAGGTTGGAGAGGCACTCTGGAGACCTGCAATAAAAGACTAAGGTCACACATTACTTTGCGCTCACAGTGTTCAGTCTGACTCTTTCTCCATACACAAGTCCCACTGAGCCAAGGCTGATAGAAACATAGAAACATAGAAAATATGTGCAGGAGCAGGCCATTCAGCCCTTCTAGCCTGCACCGCCATTCAATGAGTTCATGGCTGAACATGAAACTTCAGTACCCCCTTCCTGCTTTCTCGCCATAACCCTTGATCCCCCGAGTAGTAGGACTTCATTTAACTCCCTTTTGAATATATTTAGTGAATTGGCCTCAACTACTTTCTGTGGTAGAGAATTCCACAGGTTCACCACTCTCTGGGTGAAGAAGTTTCTCCTCATCTCGGTCCTAAATGGCTTACCCCTTATCCTCAGACTGTGACCCCTGGTTCTGGACATCCCCAACATTGGGAACATTCTTAGAGCATCTAACCTGTCTAAACCCGTCAGAATTTTAAACGTTTCTATGAGGTCCCCTCTCATTCTTCTGAACTCCAGTGAATACAAGCCCAGTTGATCCAGTCTTTCTTGATAGGTCAGTCCCGCCATCCCGGGAATCAGTCTGGTGAATCTTCGCTGCACTCCCTCAATAGCAAGAATGTCCTTCCTCAAGTTAGGAGACCAAAACTGTACACAATACTCCAGGTGTGGCCTCACCAAGGCCCTGTACAACTGTAGCAACACCTCCCTGCCCCTGTATTCAAATCCCCTCGCTATGAAGGCCAACATGCCATTTGCTTTCTTAACCGCCTGCTGTACCTGCATGCTAACCTTCAATGACTGATGTACCATGACACCCAGGTCTCGTTGCACCTTCCCTTTTCCTAATCTGTCACCATTCAGATAATAGTCTGTCTCTCTGTTTTTACCACCAAAGTGGATAACCTCACATTTATCCACATTATACTTCATCTGCCATGCATTTGCCCACTCACCTAACCTATCCAAGTCACTCTGCAGCCTAATAGCATCCTCCTCGCAGCTCACACTGCCACCCAACTTAGTGTCATCCGCAAATTTGGAGATACTACATTTAATCCCCTCGTCTAAATCATTAATGTACAATGTAAACAGCTGGGGCCCCAGCACAGAACCTTGCGGCACCCCACTAATCACTGCCTGCCATTCTGAAAAGTACCCGTTTACTCCTACTCTTTGCTTCCTGTCTGACAACCAGTTCTCAATCCACGTCAGCACACTACCCCCAATCCCATGTGCTTTAACTTTGCACATTAATCTCTTGTGTGGGACCTTGTCGAAAGCCTTCTGAAAGTCCAAATATACTACATCAACTGGTTCTCCTTTGTCCACTTTACTGGAAACATCCTCAAAAAATTCCAGAAGATTTGTCAAGCATGATTTCCCTTTCACAAATCCATGCTGACTTGGACCTATCATGTCACCATTTTCCAGATGCACTGCTATGACATCCTTAATAATTGATTCCATCATTTTACCAACTACTGAGGTCAGGCTGACCGGTCTATAATTCCCTGTTTTCTCTCTCCCTCCTTTTTTAAAAAGTGGGGTTACATTGGCTACCCTCCACTCCATAGGAACTGATCCAGAGTCAATGGAATGTTGGAAAATGACTGTCAATGCATCCGCTATTTCCAAGGCCACCTCCTTAGGTACTCTGGGATGCAGTCCATCAGGCCCTGGGGATTTATCGGCCTTCAATCCCATCAATTTCCCCAACACAATTTCCCGACTAATAAAGATTTCCCTCAGTTCCCCCTCCTTACTAGACCCTCTGACCCCTTTTATATCCGGAAGGTTGTTTGTATCCTCCTTAGTGAATACCGAACCAAAGTACTTGTTCAATTGGTCTGCCATTTCTTTGTTCCCCGTTATGACTTCCCCTGATTCTGACTGCAGGGGACCTACGTTTGTCTTTACTAACCTTTTTCTCTTTACATACCTATAGAAACTTTTGCAATCCACCTTAATGTTCCCTGCAAGCTTCTTCTCGTACTCCATTTTCCCTGCCCTAATCAAACCCTTTGTCCTCCTCTGCTGAGTTCTAAATTTCTCCCAGTCCCCAGGTTCGCTGCTATTTCTGGCCAATTTGTATGCCACTTCCTTGGCTTTAATACTATCCCTGATTTCCCTAGATAGCCACGGTTGAGCCACCTTCCCTTTTTTATTTTTACGCCAGACAGGAATGTACAATTGTTGTAATTCATCCATGCGGTCTCTAAATGTCTGCCATTGCCCATCCACAGTCAACCCCCTAAGTATCATTCGCCAATCTATCCTAGCCAATTCATGCCTCATACCTTCAAAGTTACCCTTCTTTAAGTTCTGGACCATGGTCTCTGAATTTACTGTTTCATTCTCCATCCTAATGCAGAATTCCACCATATTATGGTCACTCCTCCCCAAGGGGCCTCGCACAATGAGATTGCTAATTAATCCTCTCTCATTACACAACACCCAGTCTAAGATGGCCTCCCCCTTAGTTGGTTCCTCAACATATTGGTCTAGAAAACCATCCCTTATGCACTCCAGGAAATCCTCCTCCACCGTATTGCTTCCAGTTTGGCTAGCCCAATCTATGTGCATATTAAAGTCACCCATTATAACTGCTACACCTTTATTGCATGCACCCCTAATTTCCTGTTTGATGCCCTCCCCAACATCCCTATTACTGTTTGGAGGTCTGTACACAACTCCTACTAACGTTTTTTGCCCTTTGGTGTTCTGCAGCTCTACCCATATAGATTCCACATCATCCAAGCTAATGTCTTTCCTAACTACCCCACCTCCTTTTCCTTTTATTCTATCCTTCCTGAATGTTGAATACCCCTGAATGTTGAGTTCCCAGCCTTGATCATCCTGGAGCCACGTCTCCGTAATCCCAATCACATCATATTTATTAACATCTATTTGCACAATTAATTCATCCACCTTATTGCGGATACTCCTTGCATTAAGACACAAAGCCTTCAGGCTTGTTTTTTTAACACCCTTTGTCCTTTTAGAATTTTGCTGTACAGTGGCCCTTTTTGTTCTTTGCCTTGGGTTTCTCCGCCCTCCACTTTTCCTCATCTCCTTTCTGTCTTTTGCTTTTGCCTCCTTTTTGTTTCCCTCTGTCTCCCTGCATTGGTTCCCATCCCCCTGCCATATTAGTTTAAATCCTCTCCAACAGCACTAGCAAACACTCCCCCTAGGACATTGGTTCCGGTCCTGCCCAGGTGCAGACCGTCCGGTTTGTACTGGTCCCACCTCCCCCAGAACCGGTCCCAATGCCCCAGGAATTTGAATCCCTCCCTGCTGCACCACTGCTCAAGCCACGTATTCATCTGCGCTATCCTGCAATTCCTACTCTGACTATCACGTGGCACTGGTAGCAATCCCGAGATTACTACTTTTGAGGTCCTACTTTTTAATTTAGCTCCTAGCTCCTTAAATTCGTTTTGTAGGACCTCATCCCTTTTTTTTACCTATGTCGTTGGTACCAATGTGCACCACGACAACTGGCTGTTCTCCCTCCCATTTCAGAATGTCCTGCACCCGCTCCGAGACATCCTTGACCCTTGCACCAGGGAGGCAACATACCATCCTGGAGTCTCGGTCGCGGCCGCAGAAACGCCTATCTATTCCCCTCACCATTGAATCCCCTATCACTATTGCTGTCCCACTCTTTTTCTTGCCCTCCTGTGCAGCAGAGCCAGCCACGGTGCCATGAACTTGGCTGCTGCTGCCCTCCCCTGATGAGTCATCCCCCTCAACAGTACTCAAAACAGTGTATCTGTTTTGCAGGGGGATGACCACAGGGGACCCCTGCACTACCTTCCTTGCACTACTCTTCCTGCTGGTCTTCCATTCCCTAGCTGGCTGTGGACCCTTTCCCTGCGGTAAGACCAACTCACTACACGTGATACTCACGTCATTCTCAGCATCGTGGATGCTCCAGAGCGAATCCACCCTCAGCTCCAACTCCGCAATGCGGACAGTCAGGAGCTGGAGGTGGATACACTTCCCGCACACGTAGTCGTCAGGGACACCGGAAGTGTCCCTGAGTTCCCACATGGTACAGGAGGAGCATAACACCCGACTGAGCTCTCCTGCCATGGCTTAACCCTTAGATACACTTAAATTGGCAACAACAATGTTAAAAGTTACTGACTGATATAAGAAGAAAAAGAAAAACTACTCACCAATCACCAGCCAATCACTTACCCCCTAGGCTGTGACGTCACCTTTGTTTCTTTGCCTTCTCCCTGTAGCTGCACCGGCACGCCTCTCGCCGACCCCGGACTCGCGCTGCTCCGAGCTCCCGCCTCCTCGACTGACTGCTCGAACTGCTCGACTCCCGCTGGCCTTTATAGGCCTCTCGCCGACCCCAGACTCGCGCTGCTCCGAGCTCCCGCCTCCTCGACTGACCTAATGTTGTGGTCATGAGCTGTCATTTATTTGCTTCATGGGTTCTTTGCTTAAGAATTCATAGCAACACATTGCCAGTTCATCCACCAGGCTTACAACCATCATCATCATCATAGGCAGTCTCTCGAAATCGAGGAAGACTTGCTTCCACTCTAAAAGTGAGTCCTTAGGTGACTGAACATTTCCATTCATGCCGATTCAAAGAGTACATTGACAAGGGCTGTGGAACAATGGGACACCTCCAACGAGTGTGCAGGCGAGCTGTAAAGCTTGTTAAACCTGAAAACTACCATGTTGCAGAGGAGGACAGATCCACGGAGGATCACGACGAACCAAAGCCTCAGACCGAGGAGGCAGAGGTACATGGGGTGCACACATTCACCACGAATTGTCCCCCGATAACGCTGAATGTTGAACTAAATGGACCCCCCGGTGTCAATGGAGCTGGACACGGGCGCGAGCCAGCCCATCATGGGCAAAAAGACTTTCGAAAGGTTGTGGTGCAACAAGGCCTCAAGGCCAGTCTTAATTCCAGTTCGCACGAAACTAAGAACTTACACAAAAGAACTGATACCTGTAATCGGCAGTGTTACCGTAAAGGTCTCCTACGATGGAGTGGTGCACAAGCTACCATTCTGGGTGGCACCGGGCGATGGTCCCACGCTGCTTGGCAGGAGCTGGCTGGGAAAGATACGCTGGAATTGGGACGATATCCGAGCGCTATCGCCCACTGACGACACTTTGTGTGCCTAGATCTTAAACAAATTTCCTTCACTGTTCGAACCAGGCATCGGGAAATTCCAAGGAGCAAAAGTGCAGATCCACCTAATTCCGGGGGCGCGACCCATCCATCACAAGGCGAGAGCAGTACCGTACATGATGAGAGAAAGGGTAGAGATCGAGCTAGACCGGCTGCAAAGAGAAGGGATCATTTCACCGATTGAGTTCAACGAGTGGGCCAGTCCTATTGTCCCAGTCCTCAAGGGAGACGGCACCGTCAGAATCTGTGGCGATTACAAAGTAACTATCAATCGTTTCTCCCTGCAGGACTAATACCCACTACCAAAGGCTGACAACCTCTTTGCAACGCTGGCGGGAGGAAAGACGTTCACGAAGCTGGATCTGACTTCAGTCTACATGATGCAGGAACTGGAGGAATCATCGAAGGCCCTCACCCGCATCAACACGCACAAAGGTCTTTTTGTTTATAACAGGTGCCCGTTTGGAATCCGATCGGCGGCGGCGATATTCTAGAGAAACATGGAAAGTTTACTGAAGTCGGTCCCGCACACCGTGGTCTTCCAGGACGACATCTTGGTCATTGGTCGGAACACAGTCGAGCATCTGCAGAACCTGGAGGAGGTTCTTAGTCGACTCAACCGCGTGGGGCTCAGGTTAAAACGCTCGGTGTGTTTTCCTGGCACCTGAAGTGGAGTTCCTGAGAAGGAGGATTGCGACGGACGGCATCAGGCCCACCAACATGAAGTCGGAGGCAATCGAGAACACACCGAGGCCACAGAACGTGACGGAGCTGCGGTCGTTTCTGGGACTCTTGAACTACTTTGGTAACTTCTCACCGGGTCTCAGCACACTGTTAGAACCACTGCATGTCTTACTATGAAAAGGGGGCGAATGGGTTTGGGGCAAAAGCCAAGAAAATGCCTTTGTAAAAGCGAGAAAATTGTTATGCTCAAACAAATTGCTTGTGTTGTATGATCCATGTAAGCGTTTGGTACTAGCATGTGATGCGTCATCATATGGCGTCGGGTGTGTATTGCAACAAGCTAATGATTTTGGGAAACTGCAACCGGTTGCTTATGCATCCAGGAGTCTGTCTAAGACTGAGAGAGCCTACAGCATGATTGAGAAAGAAGTGTTAGTGTGTGTTTATGGGGTAAAGAAAATGCATCAATACCAGTTTGGGCTAAAATTCGAATTGGAAACTGACCATAAGCCACTGTTCGCTGAGAGTAAAAGGATAAATATCAATGCATCAGCCCGCATCCAGAGATGGGCGCTCACGTTGTCCGCATACAACTACGCTATTCGCCACAGGCCAGGCACAGAAAACTGCGCCGATTCTCTCAGTCGGCTGCCATTGCCCACCAAGGGGGTGGAAATGGCGCAGCCCGCAGATCTAGCCATGGTTATGGAAGCATTTGAGAGTGAGCAATCACCCGTCACTGCCCGGCAGATCAAAACCTGGACAAGCCAGGACCCCTTATTATCTCTAGTCAAAAGCTGTGTGCTTCACAGGAGCTGGTCTAGTGTCCCAGTGCAAGAGATAAAGCCGTTCCAGCGGCGCAATGATGAAATGTCTATACAGGCAGACTGTCTTCTGTGGGGCAATCAAGTTGTGGTCCCCAAGAAGGGCAGAGACACCTTCATCAATGACCTCCACAGTACCCACCCAGACATCGTAATGACGAAAGCGATAGCCAGATCCCATGTGTGGTGGCCCAGTATCGATGCGGACTTAGAGTCCTGCGTTCACAGATGTAATACATGCTCGCAGTTAAGCAATGTACCCAGGGAGGCGCCGCTAAGTTTATGGTCTTGGCCCTCCAAACCATGGTCTAGGGTACACGTCGACTATGCAGGCCCGTTCTTGGGTAAAATGTTCCTCGTGGTTTAGACGCGTACTCCAAGTGGATTGAATGTGAGATAATGTTGGCTAGCACGTCCACTGCCACTACGTAAGTCTGCGAGCCATGTTTGCCACACATGGCCTACCCGATGTCCTGGTGAGTGACAATGGGCCATGTTTTACCAGTGCTGAGTTCAAAGAATTCATGACCCGTAACGGGATCAAACATGTCACATCTGCCCCGTTTAAACCAGCATCCAATGGTCAGGCAGAGAGAGCAGTGCAAACCATCAAGCAAGACTTGAAGAGGGTAACTGAAGGCTCACTGCAGACTCGCCTATCCCGAGTCCTGCTTAGCTACCGCACGAGACCCCACTCACTCACTGGGATCCCACCTGCTGAACTGCTCATGAAAAGAGCACTTAGACAAGGCTCTTGTTAGTTCACCCTGATCTACATGAACAGGTAGAGAGCAGGCGGCTTCAACAAAGTACATACCATGATAGCGCAAATGTGTCACGCCAGATTGAAGTCAATGATCCTGTATTTGTATTAAATTATGGACAAGGTCCCAAGTGGCTTCCCGGCACTGTCGTGGCCAAAGAGGGGAGCAGAGTGTTTCGGGTCAAACTTTCAAATGGACTCATTCACCGAAAACATTTGGACCAAATCAAACTCGGATTCACGGACTACCCTGAGCAACCCACCTTGAACCCTACCTTTTTTGATCCCCCAACACACACACCAGTGGCAACCGACACCACGGTTGGCCACGAAGCAGAATCCATCATCCACAGTAGCCTAGCAAGACCCAACACACCAGGCAGCTCAGCAAGGCCAGCTGCACAGCAGCCCAGCGAGGGCCCAACAAATGATTCAACAACACCAGCTTTCACACCGAGATGATCAACCAGGGCAAGAAGGGCCCCAGATCGACTCACATTGTAAATAGTTTGGGGTGGGGGGGGGGGGGAGGGTGGGGGGAGTGTTGTTATATATGTAAACTTGTATTTACTCTGTACAGCCACCAGAGGGCTCATCCCCTGGAGTCCCAAGAGATCACATAATCCCTTGGGAGCACAGGTATTTAAGAAGGCTTACAGGTTGGAGAGGCACTCTGGAGACCTGCAATAAAAGACTAAGGTCACACTTTACTTTGAGCTCACAGTGTTCAGTCTGACTCTTTCTCCATACACAAGTCCCACTGAGCCAAGGCTGATACCTAATGTTGTGGTCATGAGCTGTCATTTATTTGCTTCATGGGTTCTTTGCTTAAGAATTCATAGCAACACATTGCCAGTTCATCCACCAGGCTTACAATCATCATCATCATCATAGGCAGTCCCTCGAAATCGAGGAAGACTTGCTTCCACTCTAAAAGTGAGTCCTTAGGTGACTGAACAGTCCAATACATGAATTACAGTCTCTGTCACAGGTGGGACAGACAGTGGTTGAAGGAAAGGGAGGGTGGGACTGGTTTGCCGCACGCTCCTTCCGCTGCCTGCGCTTGATTTCTGCATGCCTTTGGTGACGAGACTCGAGGTGCTCAGCGCCTTCCCGGATGCACTTCCTCCACTTAGGGCGGTCTTTGGCCAGGGACTCCCAGGTGTCGGTGGGGATGTCGCACTTTATCAGGGAGGCTTTGAGGGTGTCCTTGTAACGTTTCCTCTGCCCACCTTTGGCTCGTTTGCCGTGGATGAGTTCCGAGTAGAGCGCTTGCTTTGGGAGTCTCGTGTCAGGCATGCGGACAATGTGGCCCACCCAATGGAGCTGGTTGAGTGTGAGTGTGGTCAATGCTTCGATGCTGGGGATCTTGGTCTGAGCAAGAACACTGATGTTGGTATGTTGGTGCGTCTGTCCTCCCGGTGGATTTGCAGGATCTTGCGAAGGCAGCGCTGGTGGTACTTCTCCAACGCTTTGAGGTGTCTACTGTATATAGTCCATATCTCTGAGCCATATAGGAGGGTGGGTATCACTACTGCCCTGTAGACCATAAGCTTGGTGCTGGATTTGAGGACCTGGTCTTCAAATACTCTCTTCCTCAGGCGACCGAAAGCTGTGTTGGCGCACTGGAGGCAGTGCGCTTGCTGACAGTAGACTCCCGAAATATGGAAAATGGTCCATGTTGTCCAAGGGCTCATCGTGGATTTTGATAATCGAGGGGCAGTGCTGTGCGGCAGGGTCAGGTTGGTAGAGAACCTTTGTCTTATGGATGTTTAACATAAGGCCTAGGCTCTCGTATGCCTTGGTGAAGGTGTTGACGATGGCTTGGAGTTCGGCCTCCGAGTGTGCGCAGACACAAGTGTCGTCTGCGTACTGTAGTTCCATGACAGAGGATGGGACGACCTGGAGGCTGCGGAGGTTGAACAGATTCCCATCTGTTCTGTAATTTAGCTCCACTCCA
Source organism: Pristiophorus japonicus (assembly GCF_044704955.1). Classification (NCBI taxonomy): domain Eukaryota; kingdom Metazoa; phylum Chordata; class Chondrichthyes; family Pristiophoridae; genus Pristiophorus; species Pristiophorus japonicus. The sequence goes on along the minus strand of NC_091998.1, from coordinate 64,705,097 downwards.
GCGGGGAGTTTGCTATGGGTGAGATGAAACATTGCAGCAAGGAAGATCGAAAAGAGTGTTGGTGCGATGACACTGCCTTGCTTGACCCCGGTCCGGACATGAATTGGGTCTGTGGTGGATCCATTGGTCAGGATCATGGCTTGGCCTACATGTGACTGGCCCAGTCTGGCCTACATGTGACTCCAGACACATATATCTTAACTGCCCTCTGTAATGGCCTGTAGCAAGCTTGCTACAAAAAACACTGTGGATGTACCTTCACCACCTGGACTGCAGCGATTCAAGAAGGCGGCTCACTGCCACCTTCTCAAGGGCAATTAGGGATGGGCCTTGCCAGCGACACCCACATCCCATGAATAAAAATAACGATGCCATCTCCTGGAACCTGAGAGCAGAGTGACGACAGCACTCCCTGTGGCCCTCAAGGTCATGTTGGCACTCAATTTTTTCGCCAGTCTGGAGCAGGAGACATTGCGAACATCTCCCAGTTTGCCATCCATCGCTGCATCTGGGAGGTCACGGAGGCTCTCGACTTCACTGCCTTCTCTCTGAACAGGACGAGCGCGCATATGGCTTTGCCAGGATAGCGGGCTTCCCCCATGGCGCAGGGTGCCATCAACTGCACACGCGTGGTGTTGCCGGCACCGCATATCAATCCTGACATGCTCCATAACCGCAAAGGCTACCACTCACTTAATGTGCAGTGGTTATGCGACACCTAGTGCATCCTGATGGCCAATGCCCGCTATCCCTGAAGCAGTCATGATGTGTTCGTCCTGCACCAGTCTGCTGTGCCAGCCATGTCCCAGCCACCACTCTGATCCCGAGGTGGCTGCTCGGCAATGAGGACTTTCTTCTCTGCACCTGGCTGATGACTCCCCTCCGCAATCCCACCACTCGTGGCCAGCACTCATGCTGCCACAAGGAATGTCATCGAGCTGGCCATCGGGCTGCTCAAGCAATGGTTCTGCTGCCTTGACCACTCGGGTGGTGCCCTCCCATACTCGCTGGAGCGGGTGTATCCTTTCATGGTGGTCTGCTGCAGCTCCACAATTTTGGCCGTCGTGAATGCGCAGTCTTTGCCACCGTGGGTTCCAGGACCACCTCAGGAGGAGGAACAAGAGGAAAGTAAAGAGGAAGGTGAGGAGGAAGGTGAGGAGGAAGATGAAAGGTGGAGGATGAGGAGGAAGATGAGGAGAAGGAGGAAGATGAGGAGGAGGAGGAGGAAGGTGAGGAGGAGGAGGAGGAGGAGGAAGATGAGGAGGAGGAAGATGAGGATGAGGAAGATGAGGAGGAGGAAGATGAGGAGGAGGATGATGAGGATGAGGAAGATGAGGAGGAAGATGAGGAGGAGGTGGAAGGTGAGGAGGAGGAGGAAGATGAGGATGAGGAAGATGAGGAGGAGGAGGATGAGGAGGAGGAGGAAGATGAGGAGGAGGAAGATAAGGAGGAGGAGGAGGAAGATGAGGAGGAAGATGATGAGGAGGAGGAAGATGAAGCGGAAGGTGAGGAGGAGGATGACGGTGAGGAGGATGAGGAAGATGAGGATGAGGCAGGCTCTCAGCAGAAGGCCTTACCCCCCCTAGGGTCTTCGAAGAGCACTTCTCCGATCTTCACATGCCAGGAGCAGTACATTGGGAGACTCCGCTTCACCAAGGAGGTGGTCACATAACTCTGTGAGCGGCTATTGGTACGGTAGCATGGTGGTTATGTTACTGGACCAGTGATCCAGAGCCCTAGGCTAATGATCTAGAGACATGAATTCAAATCCCACCACGACAGCTGGGGAATTTAAATTCAGTTAATTAAATAAATCCGGAATAAAAAAGCCAGTATCAGTAATGGTGACCATGGGCCCAAATTTGGCCATCCAGTTTTTTCAGCGCACCTCCGAGCTCCCCGCCAACATTTTACATCAGAAGCAGTGCCAAAAAAAATCTGTGCGATCATGGCCGATTCTCAGGCCGTCTGCGGAGCTGGCGTGGAGCAGAAGAAAGAGAGGGAGGGCGGAGCTAGGTCCCGGGACCTCTGCACATGCGCGCTAGAGTCTGCGCGCATGTGCAGTAGCTCCTGGCAGGCGTTTCGGCAAACGCGCACTGCAGGCTGTGTGGGAGGGGCCCGAAGCACGCCGCCCCTAGCCCTGGCCAAATGGGCTCCCTCATCGGCGGCCCTAAGGTAGGAGTCCTATTTTTTATTTGTTATTTATTGATTGATTTTGGTGCTTTAGGTGCAGGGTTCTTTCTATTTCATTTGTTAATTAATTGCTTATTACTTTTTGTGCGTTGTTTGGTGCTTGGTGGTGCTTTAAATGTAGGTACTTGCACCGATTCCTTAACTGTAAGTAAGGTCTTTCTGTGCGGACAAAAGTGGACACATACGCTGCCCTAAGTTAGTTCAGTACGACTTTTTTCTGGCCAAATTGGCATAAATGGTGTAAGGGGCTGGGAACGCCCCCTTTTGAAAAAAAAAACTGAACTAACAAAAAAAACGAACTAACTCACTTACACTGGCGCAAATTAAATGGCCATATTTGCTACGAAAAAGATACACCAGAAAAGTTAAAGTTACACCAAAAAAAAATGGTGCAACTCATGGGGAAATCTGGGCCCTAAGAAACTACTGGATTGTCGTATAAGCCCATCTGGTTCACGAATGCCCTTTAGGAAGAGAAATCTGCCGCCCTTACCCGGTCTGGCCTGTATTTACTCCAGAAAAAAGTGGTGGACTCCGAACTGCCCTCCGCGGTGCAATAAATGCCGGCCTTACCAACAACACCCACATCCCATGAACACATTTTTAAAAATGGTGGTCGCCACAATACTGGGTGTTAGGGCAAGAGGTGTAGAGTAGAAAAGTTGAGATGTAATCATGAATCTAGTCGAATCCTTAGTGAGACCACATTTGGAGTATTGCGCACAGTTTTGACCTTCACACTGCAGAGAGGATGATGAGGCAATAAAGAGGGGACAGTGCGGACTCACCAGGATTCTGGCTGCTATGAGATAATATAAATACAAGGTGGTTATTGTTAGAACTGAGGAGATTAAAGGGGTGATTTGATGGAGGTGTTTAAACTCTAGCAAGAGACAGATAAGAGCGAAGGACACAACATGTACTGAAACATCCCAAGGTGCTTCAAGGGGTATTATAAGATATAAATTTGACACCGAGCCACATTAAGTAAAAATTAACGCAGATGAGCAAAAGTTTGGTCAAAGAGGTAGGTTTTAAGGAGCATCTTGAAGGAGAAAAGAGAGTGGAGAGACGGAGAGGTTTAGGGAGAGAGTTCCAGAGCTTGGGGCCCAGGCAGCTGAAGACACGGCCACCGATGGTGGAGCAAATATAATCAGGGATGCTCAAGAGGGCAGAATTAGAGGAGCGCAGACATCTCGGGGGTTTTGAGGCTGAAGGAGATTACAGAGATAGGGAGGGGCGAGGCCATGGAGGGATTTGAAAACAAGGATGAGAATTTTGAAATCGAGGCGTTGCTTAATTGGGAGCCAATGTAGGTCAGCGAGCACAGGGGTGATGGGTGAGCGGGACTTGGTGCGAGTTAGGACACGGATCAGCGAGCACAGTGGGTGATGGGTGAGCAGGACTCGGTGCGAGTTAGGACATGGGGCAGCGAGCACAGGGGGTGATGGGTGAGCGGGACGTGGTACGAGTTAGGACATGGGGCAGCGAGGACAGGGGTGATGGGTTAGCGGGACTTGGTGCGAGTTAGGACATGGGGCAGCGAGGACAGGGGGTGATGGGTGAGCGGGACTTGGTGCGAGTTAGGACATGGGGCAGCGAGGACAGGGGGTGATGGGTGAGCGGGACTTGGCGCGAGTTAGGACACGGATCAGCGAGCACAGCGGGTGATGGGTGAGCGGGACTTGGTGCGAGTTAGGACACGGGTCAGTGAGCACAGTGGGTGATGGGTGAGCGGGACTTGGTGCGAGTTAGGACACGGATCAGCAAGCACAGCGGGTGATGGGTGAGCGGGGTTGGGTGCGAGTTAGGACACGGGGCAGTGAGCACAGGGGGTGATGGGTGAGCGGGACTCGGTGCGAGTTAGGACACGGGTCAGTGAGCACAGGGGGTGATGGGTGAGCGGGACTCGGTGCGAGTTAGGACACGGGTCAGTGAGCACAGGGGGTGATGGGTGAGCGGGACTCGGTGCGAGTTAGGACACGGGTCAGTGAGCACAGGGGGTGATGGGTGAGCGGGACTCGGTGCGAGTTAGGACACGGGTCAGTGAGCACAGGGCTGATGGGTGAGCAGGACTTGGCGCGAGTTCGGACACGGATCAGCGAGCACAGCAGGTGATGGGTGAGCGGGACTTGGTGCGAGTTAGGACACAGGCTGCCGAGTTTTGGATCACAAGAGTTTTTGAATAAACAAGACAAGAAGGCAGAGGTGGAGAGAGCAGGATTTGACTGCAGAAAGATAGAGGGGAATAAGGGGTAAAAATAGAATTAAAGCAGTATGGTGATTAGTGAAGCAAAAAATGATGTTTTAGAAATGAGAAACGGAAAAGAATAGAATGTGACAAAAATGATAGACAGACTGTGAGGCAGAATGAGAGAAGGAATGAGTGAAAGAGAAGAAAGGAATAATAGGAAAAAAGAGACAGAAGGGAATGAGACACACAGAGCGATAGAGGTAGATAGGACAAAAAGAATAACGAGAGAGACATAATGATAGAGGAGACAGTCAGACTGAAACAGAGAGACTGAATAAGAAAATGAGAGATAGACTGAGACACAGATATAATTAAGGACAGATTGAGAGAAGGAAAGAGAAAGAGTGAATGAGGGAGACAGAATGAGAGAGCAAATTAGGCGCGGAATATAATATGAGGGAAACACAGGGAGAATGTGAACAACAGAATGAGGGAGGGGGAGCGAGCGAGAGAATGGGAGAAGGATTGAGAGAGAGGGGTTTAGCTCGCAGGTAATGAGGAGCTGTAGCCCGATCACTGGCTCATCAATAATGAAGTATTCTTGCTGTGTGGACATTCACAGGAACAAGCACCGAATGCCAGATAATCACTCGCTCCTTGAGTTGCTGTCATTGTACATGTGTCCTGCCCATTTCTCTTAATCAAAGTTGTGTAAATTGTTATTGTACCAATCGATTAAATGACAGCTCTTGATTCCAAGGGGCTATCTGCTTGGCTGACTTTGACACGTGTAAAATTGATTAGAAAATGACAGGTTTTTGGATAAGGGAGGGGGAAGGGTGGGGGTGGGGAGGACTGAAGATAGGTTGAGGGAAAATTGGCTGTCACAAAAAGTAAACGTCCAATAGAAATGCAACTCATTGATATGGGTGTCCAATGGAAAACAAGCTCAGATACACTGGGCCAATAGAACAGCAGTTAATTTGCAACATGGCCAATCCCCATTCATCGTTCGATGATACAATTCTCTCAGCTGCCAGGAGCTGTAGGTTAAAAGTTTAGTTAACTTCAAGTAACAGTTGCCAACAGTAGCAGTTTCTGCTCGAGGAGGAAAGACCTCATGTTAAGTTGGCTCATTGTTACGTCTGGCTCTTTGGTCCTGGGTATTCTAACCAAGGCGGAGAAACAGCAATGATCTGAAACATTCCCAGGAAGTTACGAGACGCACGTTTAAGGAGCCCCTGCATATCTGCGATGGTGGAAGTCCTAATGGAGGCAGGGCTAGAGAGGCAGTTTGAACTGAGCAATTCTGTCATGGCCACCCTGCACGGCTCACCCGCCCAGAGAGCTGGCTTGTGCCCGTGCCCGTGCCCAGCGAACTCGGACAGACCCGCCGCGGCTTACGGCGTCGACTCGGGGCTGGTGCCCAAGAGCCCTCTGGGCCCGCCTGACCACCTGGCCGGCAGGCTGCTGCCCTGCGGCATCACCGACCTTCTCAGCATGGGGACGCCTCACGGGATTACGGACATTCTGAGCAGGCCTGCGAGCGTGGGGGCGCCAGCTGGGGCCGGCTTCCGGCCGGGGGTCCCCCAGCTCTGTGCCTTTGCACCCGAGGCAGGACCCGGGCCGTACTACAACAGGGCGTTTGCCGCTTTGAGCCCCCAGGGCTCGTCCCTGTGTGACCCCTCCACCGTGCAGCGCTGGAGAGCAGCCAGCCATCCGTCAAACACAGGTAAGCGCGAGCACTGCGCAGGCCACCAATTGTTCAGCCATTAAGAGTTAGCCTTCGATCAGAAATCAATAAATCCCCGACTTTGTTCAAACCTCTCGTTTTAACCCCTTCAGCGCCGGAAAGGGCTGGTCTAGTTCAGTGGGCGCAGTAACACGAAGGGCATTTGAACCTCTATAGGCTGCGCTCATCCACGGGGCATTGTGTTGGCAGCAGTCTGGGCAAGGGGCTCATTTATAAGAACATAAGAAATAGGAGCAGGAGTAGGCCATACAGCCCCTCGAGCCTGCTCCGCTATTCAATAAGATCATGGCTGATCCGATCATGGACTCAGCTCCACTTCCCCACCCGCTCCCCATAACCCCTTATCCCCTTATCGTTTAAGAAACTGTCTATTTCTGTCTTAAATTTATTCACTGTCCCGGCTTCCACAGCTCTCTGAGGCAGCAACTTCCACAGATCCACAACCCTCTGAGAGAAGAAATTTGTCCTCATCTCAGTTTTAATGGGGCTGATGTCCCAGGGCTGTGCAAACAGCAGCATAATGACCAGCTGTGTGACCTACTCAGCATTTCACCGCCAGAGTGTTCATGTTCATTCTGCGTTCAAAGTTATCACTGCCCTGGGCTCGGGAAGGACAACTCGAGTCAGCCAGGAGTGTGGTCCCGAGCCCTACCGATCACTCGGGGAAAGCGCCTGTGTACGAACATTGCTGGAGAACAGGAGCTGGCTCCTGGGTGATGATGCTGCACTCTCGGAGAAGAGCAGGGGAGTTCTCCCCGGTATCCCGGCCAATATTTATCCCTCAAACCCACATCACTAAAACAGCGTGTCTGGTCATTAGCACATTGCTGTTTGTGGGAGCTTGCTGTGCGCAAATTGGCCGCCCCGTTTCCTACATTACAACAGTGACCACAACTCAAAGAGTACTTCATTGGCTGTAAAGTGCTTTGGATTGCCCCGAGGTTGTGAAAGGCGCTATAGAAATGCAAGTCTTTTCTTTCTTTACACTGTTGAATGGCATGTTGGGTCTCAATACTGAGATTGGCACCTGAAGAATGGCCTCTTGGCTGAGATACCAACTGGTGGCGTGTACCCATGTAACCCACACCCTCAGTGTCAGCCAGCACCTTCAGGACAGCACGAAATGTTCAAAACTGTCATCCAACTCCCTCTGTACAGGGGTCCTAATGACAAGACACCAGGGCAAGTCTTGGTCAACACCCCCACCAGCACTCCCCTGCTTCGGGCAGTAAACTGAAGCAGCGGTACACATGTCTCCGCCCTGCCTCAGCTCATCCGCTGCTGAAACCCTCATCCAAGCCTTTGTTTCTAGACTTGACTATTCCAACGCACTCCTGGCTGGCCTCCCACATTCCACCCTACGTAAACTAGAGATGTTCCAAAATCTGGCTGCCCCGTGTCCTAACCTGCACCAAGTCCCGCTCACCCATCACCCCCTGTGCTCGCTGACCTACATTGGCTCCCGGTAAAGCAACGCCTCGATTTCAAAATTCTCATCTTTGTTTTCAAATCCCTCCATGGCCTCACCCCCTCCCTATCTCTGTAATCTCCTCCAGCCTCACAACCGCACCCCCAACCCCACAACCCCCCGAGATGTCTGCGCTCCTCTAATTCTGCTTTCTTGAGCATCCCTGATTATAATCACTCAACCATTGGAGGCTGTAAAGTCCTGTCCCCTCGGTACAGATTCACACGAGGCAGGTAGTGAAGTCAAGGTCACTCTGGACCTGCCCCTTTATTTCACAGCTCTGGAATGCTGCACTTGCCTGAGACCTGTCCTTATATACCTGTCTCTTGCAAGTGCACCCCTGGTGGTAAGGTATGCTGGTGGTTACAGGTCATATCTTATTACAGTCATGTATAGCATGTTAGGATACAGTTATATATAATAATGTAAGATACATGACAGAGGCCGTGCCTTCAGCTGCCTGGGCCCCAAGCTCTGGAACCCCCTGCCTAAACCTCTCCGCCTCTCTACCTCTCCTTCCTCCTTCAACACGCTCCTTAAAACCTGCCTCTTTGACCAAGCTTTCGGTCACCTACTCTAATTTCTACTTATGCGGCTCGGTGTCAAATTTTTTATCGCATAATACCCCTGTGAAGCACCTTGGGACGTTTCACTGTGTTAAAGGCACTATATAAATACAAGTTGTTGTTGTTACACGACCTGCCTGACTTTCATTCCATTGATGAAAACCAGCGGGTTCTATGAAGGCTGGGCGATGCCCTCCCCCAGATCAGTAGCCAGGCAGTGCAGACCAAAAACTACTGCCGTCCTGTGAAAGTACAACTGTGGTGTGTGATGGTGCAGTAATCCGTCCCTGAACCTTATCTGTAAGGAAACAAGTCTGGAATTGATAGAGTGAGCTGTGCAGAGCCTCCGGAGCTGTGACTGTTGGACTCTCAGTTAGGAGGGTCCCCAACTTTATCTCTGGGTCTATATTGATGTTGGCACTTTGTGTTACTGTTGGGAGGGCTATCTGCCTGTGCTTGGCCAGAGTGCCTGGGGGCAGACGGGGGTGGGAGGTGCTCCTATTACACAGGTACTGCTTCGTCAAACAATAGGGGCCCCTTTAAAAGTCCGGTAAAGCTATCTTAGAAAGGCAATAACTCAACATATTAACTCTTCACAAACTGTCTCTAAACTCGGGGGCTGTTTAGTCTTTGGTCTCAAACAATATTGGTTATCTGACTTTGCGCTCTGCCCTGATTATAGACTGTGCGGAGGGGAGGTGTGGCTATTGTGCAGTTAATTCGACGAGTGAGGTTGACGTATATAACTTGCAGGTGGGAGGACCTGCCAGACTTTGGTGGTAGATCACACACCCCCCCCCCCATGTCCTGCCAAGAATTCCTGACAAACCACTAGTTTCCTCTCCTCTCCCTATCTCTGTAATCTCCTTCTGCCCCACAAACCCCGAGATATCTGCTCTCCTCGAATTCTGCCCTCTTGAACATCGCTGATTATAATCGCTCAACCATCGGTGGCCGTGCCTTCAGCTGCCTGGGCCCTAAGCTCTGGAACTCCCCCCACTATACCTCTCCACCTCTCTTTCCTCCTTTAAGACGCTCCTTAAAACCTACCTCTTTAACCAATCTTTTGGTCATCTGCCATAATTTCTTCTTATGTGGCTCGGTGTCAAATTTATTTTGTGTGTCTTATAACACTCCTGTGAAGCACCTTGGGATGTTTTACTATGTTAAAGGCGCTATATAAATAAACGTTGTTGTTGTTGTTGTTGTTTATCTTATATTATTTAAAATCCATTAATGCAGAGGGATCGAACAATCTTGCAAGAGCAGGAAAGTAGTCTCTTCCTCCAGAGTCACTCGAGTGCATTTTTAAACTCAAGACTCCCTTTAACCGAGAGTCCCAAGGTCGATATAGAAAGGCTCTGGAAGTAAGGCGGCAGGGTCGGGGAGGGGGATGTAGGGAGCGTACTGTACTAATTAGAGAAAACACAACAGCAGGAGAAAAAAGGGACATCATTAATATTAAGATAGAAACAGAATCCATGTGTGTAATGTATGCATCGGTGAGGATGCTCACAGGTTTGTAGGGCTGTTGTCACTGGTACGCTCATGGCCTTCCGCGAGAGGTGGGCGCCGGAGGGACTGGAGTGCAGCATCACCTCCGGCAACCAAATTTTAATTTGATTTAGGTTTCCTTTAAAGCTTTATTTGGAAATTTGTGGGTTCTAGTGCCCTTACCAAAAGGGGGCACTTGATTCAAAGTTACAATTAAAATAATTGTAGAGCTGTTGCATTGTGAGTGACTTAGCCAGTCACGTGGTGTTCACAGGACTCAATAAAACCCCAGCCAGTTGGGTTCGGGGCAGGTGGTTGTGAGCCTGGTGGATGAACTGGTAATGTGTCGTGTGATTGTTAAACCTTTGCTAATAAGCCAACTAGTTCTTAATAGCAATGTGTTGCTATGAATTCTTAAACAAAGAATCCATGAAGCAAACACATTACAATGTGGATTGAGATAAAGGATAAGAAGGGATTGATCAGGCTAATAGGAGTAGTCTACAGACCACCTAATAGTGGAAGGGCGGTGGAGGAATCTATGAAATGACTAAAAGTTAAAGAGAAACAATCATGGGAGATTTAACTACCCTCAAATAAACTGTCAAGAAGAGGTAGGGAACGGGGAATAGAGTTTTTACAGTGTATACATTCACATAGACGGTCCCTCGAACGAGGATGACTTGCTTCCACGAGAGTTCGCAGATGTTTCAAAGAAGGACCCGATGTTCCAGTCCTGAACTCCAGTTGACGGGGTGGAAGATGCCTGTGTGTGGATTGTTTTAACGTGTGGTGACCGTTGCACATCAGCCATCACACGGGCTTGACAGAGCGAGGTCTTTATCCAGTTGCAAGGGTTGAACCAGGACGACTGGAGACCAGCTCTGCTGCACAGACCTAGTGCGCGCACATATCGCAGTGTGGGCTGGGTCCGTGTTGCCCCTGGGCCCTCACCTCTTCTGGGCCCCGTATAGGACTCCTTTCTTACCTAGTGCGCAAGAGAGAAATCACTGCTGGGTCCAGGAATGGGAAATGAACCAGAGTAGATAAGAGAAGTAAGCGTGGGGGAACATCTAGGTAATAGCGATCACACCATAAAAGGTTTAAGATAATGATTGAGAAAGAGATAAGTAAGACAAAGACCAAAGTAATAGATTGGCAAAAAGCTAATTTTGAGGGGATGCGAAAGGGACTAGGGAAGATCAACTGGAATTTGTTTTTGACAAAGCGATAGGATAACAGTAGGAAATATTTCAAAAGGTGATCGCGAGTTCAGGAGGAGTATATGAGTCTGAACTTGCTCCGTCCGATAAGGCCTCTGGCTATCTGAAAGTGGCAGCCACGGGTCGGCGCGGAATGGCCACCGAGTCTCTGTGGAGGGGCCGCCATTTTGTAAATTGCCCTTCCTCAGTTTTGGAATGGTGTAGGGGACTGCTCCGCCCGTTTTCCCGCTGCGGCGTGCACGCGCTGACCCCTTGCTGACTGGTGGGAACCCCTCATGAAATTGGCCCTCGGGAAATTGCCCCTTTCCCGGTAGTGCCCCGCCACCAGTCGATGCCCCCGACAGCTTTTTGTGCCGCTGCACTCTCTGTGGCATGGTGGCTCGGCCGCCCTTAAAGGGGAGGGCGCGTTGCCGCGGCCGCCATGTTATTTATTTTGTCGGCCGACTTGCCAGGTCGGTCCGACAATTATGGCCACGGGTTTGGCCGGGCAGCCAACAGGCAGCCCGGCATCCCCTCCCGGGTGCCAGGCCGCTGGCCCGGCCAAAACCCTCCCTGGTGGCCCAGTGTTTGCCACGAAAGTGGCTGCAGAGTTCGCAGCGACCCTCCCCTTTAACTGAATGGGAGGGACTTTGTGACGCGCCAGCGCGATGATGTCACCAGCGCGATGCTGACAGCCTTGGCTGCTCCGCCCTGCCCCCACTTCCGCCCCGCTAGTGACGGACACGATAAACTCACAGATAATGACAGCGAAATGGCAGAAATATTATATAATGACTTTGCGTCTGATATAGAGACTGGTATTTACTAACATAATCAACATGACATTGGAAGAAGAGATCAAAAAAGATTTCAAGACATTTGAGAGAGGGAGGAGATAATTGACCAACTAATCAAACTTCGAGAGGATCAAACCGATGTTCCCTTTAAGCTGTATAGCCACACAGTGCTCTAGGGGTCCCACGTAGCACTCTAGGGATCTCGTGCAGCCGATGAGCCAGCCTTAAAATTGAAAACAAAAATGCGCATGCGCAGAATTTTGAAGGGGCTGCGCAGCCTAAAAGGAATTACAGGGAACATTGGATAAAACTCGTGGACCGGATCGATTGTATCTGTGCATATTAAAAGAAATTAAGGAAGAGATAGCAGAGGCATTATTATATATTTATAAAAGTTCATTAGAATGGCGTGAAATTCTATGTAAGACAGCTACAGATCAAAGATAGAGAGAATGCACGTTATCAAATCTGCACTTGTTCCATTGTAAGTAAGGAGCGACAGTTTAGACCGCCATGCAAAAACCGTGAGATGACTTTGACCAATTGTTCCCCCACCTGTACTTCTCTGCATGATGCGGGTTATTGAATAACCTACAATTATTCCAATCAGTCCAACAATTCACTCCAGTTACATTTCCTTGTTATAGCTTCAATTAAAAAAAAAATCTTCAGGGAAGCCATCTTCAGCTCCATGTTTAATCAATAAATAAGGTTAATCAGAAAATTGATGAACGTCCCTAGTAACACATTCCAAGCAGTGAATGATCTCTCGTTAAATGGGAGCTGGATGGTGAGACTCCCTATTATAATGCATCTCTCGCTAATCTCTGGGCTGTGGGCCAGTGTTTCACCCAGTGGTACTGAGCTGTGGGCCAGTGCTTTACCCAGTGGTACAGAGCTGTGGGCCAGTGCTTTATCCAGTGATACCGAGCTGTGGGCCAGTGCTTCATCCAGTGGTACAGAGCTGTGGGCCAGTGCTTCATCCAGTGGTACAGAGCTGTGGGCCAGTGCTTTACCCAGTGGTACAGAGCTTTGGGCCAGTGCTTCATCCAGTGGTACCGAGCTGTGGGCCAGTGCTTCATCCAGTGGTACAGAGCTGTGGGCCAGTGCTTTACCCAGTGGTACAGAGCTGTGGGCCAGTGCTTCATCCAGTGGTACCGAGCTGTGGGCCAGTGCTTCATCCAGTGGTACCGAGCTATGGGCCAGTGCTTCATCCAGTGGTACCGAGCTGTGGGCCAGTGCTTCACCAGTCGTACTGGGCTGTGGGCCAGTGGTTTACCCAGTGGTACTGAACTGTGGGCCAGTGCTTCACCCAGTGGTGCCGAACTGTTCAGATCAGGAATGAGCCAGGTTCAAACCCCAGTCTGTGCCAAGTTATCTCACTCCAGCCAAGAAGCACATTTGTTGCTCACAGCACCCTGGGAGTTAGGAAGAGGAGAATCAGTCGGGGACCCCACCCCCAAACACTGTCCACTGCTGTGCGTGTAAGCATCAGCTGAGCTTGGGATTGGGCGTGACTGCGATTCTCCCAACGTTGAATAGTCTGACACTCACGTTTAAGGACTGGACACTTGAGCAAGGTATCTGAGATTGCACAGTGCCCGTGAGGTGTCCTTCAGCAAGGGTTCAGCCTTCAGGAGAGGAGGGCAAAGCAAGACTTGCGAGACCAAATTCCAAGTAGTGAACGGTCACCTGAACCTTGTGAATGTTTGTGTTGGCCATAGAATATGTACTGTACATGTACAGGAGCTGACAGTGAGTTATACGTGAGCTGTGCTGGACTAGGCATGAGTCAATCCTTCCCTGGCGTGTGCTGGATATAAAAGAAAGAAGAACGAAAGACTTGCATTTATATAGCGCCTTTCATGACCACCGGACGACTCAAAGCACTTTTCGGTCAATGAAGCACTTTTTGGAGTGTAGTCACTGTTGTAATGTGGGAAACACGGCAGCCAATCTGCGCACAGCAAGCTCCCACAAACTACAATGTGATAATGACCAGAAAATCTGTTTTTTTGTTATGTTGATTGAGGGATATCTATTGGCCAGGACACCGGGGATAACTCCCCTGCTGTAATGTATTTGCTTCATGAGTTCTTTGCTTAAGAATCCATAGCAACACGTTGCTATTAAGAACTAGTTGGTTTATTAGCAAAGATTTAACAATCACACGACACATTGCCAGTTCATCCACCAGGCTCACAACTGCATACCTCATCGTGCATAACCAAGACTCAACTGGTCGGGGTTTTATTGAGTCTTGTGAACATCACGTGACTAGCTAAGCCACTCCCAACTCAACAGCTCTACAAACCTGTACTACTCACAGGTGCATACATTACACTTGCTCTTCTTCAAAATAGTGCCGTGGGATCTTTTACGTCCACCTGAGAGAGCAGACGGGGCCTCAGATTAACGTCTCACCCAAAAGACGGCACCTCCGACAGTGTAGCACTCCCTCAGCACTGCACTGGAGTGTCAGCCTAGATTTATATGCTCCATTCTCTGGAGCTGAAACTGTGAAACAGGTGAGCCACATAATACCAGATGTCAATCTCTTCCTATTATCCAATGTGTGCTGCTTGGGTTCAGAAGCTGACACTAGACATGAACAAGTCACACAGTACCAGATAAACGTCTATTCTTGTACCCGTTATGTACGCTACACAAAGGTGAGGAGAGATCATCTCTTTTACCCAATCTTGTACCGGACAATGCTTGAGTGACCAGGACACAGGCATTGCCATGAAACCCATCCTTGTGTCTCTGTTTCAGCAGCACAGAAAAGCTTCCTGACAGAGGTCAGTAACAAGAGGAAACACACCAGGCCCACCTTCTCCGGCAACCAAATCTTTGCTCTGGAGAAAACCTTTGAACAGACCAAGTACTTGGCTGGACCAGAGAGGGCTCGCCTGGCCTACTCACTGGGGATGACCGAGTCTCAAGTCAAGGTGAGCGACTTAATAGAAAGTTACACTGAATGTTGTGAGGGGGCGGGGGGGCGGGGGGGCAGCGGTTGGTAACTAATATTACGAACTAGTTGGTTTATTAACAAAGGTTTAACAATCACACTACACATTACCAGTTCATCCACCAGGCTCACAACTGCATACCTCATCGTGGATGACCGAGACCCAACTGGCTGGGGTTTTATTGAGTCTTGTGAACATCACGTGACTGGCTAAGCCACTCTACAAACCCGTGAGCATACTCACAGGTGCATATATTACAACAACCAAAGACAAAGTTAGGCCACAGCTAGAGTACTGCATACAGATCTGGTCACCACATTACAGGAAAGATGCGATTGCACTAGAGAGGGTACAGAGGAGATTTTTTATGTTTATTTAGCCGTTGATGGGGTGTGGCCGTCACCAGCAAGGCCAGCATTTATTGCCCATCCCTAGTTGCCCTCGGGAAGGTGGTGGTGAGCCGCCATTTCAGGGGGCAGTTTAGAGTCAATCACATTGCTGTGGGTCTGGAGTCACATATCGGCCAGACCGGGTAAGGGCGGCAGATTTCCTTCCCTAAAGGACATTGATGAACCAGATGGGGTTTACGACAATCTGGTAGTTTCATGGTCACCATTACTGATACTAGCTTTTTAATTCCAAATTTATTTAATTAACTGAATTTAAATTCCACAGCTGCCATGATGGGATCTGAACTCACGTCTCCAGGATTATTAGTCCAGTCCTCTGCATTACTGGTCTAGCAACATTAGTACTATGCTTCATGAGGATGTTGCCGGGACTGGAGAATTTTAGCTATGAGGAAAGATTGGGCTGTTTTCTTTGGAACAAAGGAGGCTGAGGGGAGATTTAATTGAGGTGTATAAAATTATGAGGGGCCTCGATAGAGTGGATAGGAAGGACCTATTGCCCTTAGCAGAGGGGTCAACAACCAGCGGGCATAGATTTAAAGTAATTGGTAGAAGGATTAGAGGGGATTTGAGAAATGTTTTCACCCAGAGGGTGGTGGGGGTCTGGAACTCACGGCCTGAAAGGGTGGTAGAGGCAGAAACCCTCACCACATTTAAAAAGTTCAGGATGAACTTCCCTTATCTGGCACCCTCGGGACCTGGCCCATTCCGGATAAGGGATTTTTCCGGACGAGAGGTGGTCACATTAAATTGAATGGTACAGGTACTGAGCAAGGGGATATCGGGGCTGGCTGGCTTGGGTTTGGGAGTGTGGCAGAGAGATCATGGGGTGAGTGGCAGGTGCGGGGGTGGGGGAGTGGATCGCGGGGTCAGGCCAGCGATTGCGGGAGTCAGCAGCGAGGAAGGACTTCAATTTGTTCATGTCGGAGTTCTGCGCGTGCGCCACCCGGTGGCCGGGAATGGTTCTGGACGAGGGGTGGTTCTGGATAAGGGAGTTCTGGATAAGGGAGGTTCAACCTGTACTTGGATTTGCACTTGAAGTTCCGTAACCTACAGGGCTACGGACTAAAAGATGGAATGTGGGATTAGTTCTTTTTCGGCCGGCACAGCCATGATGGGCCAAATGGCCTTTTATGCCCTAAATTTCTATGATTCTATGACTGGCAGTATTCAGTCACACTGACCATCTGTTATTGAAACCAGGAAGCCAGCTTCCAGGTGATTTATTTTCTTACACTATTTCCTCCCTGGTAGGCGCTGATTCTGGATGGGGTAAAACAGTCTCACGCGTTCCGATCAGCCTCTCGCACCTCACCTTAAGCCAGCCAGCGAGTGTTAAGATTGACAAAGTTAAGCCAGGCAGATGGTTTGCTACAGTGAAGGGTCCCAACGCCAGAGACGCAGATTTAAAAATGAGGAAGGGAAGATAAGAATAACTTTCTCACCCTAAGAGTAATCGAGTTGTGGAATCAGTTTGTGGTGAAGCCATTTCAGTAAAAATGGGTGACCATGGTGGAAAAGTTAGGATTGACTTATATAAAGTTGGGCCTAATGGATATTCTTTGTTGCTAAACTGCCGATACGACCAATTTGAAATTAGAATCATAGAATAGTTCAGGACAGAAGACGGCCATTCGGCCCATCGAGTCTGCGTCGGCTATATCGAAGTGGAATCCCATTAGTCCCTCTCCCCCTGCTCTTTCCCCATATCCCTGCATTTTTTTTTCTCCTTCCAGTATTTATCCAACTCCCTTTTGAAGGCTACTATTGAATCTGTATCCACCGCCCTGTCAGGCCGTGCGTTCCAAATGCTAACCACTCGTTGCGTAAAAATGTTTGTCCTCGTGTCGCCTCTGGGTCATTTGCCAATCGACTTAAACCTGAGCCCTCTGGTTATCGACCCTTCAGCCACTGGGAATAGTTTCTCTTTATTTAATATATCTAAGCCCTTCATGATTTTAAACATCGCTATCAAATCTCCGCTTAGCCTTCTCTGCTCCAAGGAGAACAGCCCCAGCTTCAGCTTTGTAAAGGAAACTGAGAATGTTGATCTGGGTAAACCTTTGACAATGGCCAAGAATTGGAAATATCAGCAAAGTCTGCTTTTGATGCTGAGATGGATGTCACGCTGCTCCAGCGTAAACACAAACCGGTCCTGAGGCTGTAGTTGCATCGATCTTCTCCAGTTAACTCACACGGCTTTGTTTCTTAACTTTGTAGGTCTGGTTCCAAAACCGGAGAACAAAATGGAGGAAAAAAACCTTAAACGAGAGCTCTTCACCGGAGGCCAATCCCGACAAAGTCGGTTATGAAAATGACGATGATGATGAGGAATACAACAAACCCTTGGATCCAGATTCAGACGACGAGAAACTGAGACTGTTACTGAGGAAACATCGGCCAGCGTTCCCCCCGCTCAGGGTGGGCACACACACGGCCTGATCGCATTGCCCCCGCTCAGGGTGGGCACACACACGGCCTGACTCATTGCCCGTGCCCAGGGTGGGCACGCACACTGCCTGACCCCACTGCCCGTGCCCAGGGTGGGCACGCACACTGCCTGACCCTACTGCCCGTGCTCAGGGTGGGCACGCACACTGCCTGATCCACTGCCCGTGCCCAGGGTGGGCACGCACACTGCCTGACCCTACTGCCCGTGCTCAGGGTGGGCACGCACACTGCCTGACCCTACTGCCCGTGCTCAGGGTGGGCACGCACACTGCCTGACCCTACTGCCCGTGCTCAGGGTGGGCACGCACACTGCCTGACCCACTGCCCGTGCTCAGGGTGGGCACGCACACTGCCTGACCCACTGCCCGTGCCCAGGGTGGCCACGCACACTGCCTGACCCTACTGCCCGTGCTCAGGGTGGGCACACACACTGCCTGACTCTACTGCCCGTGCTCAGGGTGGGCACACACACTGCCTAACCGCACAGCCTGCGCTCAGACAGAAAATGTGCTAAGCGAATTGAATGGCCGGGAAATTCCTCGGGGATGTTGCTGGCAGCAAAGTAATACTCGCGGGATTTCCCGGACAATGTACTCACTTAGTTTAAAATAAAATCAGAAAACGGCGGGAATACTCAGCGGGTCAGGCAGCATCTGTGGAGAGAGAAACAGAGTTAACGTTTCAGGGGTCGATGACCCTTCGTCATTTAGTTTGCTTATTCTTCCATTTTTCTCTTCCTTTCCATTGCATTGTCTTATTTTTCCCTTCTTTCTCTTTGAAGCCTTTGATTTCACCTCAAGTTCTCCTCAGTGTGGTTGGAAGATTAGTAGATACGGGGTGGGTGGTATGTGGCTGGGTGTGTAGACTTTAAGAAAATAGCAGCTTTAGTGAGAGTGGCCAGAACAGAGGCTGAAGAATGAGGATCTGTGGGAGGCAGAGTTGTGGAAGACCACCGACCACAAGTGTTGGGTCAATGACTGATGTCCACTCCAGACCCTCCCCGGTATCTTTATTTCTAATTGAGAAACTTGGTGAGGGATCATGGTCCACAGTCCAGGACACCACCACAGCTTGAATAAAGCAAGCCGTTTGGTGGAAAGCATGGTTTATCCTGTGGGGCTTCCGTAATCCAAGGTCCTCAGTAGTGTCACTGATTGGTCATTATCAATCCCCAATCCATCGGCTCATTGGCTGTTTCTAAATTCTCCCTATTGAGGAGGCCCGGCATTCCCCATTGTATTGTGTCTCTCACAGAAGGAGAATTAACTCACAAACACTTAATGACTTTATGTGCCAGCTTCAAAACTGAAACCGCTGAAATACTGAAAAGCAAAAGGCAACTCAATGACACCATAGCGTAGTGTAGTGATGCTATGGGTCCGCGCAGTGATGTCATGGGCCCGCGCAGTGATGTCATGGGTCAGTGCAGCGATGTCATGGGTCCATGCAATGGTGTAATGGGTCAATGCAATGATGTCATGAGTCAGTGCAGTGATGTCATGGGTCAGTGCAGTGATGTCATGGGTCCATGCAGTGGTGTAATGGGTCAATGCAGTGATGTCATGAGTCAGTGCAGTGATGTCATGCCCACACCTGTACGATAAGGATAGATCTTGTGACATCAACAGGTGATGTAAATATGAATATTATGAAATGTGCAATAAATATATCACACATTCTATAATAAAAGTTTTATCAAATAGATATTCAAATTAGTTGAAGTTCTTGATTTCAAAAATTAAATTTTTTCTCTCTCTCTCGTCCCATTCTGTAACTCAAAGCAGAGCTTCCTCAGCCACAGGCTGGGCGTTGCCCCCTCAGGCAGAGATGGAGAATAACACACTAGCCCCGATATTTGTGGGGGGCGGGGGGGGGGTCCCAGAAATCGGCGGTAGGTGGTGGTCCAGCCGAATTTAACAGCAGGTCCTGATTAGCATTGCAATCTTCTGGTTCCATCGCTGGGCTGCTGGGCGGGAAAGTCGGTGTTTGCAGGGGGGCAATGATCGGGGGTCGGAGGGGGGCAATGATCGGGGGTCGGAGGGAGGGAACGATCGGGGGTCGGAGAGGGGCAATGATCGGGGGTTGGAGGGAAGGAACGATCGGGGGTCGGAGGGAGGGAACGATCGGGGGTCGGAGAGGGGGAACGATCGGGGGTCGGAGGGGGGCAACGATCGGGGGTCGGAGAGGGGGAACGATCGGGGGTCGGAGGGGGGCAATGATCGGGGGTTGGAGGGAAGGAACGATCGGGGGTCGGAGGGAGGGAACGATCGGGGGTCGGAGAGGGGGAACGATCGGGGGTCGGAGGGGGGGAACGAACGGGGGTCGGAGGGGGGCAATGATCGGGGGTCGGAGGGAGGGAACGATCGGGGGTCGGAGAGGGGCAATGATCGGGGGTCGGAGGGAGAGAACGATCGGGGGTCGGAGGGAGAGAACGATCGGGGGTCGGAGGGGGGCAATGATCGGGGGTTGGAGGGAAGGAACGATCGGGGGTCGGAGGGAGGGAACGATCGGGGGTCGGAGAGGGGGAACGATCGGGGGTCGGAGGGGGGCAACGATCGGGGGTCGGAGAGGGGGAACGATCGGGGGTCGGAGGGGGGCAATGATCGGGGGTTGGAGGGAAGGAACGATCGGGGGTCGGAGGGAGGGAACGATCGGGGGTCGGAGGGGGGGAACGATCGGGGGTCGGAGGGGGGCAACGATCGGGGGTCGGAGGGAGGGAACGATCGGGGGTCGGAGGGAGGGAACGATCGGGGGTCGGAGGGGGGCAACGATCGGGGGTCGGAGGGAGGGAACGATCGGGGGTCGGAGGGAGAGAACGATCGGGGGTCGGAGGGAGGGAACGATCGGGGGTCGGAGGGAAGGAACGATCGGGGGTCGGAGGGAGGGAACGATCGGGGGTCGGAGGGGGGCAATGATCGGGGGTCGGAGGGGGGCAACGATCGGGGGTCGGAGGGGGGCAATGATCGGGGGTCGGAGGGAGGGAACGATCGGGGGTCGGAGGGAGGGAACGATTGGGGGTCGGAGAGGGGGAACGATCGGGGGTCGGAGGGGGGCAACGATCGGGGGTCGGAGGGAGGGAACGATCGGGGGTCGGAGGGAGAGAACGATCGGGGGTCGGAGGGAGGGAACGATCGGGGGTCGGAGGGAAGGAACGATCGGGGGTCGGAGAGGGGGAACGATCGGGGGTCGGAGGGGGGCAACGATCGGGGGTCGGAGGGAGGGAACGATCGGGGGTCGGAGGGAGAGAACGATCGGGGGTCGGAGGGGGGCAACGATCGGGGGTCGGAGGGAGGGAACGATCGGGGGTCGGAGGGAGAGAACGATCGGGGGTCGGAGGGGGGCAATGATCGGGGGTCGGAGGGAGAGAACGATCGGGGGTCGGAGGGAGGGAACGATCGGGGGTCGGAGGGAGGGAACGATCGGGGGTCGGAGGGAAGGGACGATCGGGGGTCGGAGGGGGGCAACGATCGGGGGTCGGAGGGGGGCAACGATCGGGGGTCGGAGGGAGAGAACGATCGGGGGTCGGAGGGAGGGAACGATCGGGGGTCGGAGGGAGGGAACGATCGGGGGTCGGAGGGGGGCAACGATCGGGGGTCGGAGGGGGGCAACGATCGGGGGTCGGAGGGGGGCAACGATCGGGGGTCGGAGGGAGAGAACGATCGGGGGTCGGAGGGGAGGAGGACGGGTGTCAGCTGACCATGGCCATGAGGAGAGACCCTGATCGGCAGAAGGTTCATTGAGGGGCCGGAGTGAAGGGGAGCGCTGGTGCTCCTCCTGGCCCACAAGGACTGCTCTAAGAAGCACACATGCAGGATACGCTGCTCCCCACTTTGCCCCGGGTATCCTGAGCTCTTGGAAACCCCCACTGGGGGAGCCGGACTGGAATATTATAGCGAGGTGTGCTGCCTTTCCCACGGTAGGACACTTACACGCCACGCAATCCCCCCGCTGTAAAACTGGCCACAGGCGCGTAAGCGGCAGGATGGGTCGGCATTCTCCAATTTACATCTTTCAATCCCCCCCACTCCCGGCTCTCTCCCGCCCAATGTGTGAGGTTAACAACGACCACATTGAGTCCCGTAGTGACGATGTCAGAAGGTGTGGCAAGATTAGCCCGAGCTGTTTGCTGAAGCAGTGCTTTCATCATTACTTTTTTTCTGTCAACAAACCTAAGGCCGGGGCCCATAAAAGAAAGACAGACTTGCGTTTCGATAACACCTTTCATGACCTCAGGATGTCCCTAAGCTCTTTATGGCCAACTAAGTTCTTTTGACGTGCAGTTGCTAGTATAATGTAGTAGGCACTTCACACCATCAGAGTTAAAAAGAGTGAGAGAAGCGAAGAATAAAATATATACCATTGGGTTATCCTCAACTAGACCGAGTGAGATGCAGGCAAACGAAATTTGGTTTTCAACCCAAGGGGATGGGGCTGAGCTCGGCAACTTGTGATGTGTACATTGATCCATTGTTGCACTGTGACACGTATAAATGAACACCTTCGCTGTCCTGCTGCCTCAATCAGAGACTGCGCGATGTGAAACCCAGCCACGTGGACCAGAATGTTCCAGGTGTGGTTCCCCACCTTATGCCGAGTTAGCTCAGGGGTTCAGAGGTTGCAATTGTCCTCAGACCTCTTGGGCTAAGGCCGAGAGAGAGGAATTCAATCAGCTACCTGGATCTCGCGGTGCTGGGTGAGGGCGGGGTGAGGGGTGGGGGGGGGCGCATCAAACTTGTGTTTGCTGCCCCCATCAGAACATAAGAATTAAAACGAGGAGTAGGTCATTGGGCCCCTCGAGCCTGCTCCGCCATTCAATAAGATCACGGCTGATCCTTCGGCCTCAGCTCCACTTTCCCGCCCGATCCCCATATCCCTTGATTCCTCTAGAGTCCAAAAGTCTACCGCTCTCGGCCTTGAATAGACTCAACGATTCAGCATCCACCGCCCTTTGGGGTGGAGAATTCCAAAGATTCACCACCCCCTGCCCCTCTGAGTGAAGAAATTCCTCCTGATCTCAGTCCTAAATGGTCGACCCCGTATCCGGAGACTGTGACCCCTGGTTCTAGATTCTCCAGCCCGGGGGAAACAACCTCTTTGCATCTACCCTGTCGATCCCCCTCAGAATCATATATGTGTCATAAGAACATAAGAAATAGGAGCAGGAGTCGGCCATTCGGCCCCTCGAGCCTGCTCCGCCATTCAATAAGATCACGGCTGATCATCGGCCTCAACTCCACTTTCCTGCCCGATCCCCATAATCCCTTGATTCAATGAGATCACCTCTCATTCCCCTAAACTCCAGAGAGTATAGGCCCACAGTTGAATCATTTGTTGAGGCTCGCTGTCTGATGATTGACCAGTGAGACCCCGCCTAAACTAGCCAATCAGCCGCCTTGGGAGCAGGCAGCCACCACAACCTGAGCCAGCGTTTTCACCGGGTGAGGGGAGAAAGGCTGGGTGAGTGAGCTGGAATTTAGAGAAAGAAAATCAATTGAATGTTTCAGTAAAATGCCTCTGCCACCAATGAAGCTGTTACATATGCTGCGGACACCATTACAGAAGCAAAGGGATCTCATAACCCCAACTGTTACAAATTATTCAAACCACATTGTAAATGGGTATACTTAAAAAAAAAATGAAACTACAACAGTTTACTCACAAACAACATTTGTCTGCTCAATGTCCAGATGCTCTGTTGTGGAGTAATCCAATTGTAGCATTGGTGTTTTGGCCCCTATGGGAGGCCATCTTGGCTTCTTCACGCTGCATGCTGGGTACAATAACACCGCTGGGTCCTGGCAGGAGTTCTGTCAACACAAAAATACGTTGCAATTTTACACACAAAACTAGTAACCAGGGTTGATGCCGCTGATCTGGGTGAACAGCCACGGCCCAGAACAAAGAAATGAGGAAAGACTTGCCATTCACAACCTCAGGATGTGCCAAAGCTCTTTATGAAGTACTTTTGGAGTGTAGTCACTGTTGTCATGTAGGAAAAGCGGCAGCCATTTTGCGCACAGCAAGCTCCCACAAACAGCAATGTGGGATTGACCAGATAATCTGTGTTTGGGTGTGAGTTGAGGGATAAATATTGGCTAGGTCCCCTGTTCTTCAATAGTGCCGTGGGATCTTTTACATCCACCTGAGAGAGCAGACGGGGCCTCGGTTTAACGTCTCACTTGAAAGACGACACCTCTGACAGTGCGGCACTCCCTCAGCACTGCACTGGGAGTGTCAGCCTAGATATTGTGCTCAAATCCTTGGAGTGGGACTCTTCAACCACCAGCCCTGAGGGGCAGCACCCAACTGAGGACAGTCCCGGAAACATCTTGACCTGTATCTCTCCCAGCGTTAATGGTTCTCCGAGTGAGCGATTGGAGAGCGCGGGGAATCAGGCCTTCCTGCGCTGGCTGTGGGTTGCAGATCACGGGATGGGGCATTTCCCCAACTCTGGGGATGGGAATGTCCTGCCCGGTGTGGGACTGAGCCATCAACCTTCTGACTAAGGGGTGAGAGAGAGTGCTACCCACTGAGCCTCAGCTGTCACTTCGACCGCTAAGGCTGAAGTAATGGCTGACACTCATAAAGTTCAAAAGAGCCGGAGAGAAGGTGAGATAAGCAATGGTCAGATGAAACCCAACTTTGTGTTTTAAAAGCCTGTGGATTAGAGGGAGGGAGGACTGAGGGAGGTAAGGAGTATTGCAGCTCTGAGGCCCCGGGGAGAATGAGTTTGAGAAGAAGTTGATGCGACGAGTCTGGATTTGAACACAGTGAGGAGGGAGTGTGGGGAGGGTCAGGCAGAAGGTGGGCTGTACATGACGAGGGTTAAACAATCCCAATCCTCTCGTCCCGGTCCCACTTCACAACTCAACCAGCATCTGCTGGAACCAAAGTTAATAAATTGAAGTCTAGATTAAAATTATTGATCCTTCCCATTTGTAAACCATAAATAACATTGGTGGACAGCTCCAGATGTGTCGGACAGCCCGTGCCGATTAAAAATGGGACAGCATGCCTGAATATTTCTTTAATTTTGGGGCCTGTGTGTGTTTTTGATTGATTCCCCATTAGTTTCGGGGCTGTTGCCAGTTAATCTCTGTTCCTTTCACTCACTGACCCCCCGTAGAAATGGGATTTTGATATATAATCACTTGTAAGTCGATAGATTTTTATTAAACTGTGCAGGCTTTGAGTGTTTGATTAATGCCGGGGCCGATTTGCTCGAAAGGAAATGGAAGGGAAGAGAGTTTTGCATCTGTGCACCCAGACTGCGACTGAAAAATCTCTCCCAGCATTAATGGTTGTCCGTGTGAGCGATTGGAGAACGCAGGGAATCAGACCTTCCTGCGCTGGCTGTGGGTTACAGATCACGGGATGGGGCATTTGCCCCAACTCTGGGGATGGGAATTTCCTGCCCAGTGTGGGACTGAGCCATACAGGTCAAGATGTTTCCGGGACTGTCCTGAATTGGATGCTGTCCCTCAGGGCTGGTGGTTGAAGAATTGCAATCAGCCAGGAGTTGCACTGGTATTGGCGGGGTCAGTGAGTGCGTGTGGTATTGGGTGTGAGGGCATCAGCTGAGATGCCCCTGTGGTCAAATAGTTGTCTGGCACTCATACATTCACTGCCATTCACACATGAGGAATGCCCTTCCATACAAGTTACAGGAAGGTACTGCTGCTTGTGGGGCTGTGCCCCAGTACAATTCAGTGGCTCCAGGAGGGGAGGAAAAACCCCAGGGGCAACAACGAGTTTCAATATTCACTGGGAAGTTCGACTGATGCACAGAAACACGAGGGAAAATGGGGAAATGTGGTATTCCTTGCGGGAGAAAATGTGTATGAGGGGTGGGCGTGAGGCGGAGGTGGGCGTGAGGCGGAGGTGGGCGTGAGGCGGAGGTGGATGTGAGGCGGAGGTGGGCATGTAGCGGAGGTGGGCATGAAGCGGAGGTGGACGTGAGACGGAGGTGGACGTGAGGCAGAGATGGACTTAGGTGTCAGCTGTGGCTGAGTTAGGAGCACCAAAGGCCTATATTCCCCAGAGTTTAGAAGAAAGAGAGGTGATCACATTGAAACATATAAAATCCTTACAGGGATTGACAGGGTAGATGCAGGAAGAATATTTCCTCTGGCTCGGGAGAACCAGGATCACAGTCTCAGGATAAGGGGTTGGCCATTTAGGACTGAGAGGAGGAGAAATTTCTTCACTCAGAGGGTGGTGAATGTTTGGCATTCTCTGCCCCAGAGGGCTGTGGAGTCTCAGTCTTTGAGTATATTCAAGACCGAGTTCGATAGATTTTCGGATATTAAGGGGATCGAGAGATATGGGGATAGTGCAGGAAAGTGGAGTTGAGGTCAAAGATCAGCCATGATCTTATTGAATGGCGGAGCAGGCTCGAGGGGCCAAATGGCCGACTCCTGCTCCTAATTCTTATGTTCTTGTGTGCTCTCGCCTCTGAGTCAGAAGGTTGAGGGTTCAAGTCCCACTCCAGAAACTGCAGAGTATAGAAATTCTAGGCTGCCACTCCAGTGCAGTGCTG
Organism: Pristiophorus japonicus; assembly: GCF_044704955.1. NCBI lineage: Eukaryota > Metazoa > Chordata > Chondrichthyes > Pristiophoridae > Pristiophorus > Pristiophorus japonicus. The sequence continues at coordinate 64,679,058 of NC_091998.1, read as the reverse complement.
AGGGAGTGCGGAGTTTGAGTATGAGGAGTATTGATTTGACTACAGTGAGAATACAGAGGGGGAGGGCGAGGGGGGGGAGGAAGTGTGCAGCATAATGGAGTTTGAGTGCAGGAGAAGCTGAAAAAAAAATTCAGAGGAGCACTGATCATACCGAAAGCAACAAAAATATATACAATAGAGCTGGGGAGAGAGAAAAGTTGAAAGCTCGAGGTGGCAAGGAGGTTACCCATCTGGCAATAGGGTCGGTAACCAGAGGTCACGGATTCAAGGTCATTGGCAAAAGAACCAGAGGCAACATGAGGAGAATGTGTTTTCCGCAGCGAGTTGTTGTGATCGGGAACGCGCTGCCTGAAAGGGCGGTGGGAGCAGATTCAATAGTAACTTTCGAAAAGAAATTGAATAAATACTTGAACAGGAAACATTTTTAGGGCTATGGGGAAAGACCAGGGGAGTGGGACTAATCAGATCGCTCGTTCAAAGAGCCAGCACAGGCACGATGGGCCGAATGGCCTCCTGCTGGGCGGTATCATTCTATATACTACACATGATTTTGTATAATATATTGTAGATAATGCACGCACTATTCACTCTACCATATAGTATACATCACACTATATAAAAGGGAATTGGATGTATTTTTGGAAGGGAAAGATGTGCTGGACTCTGGGGGAAAGAGCAGGGGGGAGTGAGCCCTAATTGGAAAGCTCGTTCAAAGAGCCAGCAGAGGTAGGGCAGTTCAAATGGCTTCCTTCTGCGCTCTAAGACTTTATGATTTCCTACAACAAAAAGCTTTCTCTTGTGCCCACCCTATGAGCGCGAGGGGAAATGTTACGAGTTTCAAGAGCCTGGTCCGTTTTTGGGAGTGGCATTGAATATAGCCTCTGGAGGCAATTGAAAGCAGATAGGCTACTTAATGTTAGCACATTGCGACCAAAGTCGGGGGCAAAGTTCATCAGCTTTTATCGACAGGTTCTAATTAGGCACAGGGTGGGTCTATCCTTTCAACGCCCCACGCACAGATTATTCTCTTTACATAACAAAAACAGTTACAGGGTTCAGTATCAACCATACATAATTAGGTAATTATATAGTAATTAGGAAGGTAAATGGAATGTTGGCCTTTATTGCAAGGGGAACGGAGTATAAAAGTAGGGAAGTCTTGTCGCAACTATACAGGGTGTTGGTGAGGCCACACCTGGAATACTGCGTGCAGTTTTGGTCTCCGTATTTACGAAAGGATATACTTGCTTTGGAGACAGTTCAGAGAAGGTTCACTCGGTTGATTCCGGGGATGAGGGGGTTGACTTATGAGGAAAGGTTGAGTAGGTTGGGCAAACTCATTGGAATTGTGAAGAATGAGAGGTAATCTTATCGAAACGTATAAGATTATGAGAGAGCTTGACAAGGTAGATGCAGAGAGAATGTTTCCCCCTGTGGGGGAATCTAGGACTAGGGGGCATAGTTTCAAAATAAGAGGTCATCCATTTAAAATGGAGATGAGGAGAATTTCTTCTCCGAGGGTCTACCCAGAGAGCTGTGGAGGCTGTGTCATTGAATATATTTAAGGTGGGTTAGAATGACAGATTTCCTTCCCTAAAGTGCCAGCTGTGGCTCAGTGGGCAGCACACTCGCCTCGGAGTCAGAAGATTGTGGATTCAGATCCCACTCCAGGGACTTGAGCACAAAGAAATCTAGGCTGACACTCCAGTGCAGTGCGGAGGGAGCGCTGCACTGTCAGAGGTGCCGACTTTCGGATGAGACGTTAAATCGAGGTCCAGTCTGCTCTCTCAGATGGGCGTAAAAGATCCCATGGCACTATTTCAAAGAGTAGGGGACTTATCCTCAGTGTCCTGGCCAATATTTAAGCCTCAATCAACATAACAAAAAAAAAAGATTATCTCATTGCTGGTTGTGGGAGCTTGCTGTGTGCAAATTGGCTGCCGCATTTCCCACATTACAACAGAGACTACACTAAAGGTTACTTGCCACACAAAAGGTTACTGCACAAGATAAAAGTTCACGGGGTTGAGGGTAATACATTAGCATGGATAGAGGATTGGCTGACAAACAGAAAACAGAGAGTCGGGATAAATGGTTCATTCTCTGGTTGGCGATCAGTAATGAGTGGGGTGCTGCAGGGATCAGTGCTGGGACCCCAACTATTTACAATCTATATTAATGACTTAGAAGAGGGGACTGAGTGTAATGTAGCCAAGTTTGCTGACGATGCAAAGATGGGAGGATGGGTCATGTGTGAGGAGGACATAAAGAGACTGAAGAAGGACATAGACAGGTTAAGTGAGTGGGCAAAAATTTGACAGAAAAAAATCAAAGAGCAAGTTCTTATTTAAATAGAGAAAGATTGCAAAGTGCTGCAGTACAGCGAGACTTGGGGGTACTTGTGCATGAAACACAAAAGGTTAGTATGCAGGTACAGCAAGTGATCAGGAAGGCCAATAGAATCTTGGCCTTTATTGCAAAGGGGATAGAGTATAAAAGCAGGGAAGTCTTGTTACAGCTGCACAGGATATTGATGAGGCCACACCTGGAGTACTGCGTGCAGTTTTGGTTTCCATATTTACGGAAGGATATACTTGCTGTGGAGGCAGTTCAGAGAAGGTTCACTAGGTTGATTCCGGGGATGAGTGGGTTGACTTATGAGGAAAGGTTGAGTTCAGAAGAATGAAAGGTGATTTTATAGAACGTATAAGATTATGAGGGGGCTTGACAAGGTGGATGCAGAGAGGATGTTTCCACTGGTGGGGGAGACTAGAACTAGAGAGCATGATCTTAGAATAAGGGGCCGCCCATTTAAAACTGAGGAGGAGAAATTTCTTCTCTCTGAGGGTTGTGAATCTGTGGAATTCGCTGCCTCGAAGAGCTGTGGAAGCTGGGACATTAAGTAACTTTAAGACAGAAATAGACAGTTTCTTAAACGATAAGGGGATAAGGGATTATGGGGAGCAGGAAGGGAAGTGGAGCTGAGTCCATGATCAGATCAGTCATGATCTTATTGAATGGCGGAGCAGGCTCGAGGGGCCTACTCCTGCTCCTATTTCTTATGTTCTTATTAAGTCCTGGTCTCTGGATGACTATTCCAATAACACAACCACTATGCTACTGTTCCCGATTGGGCGACAGAGCTGGCGTAGGTAGGTTCGGGTCTTGGCAATTACACCTCCTCCCACAGTCAAATATCCTGCCAAAGGTCACTGCAGAGGCACGCACGCCGAATGGCCACTTATGCGTTGTGTCAGGGGGCCGTACCTCAGGAATCAGTCCCACCAAAGAGGCAGGAGGGGTCAAACCATAGAGGTCAACATACTGATGGAGCATAATTAGAGACGTTCTCTAGCATAATTAGAACTATGGATGCTTCAGGAGCGAAGGAAAGACTTGAATTTGTACAACTTACCTTTCATGTAATAAAGCACTTCACATACAAGGAGTTATTTCCAAATGCAGTAACTGTTACTTATGTACGCAACAGTATTCACAATTACCCCAATATCTACAACAAATCATTTATATAGCACCTTTAATGTCGTACAACGTCCCAAGGTGCTTCATAGAAGCGTTATCAGATAAAAATTTGGCAGAGAGCCAGGTATTAAGGCAGATGACCAAAAGCTTGGTTAAAGAGGTAGGTTTTAAGGACCGCCTTCAAGGAGGAGAGGTTTAGGGAGGGAATTCCAGAGCTTCGGGCCTCGGCAACTGAAGGCACGGCCATTGATGGTGGAATGAAAAAAATTGGGGATACGCAAGAGGCCAGAATTGGAGGATGGTATAAATGGTAGACTTTCTTTTATCTCAGCATCCATTTAGAATTGGAAGCCTTGAACTGTATAGGTCTCCAAAGCATTCTCTCAAAGAAGGAAAGTAGTCCCAATCCCATAGCTATGTAGGCAGTGAAATAGAGACAAAACAGAGACAAAGATGAGAATATAATGTTCATACAACTGAGATGTCCTCTGTGGCCCATGTGAGAGATGTTGAACCAAATTTATATCTTTGCGATGCTGATTAATGACGGAAGATCTCTCCAGGATGTGACAGGATAGATGCTAAGCGGTTGTTTCCCCGGGCTGGAGTGTCTAGAACCAGGGGTCACAGTCTCAGGATAATGGGAAGGCCATTTAAGACAGAGATGAGGAGGAATTTCTTCACTCAGAGGGTGGTGAACCTTTGGAATTCTCTGCCCCAGTGGGCTGTGGATGCTGAGTCTCTGAGTATATTCAAGGCTGAGATCGATAGATTGTCCGCGAGCACCATCGGAGCAGGCCGGGGAATGGAAGGAGCAGCACGTGCTGGAGCAGGAGAGCAACAGCAGTGAAAAGGGACATCGCCAAGATCCAGGTCGGTAATTGGAGCGTGGGCAGGTACAGCAGGAGCGGCGAGAGATTGTAGAGGGATGTGATCGGGGTCCAGGGGAGGTGTGAGTTCAGGGCTCAGAAGAGCCGAGGGCCCAGGGGCAGCACGGGCCCAGCCCACACTGCGATATGTGTGCGCACTAGGTCCGTGCAGCAGAGCAGGTCTCCAGTCGTCTTGGTTAATGCTTGCCACTGGATAAAGGCCTAGCTCTGTCAAGCTCATGTGGTGGCTGGTGTGCAACGGCCACCACACATTAAATAAATCCACACACGGGGATCTTCCACCCTTCAAGATGTAGTTTGGAACCTGGAAAACTAGGTCCTTCATTGAAAGACCTGTGAACTTTTTGGCGTGGAAGCAAGTCATCCTCGACTCGAGGGACTGGCTATGATGATGAGGAGATACATTGTGGGGATCTAGGGGAATCAAGGGATATGGAGATCGGGCGGGAAAGTGGAGTTGAGGTCGATGATAAAGTAAATGTTGGTCTCCTTGAGGATGAGACTGGAGAGTTAATAATGGAGAACAGGGAAATGGCAGAGACGTTGAATAAATATTTTGTATCGGTCTTCATGGTAGAAAACACTAAAAACTCCCAATAGTGGATAATCAGGGGGCTATAGGGAGGGAGGAACTTAATACAATCACTATCACTAAAGAAGTAGTACTCGGTAAAATAATGGGACTAAAGGCTGACAAGTCCCCTGGACCTGATGGCTTGCATCCTAGGGTCTTAAAAGAAGTGGCTGCAGAGATAGTGGAGGCATTGGTTGTAATCTACCAAAATTCCCTGGATTCTGGGGCAGTCCCAGTGGATTGGAAAACCGCAAATGTAATGCCCCTATTTAAAAAAGGAGGCAGACAGAAAGCAGGAAACGATAGACCAATTAACCTAACATTCTACCCCCCCAGTGCCACTTGGCCACAAATGTCCATCCTGCAACACGGTTAGTGATGTCTCTGTTTCTCCTGCTCTCTGGAAAGATGGCTCCACTCTGCGACTCCTCTCCATGACTCCGTTGTGGTTGGGAAATCCACCCTCAGGCTGGCAAAACCACATCCCATTCCACCCTGGAATAACCATGAGGGGTAAAACACGCTTCCCAATCTGGTTCCTGCTCTTAGTCCCAGTTGATGTGAAGGTTGAAGTTGAATAGCTGGCGGCTGTCAGGGTGGAACTTTGTCACTGACTGTCCACACCGGCTTCAAACCCAGCTTCATCTGACAGCTGTGCTGCCTGTTCCAGAGTGCGGTTCCCATCTGGGCCTCAGGTCCCTCACACCAGTGAAGCGTCCTGCATCCAGAGGAAAATATTGACTCTTATGTTTGTTTTACGCATTTACCTTCCTTGTATTTCTCCCCTCTTCTCCTGACGGTGAGTGTTGTCACAGTGCAGCTCCACCGCTTACCGCTACCTTCAACTTGCTGTGGCTCAGTGGGTGGCACTCTCTCGCCACTGAGTCAGAAGGTCGCGGGTTCAAGTCCCACTCCAGACACCTGAGCACACAAATCTAGGCTGACGCTCCCAGTGCTGTGCTGAGGGAGTGCCGCACCGTCGGAGGGGCCGTCTTTCAGATGAGACGTCAAACATGTTTGACAAATTTGCTGGAGTTTTTTGAGGATGTAACGAGCAGGGTGTGTAAGGGGGAACCAGCGGATATAGTGTATTTGGATTTCCAGAAGGCATTCGATAAGGTGCCAGATAAAAGGTTACTGCAGAAGATAAAATTTCACAGGGTTGGGGGTAATATATTAGCATGGATAGAGGATTGGCTAACTAACAGAAAACAAAGAGTCGGGATAAATGGGTCATTTTCCGGTTGGCAAACAGTAACTGCGGGGTGGAGCAGGGATCAGTGCTGGGTCCTCAACTATTTACAATCTATATTAAAGACTTGGATGAAGGGACCGAGTGTAATGTAGCCAAGTTTGCTGATGATACAAAGATGGATGGGAAAGCAAATTGTGAGGAGGACACAAAAAATGTTCAGTGATATAGACAGGCTAAAATTTGGCAGATGGAGTATAACGTGGGAAAATGTGAGGTTATCCACTTTGGCAGAAAAAAATAGAAAAGCAAATTCTAATTTAAATGAAGAAAAATTGAAAAGTGTTGCAGTACAGAGGGACCTGGGGGTTCTTGTGCATGAAACACAAAAAGTTAGTATGCAGGTTCAGCAAGTAATCAGGAAGGCAAATGGAATGTTGGCCTTTATTGCAAGGGGGATAGAGTATAAAAGCAGAGAAGTCCTGCTACAACTGTACAGGGTATTGGTGAGGCCACATCTGGAGTACTGCGTGCAGTTTTGGCCTCCATATTTAAGGAAGGATATACATGCATTGGAGGCTGTTCAGAGAAGGTTCACTAGGTTGATTCCGGAGATGAAGGGGTTGACTTATGAAGATAGGTTGAGTAGGTTGGGCCTCTATTCATTGGAGTTCAGAAGAATGAGAGGTGATCTTATCAAAACATACAAGATAATGAGGGGGCTCAACGAGGTGGATATTTCCATTCACAGCGGAAACTAAAACTAGGGGACATAGTCTCAGAATAAGGGGCCGCCCGTTTAAAACTGAGATGAGGAGGAATTTCTTCTCTCAGAGGGTTGTAAATCCCTTCATCCAAGTCATTAATATAGATTGTAAATAGTTGAGGACCCAGCACTGATCCCTGCGCCACCCCGCAGTTACTGTTTGCCAACCGGAAAATGACTCATTTATCCCGACTCTCTGTTTTCTGTTACTTAGCCAATCCTCTATCCATGCTAATATCAGAGAGTCATTGAATATATTTAAGGCGGAGATAGACAGATTTTTGAGCGATAAAGGAGTAAAGGGTTATGGGGAGCGGGCAGGGAAGTGGAGCTGAGTCCATGATCAGATCAGCCACGTTCTTATTGAATAGTGGAGCAGGCTCGAGGGGCCAAATGGCCGACTCCTGCTCCTATTTCTTATGTGTCCAATGTTGTTATCTCTGCTGAAGTGACAGGAAGTTGTTGTGCCTCTGCTGGCTTCCAGTGACAGACTGACCGATGGACACAAAACCCACTTTGGAAATCGAGTGCATCATGTCAGAATTTATTTCAGCTCTTTACAAAGTCAAGTCAGGTACAGCGGACACACAAGCAGTCTATATACATCAGGCACTATCATTACAGGTATTACATGAAACATACAAAATGGTACAAAACTCTTAACTCCAATCAGACTGTGATCTCTCCCCCTCCTCCCTCCACAATCGCCTGAAAATGCCGACACTTGCTGGGCTATCGTTTCACAGGCATCAGCAACACGATTGCTGTGACTCAGTGTGTAGCTCCCTCGCCTCTGAGTCAGAAGGTCGTGAGTTCAAGTCTCACTCCAGGGAGGAGCACATGAATCTAGGCTGACACTCCAATGCAGTGCTGGGGGAGTGCCGCACTGTCGGAGGTGCCGTCTTTTGGATGAGACGTTGAACCGAGGCCCCGTCTGCCCTCTCAGGTGGAGGTAAAAGATCCCATGGCACTATTTTGAAGAAGAGCAGGGGAGTTATCCCCAGTATCCTAGGGCCAATATTTATCCCTCAATCAACATAACTAAAATAGATTATCTGGTCATTATCACATTGCTGTGTGTGGGAGCTTGCTGTGCACAAGTTGGCTACCGCGTTTCCCACATTACAACAGTGACTATATTTCAAAAGCACATCATTGGCTGTAAAACGCTTTGAGACGTCCGGTGGTTGTGATAGGTGCTATATAAATGCAAGTCTTACATTCTTTCAATTGTCTCCCACACAAGTGGACCATGTTCATACATATGGTGTTGGCTAACACGCCCATAATTGAACACACACACATATACACTGTCGACCCGGAGTCATAGCCAGCAATCTGGAACAGAAATCCTTGCTGATTATTCCTCTTCCAAGACCACAGGCACACGCTACATCTAAACTCAGATCTGTTAATCATAGAAGTTTACAGCATGAAAGGAGGCCATCTTCGCCCATTGTGTTCGCGCTGGCCAACAACAGGCTATCAGTTTCCTACCCAGCAAAGACTTGGGTCCAAGTGTTAAAATGCCCCCAAAGCGGGCAGCACACTCTGGGAGTTCTGGGAGGTGCTGATCTTAATGGCTGGGTCTCAATCAATAAATTGTTCCCAGAGTCCCACCGAACCTGGCCAGAGCCACTACCTGTGGGAAGCCGCAACCCACTGGGATGGTCCCTGGCAGTTAGTGAAGGTGGGGGGCATCGAGCCTGGCGAGGCTGAAGGACCCCTCGTAGGGACTGGGGGGGGGGGGGGGGCGGAGGGGGGAGTACTCCTGCTCCTCTTGGCCCACAAGGAGTTCTCTCGCATCATTTTGGTTTTTTTATACACTCGCCGCGGGTCTCTTCTGTCCAGTCGGCTCAGCTGCTGGGGTCCGCGCAGTGAGGGACTCCCCCGCACAGCGTTAAGATCGTGTCACCAATGACGTCAGCGGGCCGGAGCTCCCTACTGCCCCCAGCCTGCCTGTCGCGGGAGCCTCGGGCAAACTCAAAGTCAGCGAAGGTGAAATGGCAGCGGGCGGGGACAGAGCGACCCCAGGCCGTTTGTGGACTCGGGCTTACTCTCGCTGGGCGAGGGGGGGGGTTAAACTTAACCCCCTCTCCCCTGCACCATTCTCGCTGGGCGAAGGGGGGGTTAAACTTAACCCCCTCTCCGCTGCACCATTCTCGCTGGGCGAAGGTGGGGTTAGGACAGAGGCTCCGGGATCAAGGCTGGGGCTTCCAAGATCGCAGATGCATTGAGCCACAAAGCCATCAGAAGTTCTGTTGGATCCTAACTTTCAGTATAATAGGAAGATATTACTCGATGAAACGCGAGTGGTTATGCCACTTTGGATTCTGATATTTTGCAGACTGGATATCCTCAGCTCATCCCATGAAACTACTTAATGTTGTAATGTGTTGTTTCTCATCAACTGTCCTTTCAGGTCTTGAAGGCCCATCAGTGAGTGTGTGTGATAACCAAACATAAACCTGGGCAAAGGCATCAGAATTGGGCTTTCCCCATGAATACCATTAAAGGCCCATTGCAGAGAGTATCTAGGAACACCGGAACATTCAGCTCCTCGAGCCCGTTCCGGCGTTCAATGAGATCATGGCCGATCGGCTTCTCAACTCCATTTACCCGCCTTGATTCTGTATCCATTAATGGGCCGAGAATTCCGGCCTGGCCGGGTGCGTACGGCGTGTGCACTGACCCGGCGAGACCTCGCTAAAGCCGGCTTTCTGGGCGCGACGCGCATGCGCCAAAAAACCGGCTTTTCCGACCTGTCATTATCATCAATGAGAATACTGCACAGTGATTGGTGGTGAAGGCCCACGTGACTCCAGCTTGTACGTACGGACGTACGGGGATGTCCTCTCCCCGTGCGCTGCGCCTGGAATTAAATCCTCCGACTGCAATCGAAGGCGCTTCCGGGACCACCAAGTACTTTCATAAAATAATTTTGGGTCAGAGGCATTCGTCTGAAGGAAGACCCCAACTGGAATTTTCCCGCCCAATAACTTTGCCCAACAAAAATCCATCAATGTCAGGTTTTGACATTTTCAATTGACCCTCAGCCTCAACAGATTTTCACTCCCCTTTGTGTGAAGAAGTGTTTCCAGACATCAATCCTGAGTGGTCTGGCTCTAATTTTAAAGTTATGCCCTGTTGTTCTAGACTCCCTCACCAGAGGAAATAGTTTGTCCCTATCAAAACCTTTAATCATCTTAAACATCTCAATTAGATCACCCCTTAATCTTCAAGGGAACACAAGCCCAGAGAACAGAGAGTCGGGATAAATGGTTCATTCTCTGGTTGGAAACCAGTAACTAGTGGGGTGCCACAGGGATCAGTGTTGGGACCCCAGCTATTTACAATCTATATTAACGACTTGGAAGAAGGGACTGAGTGTAACGTAGCCAAGTTTGTTGATGATACAAAGATGGGAGGAAAAGCAATGTGTGAGGAGGACACAAAAAAATCTGCAAAAGGACATAGACAGGCTAAGTGAGTGGGCAGATGGAGTATAATGTTGGAAAGTGTGAGGTCATGAACTTTGGCAGAAAAAAAAATCAAAGAGCAAGTTATTATTTAAATGGAGAAAGATTGCAAAGTGCCGCAGTACAGCGGGACCTGGGGGTACTTGTGCATGAAACACAAAAGGATAGTATGCAGGTACAGCAAGTGATCAGGAAGGCCAATGGTATCTTGGCCTTTATTGCAAAGGGGATGGAGTATAAAAGCAGGGAAGTCTTGCTACAGCTAGTTATACAAGGTATTGGTGAGGCCACACCTGGAGTACTGCGTGCAGTTTTGGTTTCCATATTTACGAAAGGATATACTTGCTTTGGAGGCAGTTCAGAGAAGGTTCACTAGGTTGATTCCGGGGATGAGGGGGTTGACTTATGAGGAAAGGTTGAGTAGGTTGGGCCTCTACTCATTGGAATTCAGAAGAATGAGAGGTGATCTTATCGAAACGTATAAGATTATGAGGGGGCTTGACAAGGTGGATGCTGGGACATTGAATAAATTTAAGACAGAAATAGACAGTTTCTTAAACGATAAGGGGATAAGGGGTTATGGGGAGCGGGCGGGGAAATGGAGCCGAGTCCATGATCAGATCAGCCATGATCTTATTGAATGGCAGAGCAGGCTCGAGGGGCCGAATGGCCTACTCCTGCTCCTGCTCCTATTTCTTATGGTCTTATGGATGGGGAGTCTAGGACTCGGGGGGGGGGGGGGGGGGGCGGGCAAAATCTAAAAGTTAAAGCAAGACCTTTCAGGAGTGAAATTAGGAAAACATTTTACACACAAAGGGTGATAGAAATTTGGAACTCTCTTCCGCAAACAGCAATTAATGCTAGATCAATTGTTAATTTTAAAGCTGCAATTGTAGTTTTGTGTTAACCAAAGTTATTAAGGAATTTTGGCCAAAGGCGGGTATATGAAGTTAGGTCGCTGATCAGCCGTGATCCTATTAAATGGTGGAACAGGCTCGAGGGGCCGAATGGCCTCCTCCTGTTCCGGTGTTCCTCCCAGCAGTCAATCATCACTGACTGAAAACTGAATCTAAATAAATAAAGCTTATGTACACAGCGCGCTCCTTACATTGAAGTTCATCTGCTCCAAACTGTGCTCTGTACACAGACGGAAATGTTAAGAAAGGATTCAGGTTGGACACACAGTTCTTTGGATGATACCCAGCAGGAACGCTGCTGGCTGTTGGAAAACCCCCAGATAATCCTGCTGATGGACCAGTAATCCCATGGTCTGCAGCAGGGATCGGGGAAGGGCTTGGTGAAGAACTGGGCCAATTCTGCAGCCGTTGGTTTTCAAACTGGGAGATTGAGTTGCGACAGAGCGAACACGGAAGCTAGCTCGCTTTACCAGCCCAGGATCACTGCGGCTTCCAGTGGCGATGGGACCACGTGGCCTTTCCTCAGTTAGGGGTCCCCCTTGTCACCTGAAATGAGAAGATTGCACAATTGTAAAATGTCACGGGCCTATCCCATGAAGGGCGATTTAACAGCTCTTCAACATCATTGAGGATTTCGATAGAGTAAGCAGAAACAGCTTGCAGTGACAGAGGGTCAGTAACCCGAGGACACAGTTTTAGGATAATTAGTAAAAGAATTAGAGCCGAAATGAAGATAATTATGATGATCTGGAATGCACGATAGTGGCCGTCGACAGACAGGCTGGGAGAAGGCCAATGGTCTGCCGAGACGAGACGGTTATGTACGAGCAGTGTGATAAATGTGGGCGATACAGCTATCCCAATACAAACTGGGCACTCTGAGAGGGACGCTCAGCAACTGATTCAGAACTAGACGCCACCAAGCCCAACTGCAATTTAATCCAATTTGTCGGGCAACAGAGTCACCGTCACCATCATAGGCAGTCCCTCGAAACGAGGATGACTTGCTTCCACGCCGAAAAGGGATGAGTTCACGGGTGTTTCAATGAAGGACCTAATATTCCAGGTACCGAACTACATCTTGAAGGGTGGAAGATGCCTGTGCCGTGGGATTTTTTAAACTTGTGGTGGCCGTTGCACACCAGCCACCACACGGGCTTGACAGAGCGAGGTCTTGGACCAGTGGCAAGGGTTAACCAGGACGACTGGAGACCTGCTCTGCTGCACGGGCCTAGTGTGCTCACATATCGCAGTGTGGGCTGGGCCCGTGCTGCCCCTGGGCCCGCGCCTCTTCTGGGCACCGAACTCTCGCCTCTCCTGAGCCGTACCGTACTTGGCTGCTAAGTCTCGGTCTCGGTCAGGCAACCTCATGGCCATTTGCCCAGCCAATGCAGTGGGTCAAATCAAGCTAACAAGCACTAGAGGCAGGCCAGAGCAGGACCTCTCAGAAATCACTCAGTGCAAAAGAGCCAGCTCGAGTGTAAAAGGAGAAAATCGCACCCAACAAATCTTCTCAACTTCTTTACAGAGAAGGCACTCGATGGAACGTCCCAAGTTTTAGGTTCGGTGCTTCGGAAAGTTTTTGACAATGTGGCACATGAAAGACTTTGAGGTAAACTAAATCCGACAGGAATTCAGGCTAGAGTTAGACAGGAAATGGAAAGTAATTGTGCGAGGGGCGGTGTCAGACCAGGTCTACACTCGAAAAGCACTTCATTGGCTGGAAAGCGCTTTGAGACATAAGAACATAAGAATTAGGAACAGGAGTAGGCCATCTAGCCCCTCGAGCCTGCTCCGCCATTCAACAAGATCATGGCTGATCTGGTCGTGGACTCAGCTCCACTTACCCGCCCGTTCCCCGTAACCCTTAATTCCCTTATTGGTTAAAAATCTATCTATCTGTGATTTGAATACATTCAATGAGCTAGCCTCAACTGCTTCCTTGGGCAGAGAATTCCACAGATTCACAACCCTCTGGGAGAAGAAATTCCTTCTCAACTCGGTTTTAAATTGGCTCCCCCGTATTTTGAGGCTGTGCCCCCTAGTTCTAGTCTCCCCGACCAGTGGAAACAACCTCTCTGCCTCTATCTTGTCTATCCCTTTCATTATTTTAAATGTTTCTATAAGATCACCCCTCATTCTTCTGAACTCCAACGAGTAAAGACCCAGTCTACTCAATCTATCATCATAAGGTAACCCCCTCATCTCCGGAATCAGCCTAGTGAATCGTCTCTGTACCCCCTCCAAAGCTAGTATATCCTTCCTTAAGTAAGGTGACCAAAACTGCACGCAGTACTCTAGGTGTGGCCTCACCAATACCCTGTACAGTTGCAGCAGGACCTCCCTGCTTTTGTACTCCATCCCTCTCGCAATGAAGGCCAATATTCCATTCACCTTCCTGATTACCTGCTGCACCTGCTAACTAACTTTTTGGGATTCATGCACAAGGACCCCAGGTCCCTCTGCACCGCAGCATGTTGTAATTTCTCCCCATTCAAATAATATTCCCTTTCACTGTTTTTTTTCCCCAAGGTGGATGACCTCACATTTTCTGACATTGTATTCCATCTGCCAAACCTTAGCCCATTCGCTTAACCTATCTAAATCTCTTTGTCCTCTCTGTGTGCTCTACACAACCCGCTTTCCCACTAATCTTTGTGTCATCTGCAAATTTTGTTACACTGCACTCTGTCCCCTCTTCCAGGTCATCTATGTATATTGTAAACAGTTGTGGTCCCAGCACCGATCCCTGTGGCACACCACTAACCACCGATTTCCAACCCGAAAAGGACCCATTTATCCCGACTCTCTGCTTTGTTAGCCAGCCAATTCTCTATCCATGCTAATACATTTCCTCTGACTCCACGTACCTTTATCTTCTGCAGTAACCTTTTGTGTGGCACCTTATCGAATGCCTTTTGGAAATCTAAATACACCACATCCATCGGTACACCTCTATCCACCATGCTCGTTATATCCTCAAAGAATTCCAGTAAATTTGTTAAACATGATTTCCCCTTCATGAATCCATGTTGCCTCTGTTTGATTGCACTATTCCTATCTAGATGTCCCGCTATTTCTTCCTTAATGATAGCTTCAAGCATTTTCCCCACTACAGATGTTAAACTAACCGGCCTATAGTTACCTGCCTTTTGTCTGCCCCCTTTTTTAAACAGAGGCGTTACATTAGCTTTAAACAGAGGCGAGACATCCGGTGGTCGTGAAAGGCGCTATATAAATGCAAGTCTTTTTTTTATTACGAGAGCTGCTCCACAGGGAGTTGCCTGGAACCTTGTTATTCCTAAACTACATTAACAACCTGGACTGACAAAATGGCTGACAAATCTAACCTCGGGTGAGAGAGGATGCAGCGATGGATTTACAGAAGGACTTGGACAATAAGTACGATTGGAGAATGCAATATAAATCAGAACACAGCACTGAAACATGTACACTATCGCATACTCACTGGGAAAAGGTGCATCGGAAGAATACAATGAACGTGATTAAACAGAGGAGAACTTTGAAAGGAAAGTGCAGATGATAATAGACTCATCACTTTTATTGCCTGGACAGGGTGCTGAATCAATTAAAAAAATAAATCGAACGCAGAAACAGACAAACGGAAGAGTAGAGCACGATCCGAGAGAGGTTAAGCTGAGGCACCATGCACCTACCGTTTCTCTTCAAGCTTGTGATCTGGAAGCCCAGGAACACAGGCTGGATTCGGTGGAGGGAGGGAAATAGGGAAAAACACTTTAGAAAATACACTACAGTATCAGTCTATTAACAGTTATCAGCATCAACCAGTGGCTCAGTGGGCAGCACCCTCGCCTCTTGAGTCAGAAGGTTGTGGATTCAAGTCCCCACCTCCAGAGACCAGAGCACAAAAATCCAGGCCGACACTCCAGTGCAGTGCTGAGGGAGTGCTGCACTGTCGGAGGTGCCTTTCTCCCCGGTGACCTGGCCAATATTCATCCCTTAACCAACATCGCTCCAGCAGATTATCTGGTCATTATCTCATCACTGTTTGTGGGAGCTTGCTGCGCGCAAATTGGTTGCCGCCTTTCTGAAACTAGCGGCAGTGACTACACTTCGAAAAGTACTTCATTGGCTGCAAAGCGCTTTGGCACGTCCTGAAAGGCATTACAGAGATGCCAGTCTTTCTTTCAGGGTGTGCTCCACGGTAATTACGGTGATGGAATGAATGAGAAGCTTTGCACCCATCTGGGGGAGGCAGCAATTTTCCAAGGATTTTGCCCAGGGCTCCCACTTGTCTGTGCTTTATTTTTGATGGTTCTGACTCATGCCAACACACTAAAATGACGGGCAGGAAAAGATCAGCTGGCCCCACACCACGCTCGGCCTCCTGCACCCTCACTCAAGTGATCATTGTACACGTGTGTGCCTAGATACTGAACTTGGCCTATTTGATTGTGGGAGGCATCACAACTAAAGTTCCCTCCAAGCTGTGCGGTCCCGCGCAGCCAGGGACCGGCTTTCCCAGTGTAACATTTCGCGCATGCGCGGAACCTTGAGCGGGCTGCGCAGCCCGCTAAACGGACCGCGTACCCAAATATAAAATTAGGGGGAACATTGACCACCAGCCTTAGTTCTCCTCCCCCAGGCAACACTTCCTGGGGCCTCAGGTCAGTCTGATCGCAACTAATTTCACTGAAGGCCTTTACAACATCGGGGGAAGAGATCTTGGCCCATGAATCAGGACTTTATTAAGTCCAGGGGTAAAGGTCGGCATTATAACTCACTGCAACACCCCTACAATGTCAATATTTGACTGTCTCATAAAGCCCCACCTCCTGATATTTCCACAGACACAATCAGGTTACTCAGCACTTTCAAGAAATACGCTTGCACTACGAGTGTGTAAGGAAGTTCCCCGCGGTGGTGAAATGTATAGTCGCACCACAACTTCAATTCCCGGACTGTGCCGAGCAAGCCGAGCCCAGCTGGAATGGACTCTATAACTCGTCTCAGTGAAGCTGGGTCAGGAGCGGAGACAGAGCCAGGAGTCAAGTCTGATCCCTGGGATGAGAGGACTGTCCTATGAGGAAAGATTGTGCAGAATGGGCCTATGCTCTCTGGAGTTTAGAAGAATGAGAAGTGATCTCATTGAAACATATAAAATTCTAAGCGGGATTGACAGGGTAGATGCAGGGAGGATGTTTCCCCCCCGGGCTGGGGAGTCTAGAACCAGGGGTCACAGTCTCAGGATAAGGGGTCGGCCATTTAAGACCGAGATGAGGAGGAATTTCTTCACTCAGAGGGTGGTGAATCTTTGGAATTCTCTGCCCCAGAGGGCTGTGGAGGCTCAGTCTTTGAGTATATTCAAGGCTGAGATCAATAGATTTTTGAACTACAGGAATCGAGGGTTATGGAGATCAGGAAAGTGGAGTTGAGGTCGAAGATCAGCCACGATCTTATTGAATGGCGGAGCAGGCTCGAGGGGCCGAACGGCCTACTCCTGCTCCTGCTCCTAATGTTCCCGACCCAGTCCTTCCCGCTGGAAGCGAAGGCAGAATCAGGGTCTGTTCCCATGGTCACAGAGCCCGCCGACACCATGTGTCAGGGCCCACATACGAGGAACAGGCAGGTGAGGAGTGGACCTCTTCCCATTGGCATTGTAGGATATGCCCCACAGAACATAAGAACATAAGAATTAGGAACAGGAGTAGGCCATCTAGCCCCTCGAGCCTGCTCCGCCATTCAACAAGATCATGGCTGATCTGGTCGTGGACTCAGCTCCACTTACCCGCCCGCTCCCCGTAACCCTTAATTTCCTTATTGGTTAAAAATCTATCTATCTGTGATTTGAATACATTCAATGAGCTAGCCTTAACTGCTTCCTTGGGCAGAGAATTCCACAGATTCACAACCCTCTGGGAGAAGAAATTCCTTCTCAACTCGGTTTTAAATTGGCTCCCCCGTATTTTGAGGCTGTGCCCCCTAGTTCTAGTCACCCCGACCAGTGGAAACAACATCTCTTCCTCTATCTTGTCTATCCCTTTCATTATTTTAAATGTTTCTATAAGATCACCCCTCATCCTTCTGAACTCCAATGAGTAAAGACCCAGTCTACTCAATCTATCATCATAAGGTAACCCCCTCATCTCCGGAATCAGCCTAGTGAATCGTCTCTGTACCCCCTCCAAAGCCAGTATATCCTTCCTTAAGTAAGGTGATCAAAACTGCACGCAGTACTCCAGGTGCGGCCTCACCAATACCCACAAGACCAATAGCAACTTGTATTTATATAGCGCCTTTCACGACCACCGGATGTTTCAAAGCGCTTTACAGCCAATGAAGTACTTTTGAAGTGTAGTCAGTCACTGAAGTAACAGAAAAAAAACGGCACTTCTGGCTGCAGCCCATTGCCAACGGCTGGGGGAGGCGGGCACAGGACCTCCACCCAGCCCCCATCACCACCCTTGGTGGCAGCACCAACACCAGTCACCACCAGCACTGAGCACCGAGGGCAGAGCAACTGGTGGAGAAATTGTTCCTCTGCCCACTGGTGGGAGAAATGGGGCCGTGGTCTGAGAGTGTGCCGGTGGTACATTGTGCTGGAGCAGACAGCTTTATTCCAATCTTTGCCGTATTCATTCATGGGATATGGGCGTCGCTGGCACGGCCGGCATTTATTGCTCCAATTGAAAAGGTGGTGGCGAGTCGTTCTTGAACCGCAGCTATCCGAGAGTTCTGAGCCACATCTGACCCAAGACAGCTCAGTGGGGCAGTGTAGAGGGAGCTTTACTCTGTATCTAACCCCCTGTACCTGCCCTGGGAGTGTTTGATGGGACAGTGTAGAGGGAGCTTTACTCGGTATCTAACCCCCTGTACCTGGCCCTGGGAGTGTTTGATGGGACAGTGTAGAGGGAGCTTTACTCTGTATCTAACCCCCTGTACCTGGCCCTGGGAGTGTTTGATGGGACAGTGTAGAGGGAGCTTTACTCTGTATCTAACCCCCTGTACCTGCCCTGGGAGTGTTTGATGGGACAGTGTAGAGGGAGCTTTACTCTGTATCTAACCCCCTGTACCTGCCCTGGGAGTGTTTGATGGGACAGTGTAGAGGGAGCTTTACTCTGTATCTCACCCCCTGTACCTGGCCCTGGGAGTGTTTGATGGGACAGTGTAGAGGGAGCTTTACTCTGTATCTAACCCCGTGCTGTACCTGCCCTGGGAGTGTTTGATGGGACAGTGTAGAGGGAGCTTTACTCTGTATCTAACCCCCTGTACCTGCCCTGGGAGTGCTTGATGGGACAGTGTAGAGGGAGCTTTACTCTGTATCTAACCCCCTGTACCTGCCCCGGGAGTGTTTGATGGGACAGTGTAGAGGGAGCTTTACTCTGTATCTAACCCCCTGTACCTGGCCCTGGGAGTGTTTGATGGGACAGTGTCGAGGGAGCTTTACTCTGTATCTAACCCCCTGTACCTGGCCCTGGGAGTGTTTGATGGGACAGTGTAGAGGGAGCTTTACTCTGTATCTAACACATGCTGTACCTGGCCCTGGGAGTGTTTGATAGGACAGTGTCGAGGGAGCTTTACTCTGTATCTAACCCCCTGTACCTGCCCTGGGAGTGCTTGATGGGACAGTGTAGAGGGAGCTTTATTCTGTATCTAACCCCCTGTACCTGCCCTGGGAGTGTTTGATGGGACAGTGTAGAGGGAGCTTTACTCTGTATCTAACTCCCTGTACCTGCCCTGGGAGTGTTTGATGGGACAGTATAGAGGGAGCTTTACTCTGTATCTAACCCCCTGTACCTGCCCTGGGAGTGTTTGATGGGACACTGTAGAGGGAGCTTAACTCTGTATCTAACCTGTGCTGTACCTGCCCTGGGAGTGTTTGATGCCGAAACGAAATGTGTGAAATAGGAAGTGTGCCACCCCCAGCACTAATGCCCCTTGCTGAGCTCAAAGATCTCTCGGTTTGATTACAAATGTAACATTTACAGCTTTTACCTTGTGGTCACCCATGCAGACTGCGGGTCCCATTAGGTCGTAGACATATTTCCCCTAAAAGACAAGATATAAATGTTCAAAATACAGTTTTACACTCCTTCCTTCCATTCCCTTGGATTTGGTCGCTCTGGGACCGTGAGCAGTTGGCAGGGCTCCGCGCTGGAATTCACTTCCGGATCAGAAAGGCATGATTATGGCCAAAGGAATGCCGGGGTCACCTACGCATCCCTAGTCAGTGGGTCGCTCACTGACTCACGCCCTACTGCCTCACCATGATCAGCTCAGGCCGCTTGCATTTGTTAAGGAAGAGAATGCAATGGAGGCAGTTCTATCCCAGCATTCACAATGCCAATGAAAGGGCTCTATTAAAACCACCCTGAAAGGGATGTTTTCCACCCATGGCCGTGAAAACCTCCCTCCATCTGGCAATTGGACTGAGCACATGAACTTTAAGACAGCCACGGTAAATATTTGGTTTCCCAATGTTCTCCTACAAACAATAGCGCTGCAGTTGAAAAAGGTTGGGTTGATATCCTGGGGGCCTGTTTTGTCTCAATTACCTCCCGAGATCAGGGGACACTTCAGAGTGTCTTACCCCAACTTTTACCTCTCATCCCCTCCCCGAAATCTTCTCATCCGTGAGACCCACCTCCTGCTGATCCACATCCCCTGGCCGCCCAGTTTCCCTTCAGGGCCCTCATGCCAGCCGACATTGACAATGGTTCCCTCTCTCTACCAGCCCCTTCTCTAAACTCCCTTTCCTCTCCTAATTCCTTGAACATGCTGTCACCTCCCAAGTCCACACCCTTCTTTCCCACAATTCCCTGTTTGAGTCCCTCCAATCAGGTTTCTGCCCCTGCCACAGCATTGAAATGACAATCAAAGTTACAAATGACCTCCTATCGTATTCTCCTCCTCCTCCTCCTCCTCTCTGCAACCTTTGACACAGTTGACCACACTTTACTCCTCCAACGCCTCTCCTCCAACGCCCAGCTCAGTGGGAGGGCCCTCCATTAGTCCCACTCTTACCCATTTGATTGTCATCTGTAGCAATGGCCTCTCTTCCCAACTGCACACATTTAGCCCGGAGCTCCCCACGATCCATCCATGTCTCTGCTCTTCCCACTCAACTACATGCTGCCCTTTGGCGACATCATCTGTAGACATGGGATGTCACGGAATGAATGGGATCCACATGTACGCCGAGGACAAGCAGCTCTTCACTGAGCAGTTACT
Organism: Pristiophorus japonicus; assembly: GCF_044704955.1. Lineage (NCBI taxonomy): Eukaryota > Metazoa > Chordata > Chondrichthyes > Pristiophoridae > Pristiophorus > Pristiophorus japonicus. Next base: position 64,658,544 of record NC_091998.1, on the reverse strand, counting down.
CCTATGTCAACGCTCTCCTGACCGGCCTCCCATTATCCCCAGTCTGCAAACATCAGCTCATCAGCTCGTGTCCTGTCCTGCAGCAAGTCCTGCTCAACAATCACCCAGTCCTTCGCTGACCTACGTAGGCTGCTATTCTCCCAATGCTTCAGATTTAACATTCTCAAGTTTGTATTTAAGAGCCTCCATGGCCTTGCCCTTCCCCATCTCCATAACCCCCTCCAGCCCCTCCTTATCTCCATAACCCCCTCCAGCCCTTCCCCATCTGTAACCTACTCCAGCCCCTCCCCATCTCCTTAACCCCCTCCAGCCCCTCCCTTTCTCTGTAACCTCCTCCAGCCCCTCCCCATCTGTAACCCCCTCCTGCCCTTCCCTATCTTTGTAACCTCCTCCAAGAGGTGATCTTATCGAAACGTATAAGATTATGAGGGGGCTTGACAAGGTGGATGCAGAGAGGATGTTTCCACTGATGGGGGAGACTAGAACTAGAGGGCATAATCTTAGAGTAAGGGGCCGCCCATTTAAAACTGAGATGAGGAGGAATTTCTTCTCTCAGAGGGTTGTAAATCTGTGGAATTCGTTGCCTCAAAGAGCTGTGGAAGCTGGGATATTAAATAAATTTAAGACAGAGATAGACAGTTTTTTAATTGATAATGGAATAAGGGATTATGGGGAGCGGGCGGGGAAGTGGAGCCGAGTCCATGATCGGATCAGCCATGATCGTATTAAATGGCGGAGCAGGCTCGAGGGGCTGTATGGCCGACTCCTGCTCCTATTTCTTAAATTCTTATGTTATCCTTCCCTATTTCCGTAACCCCCTCCAGCCCCTCCCTATTTCTGTAACCCCCTCCAGCCCCTCCCTATCTCTGTAACCTCCTCCAGCCCCTCCCGATCTCTGTTACCTCCTACCTCCTCCAGCCCCTCCCTATCTCTGTAACCCCCTCCAGCCCTTCCCTATCTTTGTAACCTCCTCCAGCCCTTCCCTATCTCTGTAACCCCCTCCAGCCCTTCCCTATCTCTTTAACCTCCTCCAGCCCCTCCCTATCTCTGTAACCCCCTCAGCCCTTCCCGATCTCTATAACCTCCTCTAGCCCCTCCCTATCTCTGTAACCCCTTCCATCCCCTCCCTATCTCTGTAACCTCCTCCAGCTCCTCCCTATCTCTGTAACCCCCTCCAGTCCTCAAATCCCCCCAAATTCTCGGTTTGTCTCCCTCTTGTGCATCTCCCACTTGCTTCGCCCCACCATTGGCGGCCGTGCCTTCAGCTGCCTGGGAGCCACGCTTTGGAATTCCCTCCCTAAACCTCTCCACCTTCCTCTCCTCCTTTGAGACCCTACATAAACCCCCCCCTCTGTCACCCAGCTTTTGCTCACTCACTCCTCCCCATAGCTCCTTCGTTGCCTCTTGGCTCATTTTCTCCCCTTTCCACCGGTGAGGCATTCTTGGGACATTCTTTTTGTCGATGTTAAAGGTGCTATATAAATGCAAGTTGTTGAGCAGAAAGGATGGGGCATTTGAGCTGTCGGAGAAATATCAGTGCGAGCTGCCACTGACCATTGGTCTGCGGGAAGGGACGTTACCTTGACCACAACTTCCTTGGCGGATGGAGACATGAGGATTCGATCACACCAGGCTGGGCAGCGGGTATTTGCATATTGTGTTCCCTCAGTGTTGACTTCACTGTATGGGTAACTGGAAAGGCAAACACAACATTCTCGCCATTAGACCAATCAACCTCTCCCACAGCAGAGCCCCACAGAGAAAGTCGAGTGACCTCACTCTCCTGGTCTTCAGTCTGCCCCCTGGCTCACACTAGAGTCACGGACCCTGGTCTGGTCACCCAGCGCCACGGGATCCAGGAAAGTAAAAGGAAGAGACGTTCAGTCGCATGCATGGGGAGTGGATCCGATCCACTGGAATTCTCCACAACAGGAGTGGATCCAATGCAAGTCCATGCAGTGGGTGTGTTGGGAGTTCGTGCAACGAGAACAAAATAGAAACGCATTTCAAGTTGGGAATTCCTGTTTTAATGGAAGGAATAAGATGGGACTTGCTTCTTTGGAACATTGGACTGGGATCAGGTAGGTGAGTGTTTGTGACATTTACTTTTCCTCACTTAAGAGTCTTAGGGGAAGAAATTGGGGCTGTCTTCACCTCCCGTTAGCACCTCCCCGACTTTTCAGCCGGGCGCGGTGCCGCTAACGACTCCCGCTAAATTCCGCGGTGGCGCCCCGCTCTGCAGCGTCCCGTTTTCGCCCCGGAACAAAACTTGGCCCACGCCCCCTGAAGATGCGCCGGGCGATGACAGAGACAGCTTCAGGGGAGGTGAACCGGGGGGGGGGGGGGGGGGAGAAAGGCTCGCGGGGCGCTATTTAAAGGGGAGGTGTCGGTTTGAAAAGAATGTCGGCGTTTTCCCGAGCGCCCGGTTGGCTCGTTGAACGCGGGTTCCGTGCCGCGATCGGTCAGCCCGACGCTCCGCTTGAGTGCCAGGCTGAATGCCCGGCAGCCCGCTCCCTGGTGGTCCAGAATCAGCAGCTTGGCCCTTCCCTTTAATGAAGGGGGAAGGCTCCTTCTCCACGGCAGCGCTATGCCGCCCAGTGCGTAGTGCTGAGCCTCTCTCCCCATGCTTCCGCCCTCTTAGTACCCCACGGAGGAAGTGGATTGTGTTGTTTTGCGCTCCATTTCCTCTCAGGGGCGGTAATCCCAATATCGCGAGCAGGGTGGGACTTCCGCGCCCGACACGGGAACTCCCATCTCACGGCTGTTACCGCTCCCAAACGGGGCGCTAGGCAGTACCCCCCCCCTCCCCCCGCAATAGTTTAAATAGATGCAGGAAGGCGGCTTTCTAGAATTACTTTCTAGTTTACACGAATAACTTCCTTCTCCAATCTAGGAATCTGTTACTTTAACCCACGCTCCCTGTTTTAATCTTCACATACCTCGGTGGAAACTGAATGTCCAGTTCACAGATTTCATTGTTGAATGTGGCCAGCTCCTTGTCAAACTCTAACAGCTAAAAGAGAGAGAGGCAAATGGTCACAGTCCTACACTGTGCAAGGAGGGTTGGGCATGAGCAAATCACATGGAATGCAAAAGTAATCTCTCAAATGGATTTGAATTTACGAACAGCTTTTCCATTGTTTTCTCGGAAAACATCTTGATCAAAGTAGTCGAAGGTTTTTGATTCAATCCTCAGCAACACCTGCATGGTAAAGATAATGAAACATTTCTCACTTGACCAGACAGCTATCAGGGACCGCTGTATGTTATGGACCATTTCCCATACCCTGGAGCCTCTTATCAATGAGAAGGCATCGACGACAAGATCCAACACCACCTCCAGTGCGCCAGTGCAGCCTTCGGCCGCCTGAGGAAAAGAGTGTTTGAAGACCAGGCCCTCAAATCTGCCACCAAGCTCATGGTCTACAGCGCTGTAGTAATACCCACCTCCTGTATGGCTCAGAGACATGGACCATGTGCAGTAGACACCTCAAGTCGCTGGAGAAATACCACCAACGATGTCTCCACAGGATCCTGGGAGGACAGACGCACCAACATTAGCGTCCTCGACCAGGCCAACATCCCCAGCATCGAAGCACTGACCACACTCGATCAGCTCTGCTGGGCGGGCCACATTTTCCGCATGCCCGACACGAGGCTCCAAAAGCAAGCGCTCTACTCGGAACTCCTTCACGGCAAACAAGACAAAGGTGGGCAGAGGAAACGTTACAGGGACACCCTCAAAGCCTCCCTGATAAAGTGCAACATCCCCACCGACACCTGGGAGTCCCTGGCCAAAGACCATCCTAAGTGGAGGAAGTGCATCCGGGAGGGCGCTGAGCACCTCGAGTCTCGTCGCCGAGAGCATGCAGAAAGCAAGCGCAGACAGCGGAAGGAGCGTGCGGCAAACCAGTCCCACCCTCCCCTTCCCTCAACCACTGTCTGTCCCACCTGTGACAGAGACTGTAATTCCCGTATTGGACTGTTCAGTTACCTGAGAACTCACTTTTAGAGTGGAAGCAAGTCTTCCTCGATTCCGAGGGACTGCCCATGATGATGATGTATGTAATGACACAAATGTGTATTCAACATATATTAGCATGTTTAATTATCCTCTGTCCCACAGGATCGACTTACAGACACCAACTAAAGCCTTTGGATACCAGGCTTAGGAGTTACTGGATGAAAGAGAGAGCCAGATCCATCTGGTTCACCACCTACCATCCTGGTAGTCGCGTGAACCAAGGCCTCGCTCTGTCAAGCCCGTGTGGTGGTTGGTGTGCAACGGTCACCCCACGTTAAAAAAATCCACACACAGGCATCTTCCACCCTTCAGGATGTAGTTCAGGATCTGGAATATTAGGTCCTTCACCGAAACACCCGTGAGCTTTTTGACTTGGAAGCAAGTCCTCCTCGACTCGAGGGACTGCCGATGATCGAGTCGTGTGACACAGCGGTAAAGGAGTTCCTGACTAATCCCGACAATCAGTCTCTCTCGATGAGTCTACAACAGGCCCAGACACGAGGCGAGGAAAACCCCCCGTGGGGGGAGAGCTTTGGGAACCACGGGTCCAACGACACCTCTCTCCCCGCCACCCCCCCCGGAGCTCGCTGCACTGCCCACTCACGGGGCCGAAATTGCCCCTTTCGATCAGAGCCACGACTGCCCCAAACGGGCGGGCAATGGGTCGGTGAGGACTCACCGCCTAGTCGCCGCAGAATCACCGACAGTTCGGAAATTGCCCTCCATGTTTTCCCCAGCGGTGCTCGGCACCACTCCGCCGGTGTAGCCGCCCCGTCGGGCAGGCGCCGACCATCCGCCGACCGGCACTGACCCCCCCACCCCCCCCCCATCACCTTTCCGCCTCGCGTGGGAAATTGCCACCGCGGGAGTGGATCAGTTCCCCCCGACAGCTTTCCCGGGCGGTAAGCTCCTTGCGGCTGGGCGATCCATCCACCCTTAAAGGGGAGAGCGCTCTGCCGCGGCCAAAATTTTACTTTAATTGTCGGCTGACTCGGAGGTCGGTCCAACAATGGCGTCCACGGGTTTGGCGGGCCGGACACCCCCCTCTTGGATACTAGGCCGCTGGCCCGGCTGAAACCCTCCCTGGTGGGCCCAAGCTAAACTAAATGCAGAGTTCACAATGGCCCTCCCCTTTAACTGAAGGGGAGGGACATTGTAACGTGTTAGCGTGATGATGACACCAATCGACATCTGCCCGAACACCGCACGGTAAAAAAAATAACATTTTAAAGAGCTGAATTTTACTCTCGTCCCCATGGATTGTGGCGGAGAAAAATCTTTAAGATCAGCGAGGGCAAGTTCTGCCCCGTCAAGTCTCCAATTAGCTTCCACAAACAGCAATGTGATAAAGACCAGATAATCTGTTTTTGTTATGTTGATTGGCCCCAGGGCACCGGGGATAACTCCCCTGCTCTTCTTCGAAATACAGGTTGAGCATCTGAAATCCGGAGTTCCGAAATTCGGAATGTTCCGGAATCCAATCACCAGACCGATCCCTGGCGGGGTCGTCCGTAAACCGGAAAATGTTCCGAAATCCAGACTACCCCTCCTTGGCGGCCCAAGCTCACCCACCCCCATCTTGGCCCAGGCAAAGATGTTCCGAAATCCGGAAATACACGGAATCCGGAACGGCCTCCGTCCCGAGGTTTCCGGATTTGGGACGTCACACTATAGTGCCGACCTGGGAGAGCAGGTGGGGCCTCGGTTTAACATCTCATCCGAAAGACGGCCCTCCGACAGTGCAGCACTCCCTCAGCCCTGCACTGGGAGTGTCAGCCTGGATTTTTGTGCTCAGGTCTCTGGAGTGGGACTTGAACCCACAACCTCCTGACTCAGAGGCGAGGGTGCTGCCCACTGAGCCACGGCTGACCCTTTAGGGCATGGGTTCAAAATCCTGTCCACACAGTCCAAGCACCAATGACCCACATCTCCCACAGCAGAAAGTGGTTGCTTCGAGTACAGGCTCCCACCCGGACTGACGCGCAATAAATCTTTACGCTCATACCTTGTGGTCATTATCTCTCTCCTGAAAGACGACCTTCTTCACATCTTCAGCATCAGCGTTCGATATGGTCTGCACAGAAGCTGTGCTACAGAGGGTCTGCAAATATAGAGACACAGGAAACTGGTTTTATTGGACTCAAGTCACACAATTCATTAAAAAAAATAGCAATCAGTTATACTAAACCTGTATAAAACATTGGTTCGGCCTTAGCTGGAGTATTGTGTCCAACGCTGGGCACTGTATACAGGACGGATGTCAAGGCCTTGGAGAAGAGATTGACCAGAATAGTACCAGGGATGAGGGGCTTCGGTTATCAGGATAGACTGGAGAAGCTGGGCTTGTACTCCCTAGTGCAGAGAAGGTTAAGGGGAGATTTGATAGAGGCGTTCAAAATCATGAGGGGTTTTGATAGAGTAACTAGGGAGAGACTGTTCCCAGGGGCAGGAGGGTCGGTAACCAGGGGGGCACAGGTTTAAGGCGGTTGGCAAAAGAACCAGAGGGGGAGATGAGGAAACATTTTTTCTTTTACGCAGCGAGTTATTATGGTCAGGAACGCGCTGCCTTAAAGGGCGGTGGGAGCAGATTCAATGGTAACTTTCAAAAGGGGAATTGAATACATTCTGGAAGGGAAAACAGTTACAGAGCCCGGGGGAGGGGGGAAAGAGTGGGACTGATCGGATCGCTCTGCCAAAGAGCTGGCACAGGCAGGATGGGCCGAATGGCCTCCTCCTGTGCGGTATCATTCTTCGATTCTACGATCAGCAGTCGATCTTGAAGTTTCACCAGACTGATGCCCGGGATGGCAGGATTGACATATGAAGAAAGACTGGATCGACTCGGCTTATATTCACTGGAATGTAGAAGAATGAGAGGGGATCTCATCGAAACATATGCAATTCTGACGGGGTTAGACAGGTTAGATGCAGGAAGAATGTTCCCGATGTTGGGGAAGTCCAGAACCAGGGGTCACAGTCTAAGGATAAGGGGTAAGCCATTTAGGACCGAGATGAGGAGAAACTTCTTCACCCAGAGAGTGGTGAACCTGTGGAATTCTCTATCACAGAGAGTTGTTGAGGCCAATTCGTTAGATATATTCAAAAGGGAGTTAAATGTGGCCCTTACGGCTAAAGAAATCAAGGGGTATGGAGAGAAAGCAGGAAAGGGGTACTGAGGTGAATGATCAGCCAGGATCATATTGAATGGCGGTGCAGGCTCGAACGGCCGAATGGCCTACTCCTGCACCTATTTTTTTTCCTATGTTGACGGGATATCACAATGGCAATATTGGAATTCTTACAATGAACTTAAAAGGGGTAAGTGATGACGTGAATAGGAAGGATTGGGTTTACTGGGATTCTGTGCAGTGGGAGTGAGCAGAAATCGGTTTGGTCCACTGGAGTTCTGTGGAGTGGTTCCACTGTGCAGCATATTAATCGTACAGTCAGGCAAATCCATGCAGTAATTCGGGACAACTACCTCAACCACTCTCTTGGCGTCCAGGCGCACATTGAAGTCTCCAAAAATTAAGAACGGCATCTTCTCATAACGGGTGTCTGTAATCCTGTGAAAACCAGAAGTAGAAGATACACTTCAAGAAAGAAAGACTTGCACTTATATAGCGCCTTTCATGACCACTGGACGTTCCAAAGTACTCTACAGCCAATGAAGTACTTTTGGAGTGTAGTCACTGTTGTAATGTGGGAAACGCGGCAGCCAACTTGTGCACAGCAAGCTCCCACAAGCAGCAATATGATAATGACCAGATAATCTGCTTTTTTGTTATGTTGATTGAGGGATAAATATTGACCAGGACACCGGGGATAACTCCCCTGCTCTTCCTCGAAATAGTGCCACGGGATCCTTTATGTTCACCTGAGAGAGCAGACGGGGCCTCAGTTTAACGGCTCATCCGAAAGACGGCACCTCCGACAGTGCGGCACTCCCTCAGCACTGCACTGGGGTGTCAGCCTAGATTTATGTGCTCAAGTCCCTGGAGTGGGACTTCAACCTGAAACATTAGCAGTTTCTCTCTCCACAGATGCAGCCTGACCTGCCGAATGTTTCCAGCATTTTTTGCCTTTATTTCAGATTTCCAGCCAATGACGTACCTTTGAAGTGTCGTCACAGTTGTAATGTGGGAAACGCGGCAGCCAATTTGCGCACAGAATTTCCTTTTATGGCTGTTCTCCACCTGTGAGCCAGGGCAGTAAATGTACTCGGGCTATTCCACTGTGGAGGGAACCACGCCGGAGCCCGACTCTGGCCTTACCCAATGACCACACACTTGCATGGTCCCAGCAGGAGTGACTGGACACCAATCAGGAACGGGAAGCCTACTGAGGCACCAGAGGAACAGAAACAATTTTCATGTTGGTAGATTAATTGTAGAACCATAGAACAGTACGGCACAGAAGGAGGCCATTCGGCCCATCGAGTCTGCACCGGCTCTCTCGAACAGCAATCCCGTTAGTCCCACTCCCCCGCTCTCTCCTCATATCCCTGCAACTTTTCTCCTTCAAGTATTTATCCAATTCCATTTTGAAGGCTACGATTGAATCTGTAGCCACCGCCCTATCGGGCAGTGCATTCTAAAAGATGGTTCGCTCTTTTTAAAAAAAAATGATCAAAAAATCCCAAGCAGTGAGTTCGGGGACATCCGCTAACTAACCACCATTACGGAGTCGGATCCCGCTCGGGTTCGCTCTGCGTGCTGTCGCTGGTCGATTCCCCTCACACGGACACGGACGCTGGACCATCACTCACTGCCAATGATCCGCCATCTTACTGACAATACACACAACGCACGCATCTTCCACCCTTCAAGGTTTAGTCCGGGACCTGGGGTTTTGGGTCCATCACTGAAACACCTGTGAAGCAAGTCATCCTCGACTCGAGGGACTGCCTGTGATGCTGATATGATGGAGGCAGTGCATTCCAATTCCTAAGCACTCATTGCGTAAAAAATGTTTTTCCTCATGTTGCCTTAAATCTGGGCCCTCTGGTTATCGACCCTTCAGCCATTGGAAACAGCCTCTCTTCATTTACTCTACCTAAACCCGTCATGATTTTAAACACCTCCACTCAGCCTTCTCTGCTCCAGGGAGAACAACCCCGGCTTCTCCAGTCTCTCCACGGAACTCATCCCTGGAACCATTCTCGTAAATATTTTCTGCACCCTCTACAAAGCCTTCATGTCCTTCCTAAAGTGCGGTGCCCAGAATTGGACAATATTCCAGCTAGTGTTTAAATGTATTTAATTGAAACTGGAAATTGGAGATGAAAGGGGCATTATGCGCAGTAAGCACAAGTTACGAGGGTTTGGGAGTCACCCTGATCTTGTACAGGTCCCTGTTTATCTCTTGAATCTCAGCACCAGTTTGGTTTTGCAAACTGAATCATCAGTACACAGGGTAGTGATACCAGGAGTGAATTAAAATCAAATCGAGGAACTGGCAAACCTCACCCATTGATGCTAATGCTAAACACCCCATCAGTTATTACTCACCTCTTGGAGGAACAGTGTGACTGTCCATTTAACCCCAGCACAATACAGTCTGTGGCTACTTTCCCAATGGGCCAGAGAAACACCGGGGACAGGGAACACTGGACAGAGCAAAGGTCCACCAGGTTGATTCCGGAGATGAGGAAAGGTTGAGCAGGTTGGGCCGATACTCATTGGAGTTTCGAAGAATGAGAGGTGATCTTATTGAAACGTATAAGATTCTGAGGGGGCTGGACAGGGTAGATGCAAAGAGGATGTTTCCCCTCGTGGGCGAATCTAGAACTAGGGGGCATAGTCTCAGAATAAGGGGTCACCCACTAAGACGAAGATGAGGAGGAATTTCTTTTCTCAGAGGGTCGTGAATCTGTGGAATTCTCTGCCCCAGAGAGCTGTGGAAGCTGGGACATTGAATGTATTTAAGGCGGGGATAGACAGATTTTTGAACGATAAAGGAATAAAGGGTTTATGGGGAACGGGCGGGGAAGTGAAGCTGAGGCCAAGATCAGATCAGCCATGATCTTATTGAATGACGGAACAGACTCAAGGGGCCGAATGGCCGACTCCTGCTCCTATTTCTTTTGTTCTTAAGGGAGATGCTGGAGATAGCGAGCCATTGGGAAACAGAGGGGAAGGTTCTGGGAGTGATGGTCAGTGGGACACACAGAGAGGAGATACCAAGGGAGGGGTCTGTGCGACTCAAAGAGGACAGATGCTGGAGAAAGATGTCAGTGTAATGTAGAGAGGTGAGACAACTCCCAGGCTTCTCTGCCGTTGAATAACCTTTGACACTCACTGTCAAAGGCCACTGTTGATTGGGTGAGGTACTGGACACAGACCATCATCTGCAGATCCACTCCCAGAGAGAGGTCATGTCATTGGGACAGGAGAGGACAAGAGAAAAATTGGTGAGTAAATTTAAAACAAAATTAGAGTAAAGCTCCCTCTACACTGTCCCATCAAACATTCCCAGGGAAGGTACAAGGGGTTAGATACAGAGTAAAGCTCCCTCTACACTGTCCCATCAAACACTCCCAGGGCAGGTACAGGGGGTTAGATACAGAGTAAAGCTCCCTCTACACTGTCCCATCAAACACTCCCAGGGCAGGTACAGCACGGGGTTAGATACAGAGTAAAGCTCCCTCTACACTGTCCCATCAAACACTCCCAGGGCAGGTACAGGGGGTTAGATACAGAGTGAAGCTCCCTCTACACTGTCCCCATCAAACACTCCCAGGGCAGGTACAGCACGGGGTTAGATACAGAGTAAAGCTCCCTCTACACTGTCCCATCAAACACTCCCAGGGCAGGTACAGCACGGGGTTAGATACAGAGTAAAGCTCCCTCTACACTGTCCCATCAAACACTCCCAGGGCAGGTACAGCACGGGGTTAGATATAGAGTAAAGCTCCCTCTACACTGTCCCATCAAACACTCCCAGGGCAGGTATAGCACGGGGTTAGATACAGAGTAAAGCTCCCTCTACACTGTCCCATCAAACACTCCCAGGGCAGGTACAGGGGGTTAGATACAGAATAAAGCTCCCTCTACACTGTCCCATCAAACACACTCAGGGCAGGTACAGCACGGGGTTAGATACATTGATACAATAATGCACCAATCGTGGGAGAGCAGAACCGCTTCCCACACCTCGTGACCTTTTCCATTCCTCATGCTAAGTTTTTGGCTGTCAGGAATTGATAGGGAAAAGCCTTGGTTCAAACCAGACCAGCCCACCCTGGTCTGTACTGGTCCAATCATCTCACAGCCAGCGTCCATCTCTCTCTTCCGTGTGGCATCACCTACCTGCTGAGCACGTGGCCCAGTGCCTTCCGCCTGTTTCCCGGGAAGATGGAAGGACTTTTCCAGGCAATGAGGTTGGAGGCATCGTGGAAAAGATGGATGTTCACCAGATCGAAGATCCTGCCACAGGGGAGAAAAATATGTGCATGTGTGAAGAGATTGTGCTAATGGGAAAAGTGGGAAAATTAGTAACAGGCCCTCATTCCCATCCCTGCTGTGACCAGCTCCCAATCCTGCTCACACTGCAACACCCCATGACTTGCCAATTCTCCCACCTTCTGCTGACAAGGCTAATTTTTTTAAAGAAAGAGGTGTCTTTGCACCAACTGCGTGACCGAGACGATCTCAGGATGTCACAAAGCCCTTTACAGCAAATGAAGTACCTTTGAAGTGCAGTCACTGTTGTAATGCGGGAAAAGCGCCCAATTTGCGCACAGCAAGCTCCCACAAACAGCAACGTGATAAAGACCAGATAATGTTTTTTTTTAAGCAATGTTGGTTGAAGGATAAATAGTGGTCAGAAAAACGCGGGAAACCCCTCTGCTCTTCTTCGAACAGTGCCGCGGAATCTTTTACATCCACCTGGGAGGGCAGACGGGGCCTCGGTTTAACAATATAAGAAATAGGAGCAGGAGTAGGCCACCTGGCCCCTCGAGCCTGCTCCGCTATTTAATAAGATCATGGCTGATCCAATCACGGACTCAGCTCCACTTCCCCACCCGCTCCTCTTAACCCCTTATTCCCTTATCACTCAAAAATCTATCTCCACCTTAAATATATTCAATGACCCAGCCTCCACAGCTCTCTGGGGCAGAGAATTGCAACCTTCTGAGAGAAGAAATTCCTCCTCATCTGAGTTTTAAATGGGTGGTCCCTTATTCTGAGACTATGCCCCCTAGTTTTAGTTTCCCCTATGAGTGGAAATATCCTCTCTGCATCCACCTTGTCGAGCCCCCTCATTATCTTATATGTTTCGATAAGATAACCTCTCATTCTTCTAAATTCCAATGAGTATAGGCCCAACCTACTCAACCTTTCCTCATAAGTCAACCCCCTCATCTCCGGAATCAACCTAGTGAACCTTCTTTGAACAGCCTCCCATGCAAGTATATCCCTCCTTAAATACGGAGACCAAAACTGTACGCAGTACTCCAGGTGTGGCCTCACCAATACCCTGTATAGTTGTAGCAGGACTTCTCTGCTTTTATACTCTATCCCCCTTGCAATAAAGGCCAACATTCCATTTGCCTTCCTGATCACTTGCTGTACCTGCATACTCACTTATTGTGTTTCATGCACAAGAACCCCCAGGTCCCTCTGTACTGCAGCACTTTGCAATTTTTCTCCATTTAAATTATAATTTGCTTTTCTATTTTTTCTGCCAAAGTGGATAACCTCACATTTTCCCACATTATACTCCATCTGCCAAATTTTTGCCCACTCACTTAGCCTGTCTATATCCCTTTGCAGATTTTTTGTGTTCTCCTCACAACTTGCTTTCCCATCCATCTTTGTAGCATCGGCAAACTTGGCTACATTACACTCGGTCCCTTCATCCAAGTCATTAATATAGATTGTAAATAGTTGGGGACCCAGCACTGATCCCTGCGGCACCTGACTAGTCACTGTTTGCTAACTGGAAAAAGACCCATTTATCCCAACTCTCTGTTTTCTGTTAGTTAGCCAATCCTCTATCCATGCGAATATATTACCCCCAACCCCGTGAACTTTTATCTTGTGCAGTAACCTTTTATGTGGCACCTTATCGAATGCCATCTGGAAATCCAAATACACTACACCCAGTGGAAAGCAAGTGACAAAGTTCCACCCTGACAGCCGACAGCTATTTAACCTCAACCTTCACCTCAACTGGGACTAGGAACAGGAACCAGAGTGGGAGGCGTGCTTTACCCTCGTGGTTATATCAGAGTGGAATAGAATGGGATGTGGCTGGACTGAGGGTGGATTTCCCAACGACAGCGGGGTCATGGAGAGGGGTCGCAGAGTGGAGCCGTCTTTCCAGAGAGCAAAAGAGACATTGTTAACGATGCCCCAGGATGGACATTTGTGGCAAAGTGGCACTGGGGGATGGGGGATGGGGGATGCGGGATGTGGGGGGGGGAGGGGGGGGGCGAGAGGGTGAGTAGAATGGGTGTTCGTCTTCATCAATTACCTCCAACTCCTGTTAATGTGGTATAACTCTATCAATTCCCCACCCGGTTCCTGTTACAAAGGTTCACTGTTGCAATGTATTTCCTTCATGGGTTTTTTGCTTAAGAATTCACAGCAACACATTGCTATTAAGAACTAGTTGGTTTATTAGCAAAGGTTTAACAATCACACTACACATTACCAGTTCATTCACCAGGCTCACAACCACCTGCCTCATCGTGGATCCTCCGAACCCAACTGGCCGGGGTTTTATTGAGTCTTGTGAACATCACATGACTGGCTAAGCCACTCCCAACTCAAGAGCTCTACAACTATTTTAAGCTGAAACATTAATACAAGTGTCCTCTTATTAAAGGGGCACTAAAACCGACACTTTAAACAAATTAAACTTTGGACGTTAAAATAAATCAAGTTTAAAATTTGGTTGCCGGGGTGATGATGCACTCCAGTCCCTCCGGTGCCCACCTCTTGCGGAAGGCCGCGAGCGTACCGGTGGACACCGCGTGCTCCATCTCCAGGGACACCCTGGCTCGGATGTAACCGCAGGAGAGAGGCAGGCAGTCGGGCTGAACGACCCCCTCGACCGCCTGCTGCCTGGACCGGCTGATGGCCCCCTTGGCAGTGCCCAGGAGCAGTCCTACGAGGAGGCCCTCGGACCTACCCGCTCCCCTCCGCACAGGGTGCCCAAAGATCAGGAGTGTGGGACTGAAGTGCAACCAGAAATTGAGGAGCAGCCCCTTTAAATAATGAAACAGGGGCTGCAACCTCGCACACTCCATAAAAACACGGAACACGGACTCTTCCACACCGCAGGAATTGCAGGCGGCCTGGGAGCCTGGGAGCCCGTGAACCGGCTTAAAAATTTATTGCACGGGACTGCTCCGTGCACCACCCTCCCAGCCAAGTCCCCAATAAATAGTGGGAGGACTTGCGCGTAGAGTGCCCTCCATCAGGGACCCCCGCCTTCTCCGGACGGCAAGATGGTACGCCATGGCGTGTCCGGACGGCAGACGAGGATGGCAAGGTAGAGAGTGTGCAGGAGCAGCCCGTACAGGAAACCCCTCTGCGCGGAACTGAAAGGCACGGAGGGGATTTCCCCGAGGCGGCTCAAGTTGTGAGGCGCCGGCTCCCGAGGGAGGCTCCGGGGTTTGGCGCAGACAACAGTCTACAAACCCGTGAGCATTCACACAGCTGCAGACATTGCATCCATCCACCTCCAGTTCCTGTTCTCTGATTGGGAGGCAGCTGGTTGTGTCACTGTTAGGGCTGGACCAATGGCCTGTGAAAGAGGGAATGTGTGGTGCCACCTGAACACGGCAAGACTTCTGCCGCTCTTCTGTAAACACGCTCAGCCGGCAGGTCATTTGCTTTTGGAACAGGGCCCAGGAAAGGTCGAGCTCTCGGGCTAACACTCCCCAAATACCTACAATAAACAAACAGGAAAGGATAAATGAAAGATAAAGACTGCGACATACCGATCCTGGATTCTCCATCGGGTCCGAATGTAGCCTTTCCGGGACCATTTAAACTAGGAGAGAAACAATAGTTCATACATTAAGGTGTGAAGTTTTATTAAACTGATATTATAGTAAAACAAAACACACATTTTGTCAAGAATTTTGACACTGAAAAAAATCTTGACAACATAAGGAGCGATTTATATAAACGGGTCATTTTCGGGTTGGCAGGCTGTTACTAGCAGAGTACTGCAAATCCCCTGGGAGGACAAACGCACCAACGTTAGCGTCCTCATCCAGGTTAACACCCCCAGCGTTGAAGCACTGACCACACTCGACCAGCTCCGTTGGGCAGGGCCACATTGTCTGCATGCCAGACACGAGACTCCAAAAGCAAGCGCTCTACTCGGAACTCCTTAACGGCAAACGAGCCAAAGGCGGGCAGCGGAAACGTTACAAGGACACCCTCAAAGCCTCCCTGATAAAGTGCAGCATCCCCACTGACACCTGGGAGTCCCTGGCCCAAGACCGCCCTAAGTGGAGGAAGTGCATCCGGGAGGGCGCTGAGCACCTCGAGTCTCGTCGCCGAGAGCATGCAGAAACCAAGCGCAGGCAGCGGAAAGAGCGTGCGGCAAACCTGTCCCACCCTCCCTTACCCTCAACGACTATCTGTCCCACCTGTGACAGAGTCTGTGGCTCTCGTATTGGACTGTTCAGCCACCAAAGAACTCACTTCAGGAGTGGAAGCAAGTCTTCCTCGATTCCGAGGGACTGCATATGATGATGATGATGATGATGATGACTGCAGGGATCAGTGCTGGGGCCTCAGCTATTTACAATCTATATTAATGACTTGGATGAAAGAACCAAGTGTATCCAGATTTGCTAACGATACAAAGCTTGGTGGGAAAGTAAGCTGTGAGGAGGACACAGAGTCTGCAAGGGTCATTTACAGTGTGTGGGAAAGGTGGTGGCAGATGGAGTATAATGTGGGAAATATGAGGTTATTCACTTTGGTAGAAAGAATAGAAAAATAATATTGTTTTAAATAGTAACTGTTAAATGTTGGTGTTCAGAGGGATTTGAGTGTCCTTGTACATGAAACACAGAACGTTAACATGCAGGTACAGCAAGCAATTAGGAAGGTACATGGTATGTTGGCCTTTATTGCAAGGGGGTTGGAGTACAAGAATAAGGAAGTCTTTCTACAAGACTTGGATGAGACCGCACCTGGAGCACTGTGCACAGTTTGGGTCTCTGTACATAAGGAAGGATATACTTGCCTTAGAGGGGGATCAATGAAAGTTGATCCCTGGGATGAGAGGGTTGACCTTTGAGGAGAGATTGAATAGATTGGGCCTATATTCTCTGGAGTTTAGAAGAATGAGAGGTGATCTCATTGAAACATATAAGGATTCTGAGGGGGCTTGACAGGGTAGATGCAGGGAGGATGTTTCCCCCCAGGCTGGGGAGTCTAGAACCAGGGGGTCACAGTCTCAGGATAAGGGGTTGGACATTTAGGACTGAGATGAGGAGGAATTTCTTCACTCAGAGGGTGGTGAATCTTTGGAATTCTCTGCCCCAGAGAACTGCGGAGGCTGGGTCGTTGAGTATATTCAAGGTTGGGAAGATCGATAGATTTTTGGACTCTAGGAGAATCGAGGGAAATGGAGATCGACGAGAAAGTGGAGTTGAGGTCGAAGATCAGCCATGATCTTACTGAATGGCGGAGCAGGCTCGAGGGGCCGAATGGCCTACTCCTGCTCTTATTTCCCAAGTGTGTATATTTCAGGAACGACTCAAAGCCGGTAAACACCCACAAAGGTTTATCATTATTTAAATGCATCGTCTGGTGTGGTACGGAGTGTGCTCACCAGGAGGTCCCAGCTTCAATCTCACTCTGTTGGTTTCAGGCTGGGGTGTTGGGCCCTGGCCCAGGGAGGGGAGACAAATCCACCCAGGGTTTCCAACCTTGACCTAGGGGACTCCTGCCGTATAGTGCGCGTAAACAAGGTGCCTCACTACACTCCAAGGCTATGCTTTGTACGTGTAGCCCTGAGACACCATACAAGGACATTGTCGCTCCCAGAGATACGATACAGGCCTCTCCTGCTTTGAGACCTACCTCAGGCCAGAAATCCTGTGGAAACCTCTCTTTCTCAATCATGCTGTTGCTTTCCAGATGTTTTGTATGGATTTCCTTCCCAAACACCTCCTTGTACTTTTGAACTAGATGGAAGCAAAAGGAAGACAAGTTAGGCTCCTTGCACATGGCGGGTGGGCAATGCATCAGCCTAGCCTGGGGGCAGCATGAAGCTAAAGGTGCGTGGTACTGTTCGGTGGTACCAACGTTCAACGCGGTGTCCCAGGCGGCAATCCTCACGGGAGGGGCATCGCTTCAACCCATTATTGTTGGCCAAGTCCTGGGAGCAGCAGAGAAATCAGAGAAATCTACAGCACAGAAGGAGGCCATTCGGCCCATCGTGTCTGTGCCGGCCGACCAAGAGCTACCCAGCCTAATCCCACTTTCCAGCTCTCGGTCCGTAGCCCTGTAGGTTACGGTACTTCAGGTGCACATCCAAGTACTTTTTAAATGTGGTGAGGGTTTCTGCCTCTACCACCCTTTCAGGCCGTGAGTTCCAGACCCCCACCACCCTCTGGGTGAAGATATTTCCCCTCAAATCCCCTCTAAACCTCCTACCAATTACTTTAAATCTATGTCCCCTGGTTGTTGACCCTTCTGCTAAGGGAAATAGGTCCATCCTATCCAAGCCCCTCATAATTTTATACACCTCAATTAAGTCTCCTCTCAGCCTCCTCTATTCCAAAGAAAACAGACCCAGCCTATCCAATCTTTCCTCATAACTAAAATTCTCCAGTCCAGGCAACAACCTCGTAAATCACCTCTGTACCCTCTCGAGTGCAATCACATCCTTCCTGTAGGGAGAGAGGTTTCTTCTTCTCTGCTTTGAATAGCCACACAGTTTTTCCTGTCAGTTTTTCCACTCAGTGTCAGCTGTGGCTCAGTGGGCAGCACTCTCGCCTCCGAGTCAGAAGGTTGTGGGTTTAAGCCCCACTCCAGGGACTTGAGCACAAAAATCTAGGCTGACTCTCCAATGCAGTGCTGAGGGAGTGCCGCACTGTCGGAGGTGCCGTCTTTCGGATGAGACGTTAAACCGAGGCCCCATCTGCCCTCTCAGGTGGATGTAAAAGATCCCATGGCATTATTTCAAAGAAGAGCAGGGGAGTTATCCCCGGTGTCCTGGGGCCAATATTTATCCCTCAATCAGCATAACAAAAACAGATTATCTGGTCTTTATCACATTGCTGTGTGTGGGAGCTTGCTGTGCGCAAATTGGCTGCCGCGTTTCCCACATTACAACAGTGACTACACTCCAAAATAAAAAGTACTTCATTGGCTGTAAAGTGCTTTGAGACGTTCGGTGGTCATGAAAGGCGCTATTATAAATGCAAGTCTTTCTTTTTCCTTAATGTTTGAAACTGTTGATCCCTCTTTCCGCGATGTCCAGTTCCTATAGGCCCGGCCTGTGCATCACCCATCCAATAGGGAGGGCAGCTCTTCCTTCTCGGACAGATGTGCTTTGTGACTGGTCACTGGATTATTCCCCAGACCCAACAGCACAGCGAGGTCACACAGCTTCACAAAATACTTCCAATTGTGTCTCTGGGAGAAGGTCCACAGCCCAGACACCAGCAAGGGTGAGGATGGGGGAGGGGGGGGTGAGGATGGGAGAGGGGAGGGAGTGAGGATGGGGGAGGGGGGGGAGTGAGGATGGGGGAGGGGGGGGAGTGAGGATGGGGGAGGGGGGGGGAGGATGGGGATGGGGGGGGGGGAGGAGGATGGGGGAGGGGAGGACACAAAATAAATCAGCAAGCAGTGATCAGACAGCCAAGCTTACATTCCTTCACCTCTATCTCTTTTTATTCTCTCCCTCTTTCTTTCTCTCTTTAAAACGAGTGTGTAGGACGAGGGATTGGGAGCTTAGAGACAAGAGAAGAAAGTTCAGAGGAGATCTGACCAGAGTAGTATTAACAAAATCAGAGTTAGGAAAAAGAGAGAGAAAAAAAGAGACGAGACGAGAGGAGAGACAAAAAAAAAGAGAGAAAGAGAGATAGAAAGAGAGAGATGAAGAGAGAGAGAGAGGGGGAGGGGAAAAGAGAGAGAGGGAGAAAGAGAGAGAGAGAAAGGGAGAGAGAGAAAAAGAGAGAGGTAGATTGAAGGCCAGAAGTATGTGTATGTAAAACTGTAAAAATTACCTTTAAAATCGAACTGGTGGATGGTGTGCACGGACTGGTGTAGGAAGTACATACTGCCCAGGGCCTGGGGAAGAGGAACAAGAGCTGATTTAGACATTGCGAGGACAATGACACGTGTACAGTAACCAGCTCTGTAGGTAAGGGACAATACTTTCAGGGCGAGGCAACGCCCAGCCAGAGGATCTTCAGTGTGAAGTCATTACCCAATGGCTTTCTAAAGGAAAACAACCTTTCCCATTGAATAAATGCCCCGCGGTTTTTTTTCTGTAGATTAACGACAGTTGGGGTTATTTGGCCTCATCCGCCTCTCTGTGTACAGACATTCCGGTGAACCGGAGCAACTCACCTCACTTTACCGGGGGGGGGGGGCAGAGGGACGTGAACTGGGGAACGTTCTGGAGCCAGCTAACCCCGGGGAACCCGCCACAGGCTAACCGTCGGCTAACCGTCGGCAGCTCCCTGGGGCACAGGTGGCCCCTTGCCTGGAGCAGACGGGCCGAAGGGCCTCCTTCTGTGTCGGAAATTTCTCCGATTCCCCTCCGGCTCTCGGCGCGGAGTGAAGGTGGCCCGGGAATGGAGGCTTTCCTGTGAAGGCTGTGGGGAAGATTCCTGCCCTCGACGCGAAACCAGGAGCTCGACGCGAAGGGGGGGAAATCATGGTTGGCCGATCACTCCGAGATACGGCCCCCTTACTTGCCTTTATTAGCCAAGGCACAGAATGCAAGAGCAGGGGGGTTATGCTTGAACTGTATAAAACACTAGTTAGGCCACAGCTGGAGCACCGCGTGCAGGTCTGGTCACCGAATTTCAGGAAAGATGTGATTGCACTGGAGAGGATACAGAGGAGGTTTATGAGGATGTTGCCGGGACTGGAGAATTTTAGCTATGAGGAAAGATTGGATAGGCTGGGGTTGTTTTCTTTGGAGCAGAGGAGGCTGAGGGGAGACCTTATTGAGGTGTATAAAATTACGGGGGGCCTGGATAGAGAGATAGGACGGACCTATTTCCCTCAGCAGAGAGGTCAACAACCAGGGGGCATAGATTTAAGTAATTGGTTTAGAAGGAATTTGAGGGGAAATATATTTATCATCATAGGCAGCCCCTCGGAATCGAGGAAGACTTGCTTCCACTCTTAACATGAGTCCTTAGGTGGCTGAACAGTCCAATACAAGAGCCACAGTCCATCACAGGTGGGACAGATAATCATTGAGGGAAGGGGAGGGTGGGACAGGTTTGCCGCACGCTCCTTCCGCTGCCTGCGCTTGGTTTCTGCATGCTCTCGGCGATGAGACTCGAGGTGCTCAGCGCCCTCCCGGATGCACTTACTCCACTTAGGACGGTCTTTGGCCAGGGACTCCCAGGTGTCGGTGGGGATGTTGCACTTTATCAGGGAGGCTTTGAGGGTGGTCCCTGTAACGTTTCCTCTGCCCACATTTGGCTCGTTTGCCGTGAAGGAATTCAGAGTACAGCGCTTGCTTTGGGAGTCTCGTGTCTGGCATGCGGACTATGTGGCCCGCCCAGCGGAGCTGATCAAGTGTGGTCAGTGCTTCGATGCTGGGGATGTTGGCCTGGTCGATGACGCTGATGTTGGTGCGTTTGTCCTCCCCACGGGATTTGAAGGGAAAAGTTTTCATCCAGAGGGTGGGGCCTGGAACTCACTGCCTGAAAAGGTGGTCGAGGCAGAAATGTGGAGCCGAGCCCATGACCAGATCAGCCACGATCTTATTAAATGGTGGAGCAGGCTTGAGGGGCCAAATGGTTGTGTCACTCAGTCACCTCTCTGCTTTCCCCGACTACGCGCACAGTCCTTAGGCTACGGAGTCACACGCACTCTGGAACATTCTCCAGACAGCAGGGTTGTGGATTGCCCAGCTAAAAATGGTCAAGGGATGTCTCCTTTGTCTGCAGCCTGCTTGGCTCCGTTGAAGACCCCGAAGGTCTGGGCCGAGTATGTTGGCCTCACCCAATGAACATATTACAATTGGCCTCAGTACCCTTGCTGCAGTGGGAGGGTGGGGAAATTAGTCACACGTCTCCTTTTCTGATCACATTTTTAAAAATTAGTTGATGGGATGTGGGCGTCACTGGAAAGGCCAGCGTTTATTGCCCCTCCCCAATTGCCCTTGAGGTGAGCCACTTGCTTGACAACTGAGTGTCTCGCTGGGCCATTTCAGAGGGCATTTAAGAGTCAACAACATTGCTGTGGGTCTGGAGTCACATATAGGCCCAGACTGGGTAAGGGTGGCAGATTTCCTTCCCTAAAGGGACATTAGTGAACCAGTTGGGTTTTATGACAATCCGGTAGTTTCATGATCACCATTACTGATACTAGTTTTTTTATTCCAGATTTATTTAATTAACTGAATTTATATTCCCCAGCTGCCGTGGTGGGATTTGAACTCCTGTCTCGGGATCATTGGTCCAGGCCTCGGGATTACTAAATCCAGTGACGTTACCACGATGTCCAATTATGAAAAGCGCAAGTGCGTGAGCAGGGTCGAGCTCGATTGGGACGTACCTCCTGCCTCACTTGGTCGAATAGCTCGATGGCAGAATGGCCTCTTCGGGAGGGTACAAAGGAGCGATTGCCCCCCCCGTCGTGGAGCAGCCCAGCGAGGAGGCAGCACCTTCAGGGCGAGGGGAGGGAGCTGGTGGGGGGTGAGGGGAGGGGTTGGGGGAAGCACATAATTAAATGGAGAAAACGTCCCGGGTCTTAATCGTCCCATTAATTCCCCTCGTGCTGCTCATCTCTCAGCGGCCTGCACTGCATTCTTCCCTTGTCTTGTAAAGTGCCTTGTCGACAGCCCGACAAATCTCATTGAAGAAAAAAATCTTTCACTGAATCGCACGCAATCAATACCCAGAGAAAATTAATAACGATTGCAAAGTGATTAGGCGGGCAAGTGCCTCGCTCCCTCGGCCTCTCCGACGCTGACACGTACCAAAGAGAAATGACCGAAATCAGACAGAGTGCGGTCTAGAAGCTCAGACTTTTAAAATCAGGTTCCACTGCCCCTCGGCAATGAATGGCCGGCCAGTTCTCCGGCAGGACCCTGATCCCCAGCGATTCCCCCCCTCCCTGGGACCTGCCACCTCCCACAGGGTCCCGGGTCGCAGGGCGGGCGGCTGGTTTTGTCCCCTCTCGCGGGAGAGCGAGGCCCTGGGGTTTTAGCGGGGGGGGGGGGGGTTCTGCTACCGCGAGAAATGATGGGGTCAGCATTGTTCCCCAGCTCCATCTCCTGCTGGGCAGAGAAAGAACAAAATACAAACCAAAACTACTGGGCAGAGTGGGCCTGTACTCTCTCGAGATCAGAAGAATGAGGGGTAATCTCATTGAAACACGCAAGATTCTGAGGGGGATTGACAGGGTAGATGCAGGGAGGATGTTTCCCCCGGGCTGGGGAGTCTAGAACCAGGGGTCACAGTCTCAGGATAAGGGCTCGGCCATTTAGGACTGAGATGAGGAGGAATTTCTTCACTCAGAGGGGGGTGAATCTTTGGAATTCTCTGCCCCAGAGGGCTGTGGAGGCTCAGTTGTTGAGTATATTCAAGGCTGAGATCGATAGAGTTTTGGACACTCGGGGAATCACATGATATGGAGATCGGGCGGGAAAGTGGAGTTGAGGTCGAAGACCAGCCGAGGGGCCTAGTTCTTATGTTCTTACTTAAAAGGAGACAGAAAGAAACCGGGAAAGGGGGGGCGGCTGAGAGAGATGAAGAATATATTAATGCCCATTATCCACCCTGCACTCACCACCGTTAGCCGCAAAGGGAACCTCACATACGTAACTCACAACGCAAGCTCTCAGAGCTGGGCCTTGCCCGATGCTCCAGAATGTCTCTACCGTATCCCACGGCCAACTATGCTCGCGCTCAGCTCCATGCTCTGGGCGGAGCTATTTATCTCCGTCACTTCCAGAGTTGCCAGCACCAAGCGGAGATTTGTTGGGGACGGGCACAATGGAGCTAGCAGGTGGACAGCCACCAATCGCAATCGTTAACTCGGTTTCTCTCGCCACACACCGCTTGTCCGGCTGAAAATGTCCAGCATTTTAGGCTTGTGTGTGTCGCTAAGGCGGGTGAATGGGAGTTGAGGTGCAGATCAGCCATGATCTAATTGAACAATGGGACAGGCCCGAGGGGCTGAATGGCCTCCTCCTGTTCCAAGCTACATATCTAAAGTGAGAGAAAGCAAAACAAACAAATATACCGGCACAGGATCGCGGCAGAGACTGGAGCTTGCCATTACGTGTGCGAGTGCGTGTGTGAATAGAATTTAAAAAAAATTGTTCCTGGGATGTGGGCGTCGCTGGCAAGGCCGGCATTTATTGCCCATCCCTAATTGCCCCTTGAGAAGGTGGTGGTGAGCCGCCTTCTTGAACCGCTGCAGTCCGTGTGGTGAAGGTGCTCCCACAGTGCTGTTAGGGAGGGAGTTCCAGGATTGTGACCCAGCGACGATGAAGGAACGGCCGATATATTTCCAAGTCAGGATGGTGTGTGACTGGGAGGGGAACGTGGAGGTGGTGGTGTTCCCATGCACCTGCTGCCCTTGTCCTTCTAGGCGGCTGAGGTCGCGGGTTTGGGAGGTGCTGCCGAAGAAGCCTTGGCGAGTTGCTGCAGTGCATCTTGTAGATGGTACACACTGCAGCCACGGTGCGCCGGTGGTGGAGGGAGTGAGTGTTGAAGGTGGGGGATGGGGAGCCAATCAAGCGGCTGCTTTGTCCTGGATGGTGTCGAGCTTCTTGAGTGTTGTTGGAGCTACACTCATCCAGGCAAGTGGAGAGTATTCCATCACACTCCTGACTTGTGCCTTGTAGATGGTGGAAAGGCTTTGGGGAGTCAGGAGGTGAGACACTCACCACAGAATACCCAGCCTCTGACCTGCTTTTGTAGCCACAGTATTTATGTGTCTGGTCCAGTTAAGTTTCTGGTTAATGGTCACAAGATGACTTCAATATTTTACTGTTGAATATTGGGCTATAGCAAACCGCAGTAAATCAAACCCACCAGGAGGTCCCCTCTATCACAATGTCCTTGCAGGGGCAGTAGATGACTGACTGAGGGCTTCAGGTTCCAACTTAGGCCGTGTCATAGAGTTGTAGAAATTTACAGCACCGAAGGAGGCCATTTCGCCCCATCGTGTCTATGCCGGAAGACAAAGCCGGATTCAGCTTGATCCCACTTTCCAGCTCATGGTCCGTAGCCCTGTAGGTTACAGTACTTAAAGTGCACATCCAAGTACTTTTTAAATGTGATGAGGGTTTCTGCCTCTGCCACCCTTTCAAGCCGTGAGTTCCAGACTCCGGGCCCATGTCCTAACTTGCCTCAAATCTCATTCACTCATCACCCTGTGCGTGCTGACCTGCATTGGCTCCCTGTCTGACAATACAACACATTAAAAAGTCTAATCTTTATATTCAGATCTCTTTATGGCCTCCTCCCTCCCTATCTCTGTAACCCCCTCCAGCCCTACACCCCTCCCTATCTCTGTAACCCCCTCCAGCCCTACACCCCTCCCTATCTCTGTAACCCCCTCCAGCCCCTACACCCCTCCCTATCTCTGTAACCCCCTCCAGCCCCTACACCCCTCCCTATCTCTGTAACCCCCTCCAGCCCCTACACCCCTCCCTATCTCTGTAACCCCCTCCAGCCCCTACACCCCTCCCTATCTCTGTAACCCCCTCCAGCCCCTACACCCCTCCCTATCTCTGTAACCCCCTCCAGCCCTACACCCCTCCCCATCTCTGTAACCTGCTCCAGCCCTACACCCCTCCCTATCTCTGTAACCTCCTCCAACCTCTACACCCCTCCCTATCTCTGTCACCTGCTCCATATGCCTCCGAGATCTCTGCGTTCCTCCAATTCTGGCCTCTGACACATACCTGATTTTCATCGCCCCCACCATTGGCAGACGTGCCTTCAGCTGCCTGGGCCTGAACCTTTCCAACTCTCTCTCTGCTCCTTTAAGACGCTCCTTAAAACCTAGCACCTTGGTGATCTGCCCCAATATTTCCTGATGTGGCTTCGGGTCTTGATTACTGTGAAGGGCCCTTGGGACATTTGAGGAGGTTAACGGCGCTATATAAGTGCAAGTTGTTGCCGATTTCATTAAAGGTGAGCAGGCAGGGAAAGAATGGGTGGTGTGTGGAGTTACACTGAGCTGCCCTGACGGACCCCAAGCTGACACAGTGTGCGTGCTGATGTTGCATCGAGCCCAGGATTGCGGCCTCACTGGGCGCGTCCGATGTGCACACGTCCCCGAAGAGGCCTCGCAAAGGCCGGCTCTCGGCGCACGATGTGCATGCGCAGAGACTCGCCTTTTGAGATCGGTCAGATCGCACGCGTCCCTGGGAGAAGGACAGTCGCGGGGCGGAGATTTGGGCCGTTTGCTTCACTCCTACCAAGCAAATGTCCTTCAAACTCTTACACCCGGTAAAAGCAGGCACACAGCTTACTGTCACCAGCATCAGAGTTTTAAAACACAGAAAAATTAAATGCTATTACTTATTTTTATATTAAAAACCCTGTCTATGAAGGTAAGTTTATAAACACTATTAAAATATATTTTTTAAAATTCAAATAAATAAATTTTTCTCAAACATTTAATTTCATGCAATTTCGATTAATTTTTTTTTTTAAAGTGGTGTTTTTTTCCATTTGTGTGTGTGTTTTATTTGATTTTAAGGGGTGTTCTCATTGATGGTAATAGGAGCTGGGAGCTCGGAGCTCCCATGACTATGAATGAGAATACTCCATTGTGATTGGTGGTCCAGGGATACCCATACGCTCCTAGAAGACATGTTCCCATACGCTGGACTGGGCAACCAGGCCTCGGAGCACAATCCTATGTTCCTCCGGGACCACCAGCTATTTTCGTTTAAAAAAATGCAAGTTGGAGGAGTTTGCCCGCAGGAAGCCTCCACCGCAATTTCCCCCCAATAAGATAGGCCCTGGATCCGATTGTCACCACGTCTAGGGTCACACAGGAGGAATAGTCTGGCGCATGTGGACACGAGCCCTTCACCAATTAGCCGGGACACTGGGTGCTTCCAGACTGTTAGAATCCTAGAACGGTTACAGCACAGGAGGCGGCCATTCGGCCCGTTGAGCCCGTGCCGGCTCTCTGCAAGAGCACCTCAGCCAGTCCCACTCCCCCGCCCTTTCCCCGTAGCTCTGCAAATTTTCTTGCTTCAGGTACTTATCCAACTCCCTTTTTAAAGCCACGATTGAGTCTGCCTCCACCACCCTCTCAGGCAGCGCATTCCAGATCCTAACCACTCGCTGCGTAAAAACGTTTTTCCTCATGTCGCCTTTGGTTCTTCTGCCAATCGCCTTAAATCTGTGTCCTCAGGTTCTCGACCCTTACACCAATGGGAACAGTTTCTCTTTCTCTACTCTGTTTAACCCCCTCATGATTTTGAACACCTCGATCAAATCTCCTCTCGACCTTCTCTGCTCTGAGCAGAGCGAGGGACAGGACAGCAGAGCCAAGCCAGTCATCGCCTGACTGTAAGGATTCATGAATTGGAAAAGTCTCTCCAGACTGGTGTTAGAATTGAAGATTCATTTCCCAGTACAACAGCTAAAGCAAGTTGAACAGCATGAACATCAATAACTGATAACGGGCCGCTCCAGACATCTGAGGGCCAAGATCGGCCTGTCTGGCTCCAGCCTTGGGAGGGTAAATGTGAAGAGGAGGGTTTTACCCAAGAGTGGAGACAAAGAATCTGACACGTCATGGGTTAAATGGTCCCATCCATATCCTAGACAAGGCCCACCCCTAAAAATAGAATAAGAGAAAGATCTCGAGGCTGTTTCAGGGCAGACGGTGAAGATAAGAACTGTTCGTGCCACCAGCCGTATGTCCCATCGGGACTAGCACCAACTTCTTGTCATGGTCGTATGTCTATCCTGATTGTGTTGTGTTTGACTAGATTTGAACTACCGCTCTTCCCGGAATAAAATGACCTATAATTCAGAAGATTTTTTGGGTGTGTATGTGTGTGACCTGTGATCCTAATCTTACACAAGGGCCACAGAGGAGTCACTGGGCCGGAGAGCGTATCTTGGCTGATATTTTCACCTCACTTAACCAGTGAGTTGTGACCAATTGTAACACCGCCGCCCACGGTCCAGGCGACAGTGACGAGCTCAGGCCACACGGACGGTTCACCGAGGAGGCGCACCGAATCCTGACCTGTACGGCTCAGTGCTACACCGGGCAGGACATTCCCAGCCCCAGAGCTAGGGAAATGCCCAGGGGCCGATTAACCGCGGGGCGGATGGGGCTGCAGCCCCGGGCCCACCAAATAAATGTAGGAAAGAAAATATATGGCCTTCCAAATAGGCTGAATAGAATAGATAATAAGAAAGGAAAAACCAAGACCGAGGAAAATAGATTCACTTGTTTATCATCATCATCGGCAGTCCCTCGGAATCGAGGAAGACTTGCTTCCACTCTTAGCATGAGTCCTTAGGTGGCTGAACAGTCCAATACGAGAACCACAGTCCCTGTCACAGGTGGGACAGTGTGTCGTTGAGGGAAGGGGTGGTTGGGACTGGTTTGCCGCACGCTCCTTCCGCTGCCTGCGCTTGGTTTCTGCATGCTCTCGGCGATGAGACTCGAGGTGCTCAGCGCCCTCCTGGATGCACTTCCGCCACTTAGGGCAGTCTTTGGCCAGGGAGTCCCAGGTGTTGGTGTTTATGCCGATATACACTAATGTACCTATATAAGATTATGAGGGGGCTTGACAAGGTGGATGCAGAGAGGATGTTTCCACTGATAGGGGAGACTAGAACTAGGGGGCATGATCTTAGATTAAGGGGCCGCCCATTTAAAACTGAGATGAGGGGGAATTTCTTCTCTGAGGGTTGTAAATCTGTGGAATTCGCTGCCCCAGAGAGCTGTGAAAGCTGGGACATTGAATATATTTACGACTGAGATAGACAGTTTCTTAACCGATAAGGGGAGCGGGCAGGAAGTGGAGCTGAGTCCATGATCGGATCAGCCATGATCGTATTAAATGGCGGAGCAGGCTCAAGGGGCCGAATGGCCTACTCCTGCTCCTATTTCTTATGTACCGATATACAGAAGTCCCTATATACACTAATGTACCGATATACAGAAGTTCCTATATACACTAATGTACCGATATACAGAATCCCTATATACACTGATGTAACGATATCCAGAATCCCTATATACAATGATGTACCGATATACAGAAGTCCCTATATACACTGATGTACCGATATACAGACAGAGTTCGAGCAGCGCGAGTCCGGGAGCAGCATGAGTGAGGCCTATAAAGGCGTGTTTGTACAGCTCCAGCCGGGAGAAAAAGCAAATAGAAGTAGAAAGGAATGAAAAGGTGACGTCACAGCCAAAGGGGTAAGTGATTGGTGAGTAGCTTTTCTTTTTCTTTTTTATATCAGTAAGTAACCTGGTAACATTGTTGTCGCCAAATTAAGTGTATCTAAGGTTAAGACGTGGCAGGAGAGCTCGGTCACGTGATATGCTCCTCCTGTACCATGTGGGAACTCAGGGACACTTCCGGTGTCCCTGACGACTACGTGTGCGGGAAGTGCATCCGCCTCCAGCTCCTGACAGACCGCTTGGAGCTGAGGGTGGATTCACTCTGGAGCATCCAAGATGCTGAGAATGACGTGCGTAGCACGTGTAGCGATTTGGTCGTACCGCAGGTGAAGGGTCCACAGCCAGCTAGGGAATGGAAGACCAGCAGGAAGAGCAGTGCAAGGAAGGTAGTGCAGGGGTCTCCTGTGGTCATTCCCCTGCAAAACAGATACACCATTTTGAGTACTGTTGAGGGGGATGACTCATCAGGGGAGGGCAGCAGCAGCCAAGTTCATGGCATCGTGACTGGCTCTGTTGCACAGGAGGGCAGGAAAAAGAGTGGGAGAGCGATAGTGATAGGGGATTCAATTGTAAAGGGAATAGATAGGCGTTTCTGCGGCCGCAACCGAGACTCCAGGATAGTATGTTGCCTCCCTGGTGCAAGGGTCAAGGATGTCTCTGAGCGGGTGCAGGACATTCTGAAAAGGGAGGGAGAACAGCCAGTTGTCGTGGTGCACATTGGTACCAACGACATAGGTTAAAAAAAAAGGGATGAGCTCCTACGAGACGAATTTAAGGAGCTAAATTAAAAAGTAGGACCTCAAAAGTAGTAATCTCGGGATTGCTACCAGTGCCACGTGCTAGTCAGAGTAGGAATCGCAGGATAGCGCAGATGAATATGTGGCTTGAGCAGTGGTGCAGCAGGGAGGGATTCAAATTCCTGGGGCATTGGAACCGGTTCTGGGGGAGGTGGGACCAGTACAAACCGGACGGTCTGCACCTGGGCAGGACCGGAACCAATGTCCGAGGGAGAGTGTTTGCTAGTGCTGTTGGGGAGGAGTTAAACTAATATGGCAGGGGGATGGGAACCAATGCAGGGAGACAGAGGGAAACAAAATGAAGACAGAAGCAAAAGTCAGAAAGGAGATGAGTAAAAGTGGAGGGCAGAGAAACCCAAGGCAAAAAACAAAAAGGGCCAATGTACAGCAAAATTCTAAAGGGTCAAAGTGTAATAAAAAGGCAAGCCTGAAAGCTCGGTGCCTCAATGAGGAGTATTCGGAACCCAGGAGAGGGCTCTGAGCTAGTTACAGCGGGTGAGCGCAGATGAACAGAACCCCAAGAAAGAATGCAAAAGGCAGGAGGCAACAGAGCAGAGTAGCACTGGGGTAAGTGTAAACCACAAGTTGATAGGAAGGGACAATATGTATGAATATAAAGGGGGCTGCAGGAGGGGTCAAAACTAAAAATCATGGTTTAAAAACTAGTATTAAAACACTTTACCTAAATGCACGCAGCATTCGAAATAAAGTAAATGAGTTGACGGCACAAATCATTACAAATGGGTATGATTTGGTGGCCATTACAGAAACGTGGTTGCAGGGTGGCCAAGACTGGGAATTAAACATACAGGGGTATCTGACAATTCGGAAGGATAGACAAGAAGGGAAAGGAGGTGGGGTAGCTCTGTTAATAAAGGATGATATCAGGGCAGTTGTGAGAGACGATATTGGCTCTAATGAACAAAATGTTGAATCATTGTGGGTGGAGATTAGAGATAGTAAGGGGAAAAAGTCACTGGTGGGCGTAGTTTATAGGCCCCCAAATAACAACTTCACGGTGGGGCGGGCAATAATCAAGGGAATAATGGAGGCATGTGAAAAAGGAATGGCAGTAATCATGGGGGATTTTAACCTACATATCGATTGGTCAAATCAAATCGCACGGGGTAGCCTGGAGGAGGAATTCATAGAATGCATACGGGATTGTTTCTTAGAACAGTATGTTACAGAACCTACAAGGGAGCAAGCTATCTCAGATCTGGTCCTGTGTAATGAGACAGGAATAATAAACGATCTCCTAAGTAAAAGATCCTCTCGGAATGAGTGATCACAGTATGGTTGAATTTGTAATACAGATTGAGGGTGAGGAAGTAGTGTCTCAAATGAGCGTACTATGCTTAAACAAAGGGGACTACAGTGGGATGAGGGAAGAGTTAGCTAAAGTAAACTATGAACACAGATTAAACGGTGGCACAATTGAGGAACAGTGGAGGACTTTTAAGGAGCTCTTTCATAGTGCTCAACAAAAATATATTCCAGTGAAAAAGAAGGGCGGTAAGAGAAGGGATAACCAGCCGTGGATAACCAAGGAAATAAAGGAGAGTATCAAATTAAAAACCAATGCATATAAGGTGGCCAAGGTTAGTGGGAAACTAGAAAATTGGGAAAATTTTAAACGAAAGCAAAGAATGACAAAGAAAGCAATAAAGAAAGGAAAGATAGATTTCGAAAGTAAACTTGCGCAAAACATAAAAACAGATAGTAAAAGCTTTTACCGATATATAAAACGGAAGAGAGTGACTAAAGTAAATGTTGGTCCCTTAGAAGATGAGAAGGGGGATTTAATAATGGGAAATGTGGAAATGGCTGAGACCTTAAACAATTATTTTGCTTCGGTCTTCACAGTGGAAGACACAAAAACCATGCCAAAAATTGCTGGTCACGGGAATGTGGGAAGGGAGGACCTTGAGATAATCACTATCACTAGGGGGGTAGTGCTGGACAGGCTAATGGGACTCAAGGTAGACAAGTCCCCTGGTCCTGATGAAATGCATCCCAGGGTATTAAAAGAGATGGCGGAAGTTATAGCAGATGCATTCATTATAATCTACCAAAATTCTCTGGACTCTGGGGAGGTACCAGTGGATTGGAGAGCAGCTAATGTAACGCCTCTGTTTAAAAAAGGGGCAGACAAAAGGCAGGTAACTATAGGCCGGTTAGTTTAACATCTGTAGTGGGGAAAATGCTTGAAGCTATCATTAAGGAAGAAATAGCGGGACATCTAGATAGGAATAGTGCAATCAAGCAGACGCAACATGGATTCATGAAGGGGAAATCATGTTTAACTAATTTACTGGAATTCTTTGAGGATATAACGAGCATGGTGGATACAGGTGTACCGATGGATGTGGTGAATTTAGATTTCCAAAAGGCATTCGATAAGGTGCCACACAAAAGGTTACTGCAGAAGATAAAGGTACGCGGAGTCAGAGGAAATATATTAGCATGGATCGAGAATTGGCTGGCTAACAGAAAGCAGTGAGTCGGGATAAATGGGTCCTTTTCGGGTTGGAAATCGGTGGTTAGTGGTGTGCCACAGGGATCGGTGCTGGGACCACAACTGTTTACAATATACATAGATGACCTGGAAGAGGGGACAGAGCATAGTGTAACAAAATTTGCAGATGACACAAAGATTAGTGGGAAAGCGGGTTGTGTAGAGGACACCGAGAGGCTGCAAAAAGATTTAGATAGGTTAAGCGAATGGGCGAAGGTTTGGCAGTTGGAATACAATGTCGGAAAATGTGAGGTCATCCACCTTGGGAAAAAAAACAGTAAAAGGGAATATTATTTGAATGGGGAGAAATTACAACATGCTGCGGTGCAGAGGGACCTGGGGGTCCTTGTGCTTGAATCCCAAAAGGTTAGTTTGCAGGTGCAGCAGGTAATCAGGAAGGCGAATGGAATGTTGGCCTTCATTGCGAGAGGGATGGAGTACAAAAGCAGGGAGGTCCTGCTGCAACTGTACAGGGTATTGGTGAGGCCGCACCTGGAGTACTGCGTGCAGTTTTGGTCACCTTACTTAAGGAAGGATATACTAGCTTTGGAGGGGGTACAGAGACAATTCACTAGGCTGATTCCGGAGATGAGGGGGTTACCTTATGATGATAGATTGAGTAGACTGAGTCTTTACTCGTTGGAGTTCAGAAGGATGAGGAGTGATCTTATAGAAACATTTAAAATAATGAAAGGGATAGACAAGATAGAGGCAGAGAGGTTGTTTCAACTGGTAGGGGAGACTAGAACTAGGGGCACAGCCTCAAAATACGGGGGAGCCAATTTAAAACCGAGTTGAGAAGGAATTTCTTCTCCCAGAGGGTTGTGAATCTGTGGAATTCTCTGCCCAAGGAAGCAGTTGAGGCTAGCTCATTGAATGTATTCAAATCACAGATAGATAGATTTTTAACCAATAAGGGAATTAAGGGTTACGGGGAGCGGGCGGGTAAGTGGAGCTGAGTCCACGGCCAGATCAGCCATGATCTTGTTGAATGGCGGAGCAGGCTCAAGGGGCCAGATGGCCTACTCCTGTTCCTAATTCTTATGTTCTTATGTAATATATATTAGCCTGTTTTATTTCACGTTATTGAGAAATTTGCATAAATGTGTAGGAATCCAGTATTGTAATGTTACCAGAACTGGAATATATACCTACTTGATACAGAATATATGCTTTCATTGTTGAATATACCGGCCTATGTTTTCATGCTCAGAATCAGAATCATATACGTAATGTAATGAACATGAACAAACAGAACTATCGGCCCATTGGGGTCGGTTTGCCCTGGGGGCCCATCTGGCCCTGGAAATGCCCCATCCCGTGATCTGTAACCCACAGCCAGCGCAGGAAGGTCTGATTCCCCGCGTTCTCCAATCGCTCACACGGATAATCATTAATGCTGGGAGAGATTTTTCAGTCGCAGTCTGGGTGCACAGATGCAAAACTCTCTTCCCTTCCATTTCCTTTCGAGCAAATCGGCCCCAGCATTAATCAAACACTCAAAGCGTGCACAGTTTAATAAAAATCTATCGACTTACAAGTGATTATATATCAAAATCCCATTTCTACAGGGGGTGAAAGTCAGTGAGTGAGAGGAACAGAGATTAACTGGCAACAGCCCCGAAACTAATGGGGAATCAATCAAAAACACACAGGGCCCAAAATTAAACAAATATTCAGGCATGCTGTCCCATTTTTAATCGGCACGGGCTGTCCAACACATCTGGAGCTGTCCACCAATGTTATATATGGTTTACATATGGGAAGGATCAATAATTTTAATCTAAACTTCAATTTATTAACTTTGGTTCCAGCAGATGCTGGTTGAGTTGAGAGTGGGACCGGGAGGGAGTTAAGAAGAACAAAAGGTGATCTCAATGAAACGTGTAAAATTCTGAGGGGGATTGACAGGGTAGATGCAGAGAGGATGTTTCCCCCTGGCTGGGAAGTCTCGAATTAGATAAGAACATAAGAATTAGGAGCAGGAGGAGGTCATTTGGCCCCTCGAGCCTGCTCTGCCATTCAACAAGATCATTTCTGATCTTCTCCCTGAACTCCACCATCCCATAAGTCCCCATGTCCCTTCATTTCCTTGCTCCCAAAAATCTATCGATCTCCGTCTTGAATGTTGTCAACGACTGAGCCTCCACAGCCCTCTGGGGCAGAGAGTTCCAACGATTCACCGTCCTCCGAGTGAAGAAATTTCTCCTCATCTCAGTCCTTAAGGTATCACAACAAACCTGGCAGTGATGGCCTCAACAAAGAGTCGAGACAAAACTCTGGCCGAGTCTCCACAAACCAGGCCGAAACTCCCTCACACAGTTTGTACGTTCAAGTGCTCTGTGTCTCGGACCGAGAGTCCCCCTATCTCTGGGGTCCTCCCCCGGCCCTACAACCAATGCTCCCATTAAGTCACGCAGCGCTCTGCAGCTCCTGTGCGGCCGGCTCTCGGCTATCAATCGGAAAAAACGCGCACGTGCCGTACCTTGATTGGGCTGAGCAGGCCCTTAAAGGAGCCGTGCACCCCCTCAAAAAAATAACGGGAGCGTTGCCTACAAGCCTCCGATCTCTGCGCTCCTCCAATTCTGGCCTCTTGAGCATCCCCGATTATAATCGCTCCACCATCGGTGGCCGTGCCTTCAGTTGCCTGGGCTCCAAGCTCTGGAACTCCCTCCCTAAACCTCTCTACCTCTCTCTCGCCTCCTTAAAACCGGCCTCTTTGACCAAGCTTTTGGACACCAGTGCTAATCTCTCATGCAGCTCAGTGTCAAGGTTTGTTTGATAATTGCTCCTGTGTAGCGCCTTGGGACATTTCACAATGTGAACGGCACTATATAAATGCACGTTGTTGAAGTTACTGCGCATAAAGGTAGAAAGACGACTTGCATTTATATAGCACCTTTCACAACCACCGCATGTCTCTCAGCCAATGAAGTACCTTTGGAGTGTAGTCGCTGTTGTAATGTGGGAAACACGGCAGCCAATTTGC
Organism: Pristiophorus japonicus; assembly: GCF_044704955.1. Classification (NCBI taxonomy): domain Eukaryota; kingdom Metazoa; phylum Chordata; class Chondrichthyes; family Pristiophoridae; genus Pristiophorus; species Pristiophorus japonicus. The sequence continues at coordinate 64,623,626 of NC_091998.1, read as the reverse complement.
GCACAGCAAGCTCCCACACACAGCAATGTGATAATGAACAGATAAACCGATTTAGTGATGTTGATTGAGGACACCGGAGATAACTCCCCTGCTCTTCTTTAAAATAGTGCCATGGGATCTGTTACTTCCACCCGAGAGGGCAGACGGGGCCTCGGTTTAACGTCTCATCCTAAAGACGGCACCTCTGACAGTGCGGCACTCCCTCAGCACTGCACTGGGAGTGTCAGCCTGGATTTTTGTTCCTGGAGTGGGACTTGAACCCACAACCTTTTGACTGAGGCGAGAGTGCTGCCCACTGAGCCACGGTTTACTTTTATCCTGAAGCTTGTAAAAGATTCCTCGCCTGGGTCTTCAGAGATACGGGTTGGCGAGGACACACAAAACAGCAAGGCTTCTCGCTCCAGTTTGCACAAGTTCCTTGGGCCAGGGGCGTGTCTCGATGGTTCCAGCTCTTACGATGCAGAAGAGAGGGGAATCTCCAGGACCTTCCCACCACTGGGGATGAAAGTCATGGGTCTCCAAAGTTGAAATGTGTGAACGTACAGACAACAATCAGGTCTGACCAGAAATAATGTAAAGCTCGACTTCTTGTGGCAGGCTGCCATCTGGTGGGTGATAACTGCAAAGTCAGCTTTTTGGAAACAAAGTTAAATCCACCGTTTAGTGCCTTTAATGTCTCATTAAAATAGTTATCACAACAACAACAACAACAACTTGCATTTATATAGCGCCTTTAAAACAGCCCAAGCTGCTTCACAGGATCGTTAGCAAACAAAACTGGACATTGAGCCACATATTAGGGCAGGTGACCAAAAGCTTGGTCAAAGAGGTAGGTTTTAAGGAGCGTCTCATGAGGAGGAGAGAGGCGGAGGGGCTTTAGGGAGGGCATCCCAGAGCGTGGGGCCTCGGCAGCCGACTGCACGGCCGTCAATGGCGGAGCAATTAAAATCAGGGATGTGCAAGAGGCCAGAATTAGAGGAGCGCAGAGATCTCGGCGGGCTGGAGGAGGTAACAGAGATTCACTCACCACATTTTGTCACACTGTTGGTGTTTGGCTTTCAATTATCGAAACGACCGGGGTGGTCACTCTCAAACGACTGGACTGCCGTGCTCTCATCCCAGGTTACTCCCGTCCCCTGGTTTTGGCCACCGCGTAGCGCTCCGAGTCAGAAGGAGGCGGGGGTTAAGCTCCATTGCAGGCCGAGGCACCATGCATTGTCCGAGGTGATGGTTCTCCTGCAGGGAGATGACCTGGCCAACACACGTCCCAAGCAGATCGGAACACGAGGAGGCCGCTCAGCTCCTCGAAGCCTGTCCCGGCCTGCAATTAGATCATAGCTGATCTCGAGCCTAACTTCACCTACCCACCTTGGTTCCCGCACCTTTAATACTCTCGCGTAACAAAAACTCCAGCAGTCTCATTTTCAACTGATCCGCAGCCTCAACTGCTTGTTGGAGAAAGAGAGAGAGAGAGAGAGTTCCAGACTCCTACCACCCTTTGTGTGAAGAAGTGCTTCACTAATCACCATAGGCTGTTCCTCGAACGAGGATGACTTGCTTCCAACACCGAAAGGGATGAGTTTGCAGATGTTTCAATGAAGGACCTGATATTCCAGTCCTGAACTCCAGGGATGGAAGATGCCTGTGCACTAACATTACAACAGTAACTACACTTAACTGGCTGCAAGGCACTTTGAGACATCCGGTGGTCGTGAAAGGCACTATGTAAATGTAAGTCAGTCTTTCTTTTTCCTGACATCACCCCTGAACGGCCTGGCTCTAATTTTAAGGTGACGCCCCCCTTGTTCTGGATTCCCCTCAACCAGAGGAAATGGTTTCTCTTGATCTACCCGATCAACTCCTTCAACAATTACAAACACCTCAATCTGATCCTTCCTCAATCCACTACACTCGAGGGAATACAAACCCAGTTTATGAAACCTGTCCTCATAATTTAACCCTTTTAGTCCCGCTATCATTCTGGTGAATCAGTGCTCCCCCTCGGTAATGTATTTGCTCCATGGGTTCTTTGCTTAAGAAGTCATAGCAACACATTGCTATTAAGAACTAGTTGGTTTATTAACAAAGGTTGAACAATCACACTACACATTACCAGTTCATCCATCAGGCTCACAACAACCTGCCTCATCGTGGATCCCCCGAACCCAACTGGCTGGGCTTTTATTGAGTCTTGTGAACATCACGTGACTGGCTAAGCCACTCCCAACTCAACAGCTCTACAACTATTTTGGTGAGAACTTTAAATCAAGTGCTCCCTGTTATGTATGAATAAAGAGTCTGACCAGATACTGGGAGCTCAAAGTAAAGTGTGACCGTAGTCTTTTATTACAGGTCTCCAGAGTGCCTCTCCAGCCTGTGAGGTTTCCTTAAGTACAGGTGCTCCCAAGGGACTGTGGGATCCCTTGAGACTCCAGAGGATGAGCCCTCTAGTGGTTACACAAGGTATATACAGGTTTACATATAAAACACCCCCTTTTGGTCAGGGCACTAGAACCCACAATGTCTAAATTTACATGGGAACTTTACCAAATTAAATTAAAATTTGATTGCCGGGGGTGATGACGCACTCCAGTCCCTCCGGCGCCCACCTCTCGCGGAAGGCCGCGAGCGTACCGGTGGACACCGTGTGCTCCATTTCCAGGGACACCCTGGCTCGGATGTAATCGCGGAAGAGAGGCAGGCAGTCGGGCTGAACGACCCCCTCGACCGCCCGCTGTCTGGACCGGCTGATGGCCCCCTTGGCCGTGCCCAGGAGCAGTCCTAAGAGGAGGCCCTCGGACCTACCCGCTCCCCTCCGCACAGGGTGCCCAAAGATCAGGAGTGTGGGACTGAAGTGCAACGAGAATTTGAGGAGCAGCCCCTTTAAAAAATGTAGGGGCTGCAACCTCACACATTGTACGTACACGTGGAACACAGACTCCTCCAGACCGCAGAAATTGCAGGCGGCCTGGGAGCCCGTGAACCGACTTAAAAACTTATTGCACGGGACTGCTCCGTGCAACACCCTCCAGGCCAAGTCCCCGATAAATAGAGGGAGGACTCCCGCGTAGAGAGCACTCCATCGGGGACCCCCGCCTCCTCTGGACGGCAAGATGGTGCGCCATGGCGTGTCCGGACGGGGAGTGTGGGAGAGCAGCGAGTACAGGAATCCTCTCCGCGCAGAACTGAAAGGCACGGAGGGGATTTCCCGGAGGAGGCTGAAGTTTGTGAGGCGCCGGCTCCCGAGGGAGATTCCGGGGCTTGGCGACAGCTCTACAAACCCGTGAGCATACACACAGGTGTGTGCATTACACTCGCCAAGGCCAAGAATAGTCTAACCCTGAGATTGTGAAAGGCGCGAGCGAAATGTCGTGTTAGGTCGATAGTAATCACTGCTACAACCGAAGCAGCGCTACCATCAGGCACTTGGAAGTACTGCAAGTGGGTGGTGACATAAAATGGCTGCTCACTCACCGACATAATAATGGTCAGTGTAACTCCTGGTGCGATCGGGGCCATAAAAGGAGTGGCGAGTGGCGGCTATGGACAGCGTGGCGACGTACCACGGCGAGGTACAGCGCGAGCTGGTGCAGGAGGGCGACGGCAGCGAAGAGTGAGGTCATCAAGGTCCAGGCTGCTGATTGGACCAGGGGCAGGTACAGCAGGAGCGGCGAGAGTTCTGGACCCAGAAGAGGCGAGGGCCCAGGGGCAGCACGGGCCCAGCCCACACTGTGCGATATGTGTGAGCGCACACTGGGCCCGTGCAGCAGAGCAGGTCTCCAGGCGTCATGGGTAACCCTTGCCACTGGGCCAAGACCTGGCTCTGTCAAGCCCGTGTGGTGGCTGGTGTGCAACGGTCACCCCAGGTTAAAAACAATCCACACACAGGCATCTTCCACCCTTCAGGATGTAGTTCGGGACCTGGAATATTAGGTCCTTCATTGAAACACCTGTGAACTCATCCTTTTTTGGCGTGGGCATCGTCATCATCGTCATAGGCGGTCCCGAGTGATGATGAATGACAATGCACGCTGAGAAAGTGCCCGAGATGTGATGCACTGTTGATAAATGCAAGGGCACTTCTTCCCTCGCGGTAGCACAGGCCACTTACTGTGAAATGGTGCTGAGCAGTGAAATCCTCGTCCAGGTACACACAGGCTCGGTTGTACTCGCTCATCTCTTTGCTGGAGAGAATATCGCTGCCGGGGGGGAAAAAAAAAACGGAGCTCAGATTAAAATGGAAGCACGGAGCAGAGAGAAGACTCTGTCGCTGACAGGTCAGCTCCCGGTCAACCCCAGGACATGTCCACCTGGCCACATGGGTAACCCAGCACTTGCCCCCCCCCCCCCCCCCCACTCGCCAATGGTTCCATCGCTGAATTGTTGTTGCCTCCTTCTCATTGAGAATCCCCCAACCTTGAACAAATTGAAAAATACCGAGCCAGAAATAATTAGCTGCCAGTCTTTCGGATAGGACGTTAAACCGAGGCCCCGTCAGGTGGATGTAAAAGATCCCGCGGCACTATTTTGGAGAAGAGCAGGGGAGTTATCCCCGGTGTCCTGGGGCCAATATTTATCCCTCAGTCAACATCACTAAAAACAGATTATCCGGTCATTATCACATTGCTGTTTGTGGGAGCTTGCTGTGCGCAAATAGGCTGCCGCGTTTCCCACATTACAACAGTGACTGCACTCCAAAAAGTACTTCATTGCCTGTAATGCGCTTTGTGGTCATGAAAGGCGCTACAGAAATGCACAGCTTTCTCTTTCTTGATCAGAATGGTACCTGGACTCCAAGGGTTATATTACGAGCAGAAATTATGCAAACTCGGGTTGTATTCCCTGGAATGTAAAAGCTTAAGGGGAGATCTGATTGAGGTTTTCAGGATATTACGGGGGACAGATAGGGTAGAGAGAGAGAGAGAGAGAGAGAGAGAGAGAGAGAGAGAGAGAGAGAGAGAGAGAGACTATTCCCGCTGGTTGGGGAGTCTCGGACTCGGGGCACAGTCTGAAAATTAGAGCCAGACCTTTCAGGAGTGAAATTCGGAAACACTTCTACACACAAAGGGTGGTAGACGTTTGGAACTCTCTTCCGCAAACGGCAATTGATGCTGGGTCAATTGTTAATTTTAAATCGGAGATTGATAGCTTTTTGGTAACCGAAGGGTCACAATGGATATGGGCCAAAGACGGGTATATGGAGAGGTCACAGATCAGCCACGATCTCATTGAATGGCAGAACAGGCTCGAGGGGCCGAATGGCCTCCTCCGGTTCCTATGTTTCTATGAATTTATTTCAATCGCCATAGCATTGCAGTACTTCCAAGTGCCTGATGGTAGCGCTGCTTCCTTTGTAGAATCACCACTATCAACATAACAAGACATTTTAATCGCCTTTCACACCTCAGGGTGTGCCAAAGCGCTTTACAGTCAATTAAGTAGTGTTTGACGCGCTTAATGTAGGTAGCGCGTCAGCCAATTGGTGCACAGCAAGCTCCCACAAACAGCAATGTAATCTGTTTTTATTATGTTGATCGAAGAATAAATATTGGCCAGGACACTGGGAAAAACTCACCCTGTTCTTCTTCAAAAGAGTGCCGTGGGATCTTTTACACCCACCTGAGGGGGCAGACGGGGCCTCGGTTTAATGTCTCATCTGAAAGACGGCACCTCCGACAGTGCAGCACTCCCTCCCTCAGTACTGCCCCTCCGACAGTGCGACGCTCCCTCAGTACTGCCCCTCCGACAGTGCGGCACTCCCTCAGTACTGCCCCTCCGACAGTGCGGCACTCCCTCAGTACTGCCCCTCCAACAGTGCAGCGCTCCCTCAGTACGGCGCTCCCTCAGTACGGCACTGGAGTGTCAGCCTGGATTTTGTGCTCCCTATTAAAATGAACGTTAGATCCCATGGAAGAGGAGCAAGTTCTCGTGTCCTGGCCAACATTCTTCCCTCTAATCAACACCAAAAGCAGATTCATCGCCATTTGTCTCATTGCAGCTTGCCTGGCTTGCTGCCAGAGAACACAGGCTGCATTTCACTTTCGAACAGACGCAGTGATTCATTGTGTGAGGCACGTTGAAGATACACACTTGTACATGCACATATACTGTACGGCACATATAGTGTATGGTACAAAGTGAGGATGGGGGACAGGGGGACAGGGGGAGGGAACGGGACGGGAGGGGTGCGGTGTGTTACCAGGGTTCAGTATGATTGCACCAACGTGGTTATTCCACAGCTACGAGCATCATTCCTATGGTCTGTGACGCTGTTTGATGATTGCTCTACAGTTAATGGGCTCCAACATCAAGCACCAGAGGTTCCTGCAGCACCCACACCAAGCTCAGTCACACCGAGAGCTACTTACTCTACGAATGTGTCTACATGCACCATGCCGGTTTCATAGTCCTTCCCTCCGATCTCCTGACAGTGAACAGCGATGAAATACGGCTTGTATTTACCCACGGCCTGCGGAGACAGAGACACCGCACGGCATTCGGTTACGTTTCACGTTACAGTTCCCCCTGCCTCCTGCGGCCCCAGACTGATCCTGGGGACACGGGGTGAAGCGGTTATGATAACATTTGTTCCAAATAGTTGAAAGCAAATTAATTGTGACAGAAATGAGTTGCCAATTTTGTCCCCTCAGCCTATCACAGAACGGTTACAGCACAGGGGGCCATTCGGCCCATCGAGCCCGTGCCGGCTCTCTGCAAGAGCCCCTCAGCCAGTCCCACTCCCCCCCGCCCTTTCCCCGGAGCCCGGCAAATGTCTTCTTTCAGGTTCTTAACCAACTCCCTTTTGAAAGCTGCGATTGAGTCTGCCTCCACCAGCTTTTCAGGCAGATCCTAAACACTCGCTTGTTTAATAAAGTTTTTCCTCATGTCGCCTTTGGTTCTTCTGCCAATCGCCTTAAATCTGTGTTCTCAACCCTTCCACCAATGGGAACACTTTCTCTTGATCTAATCTGTGCAGACCCCTCATGATTTTGAACACCTCGATCAACCTGCTCTGCTCCAAGGAGAACAACCCCAGCTTCTCCAATCTACCCCCGTAACTGAAGTCCCTCATCCCTGGAACCATTCTCGCAAATCTTCTCTGCACCCTCTCTCAGGCCTTCACATCCTTCCTAAAGTGCGTGCCCAGAATTGGACACAATACTCCAGTTGAGACCGAACCAGTGTTTTATACAGGTTCAGCATAATATCCACACTTTTGTACTCTATGCCTCTATTTATGAAGCCCAGGATCCTGTAAACTTTTTTAACTGAGTCTTGAACACCTTACCACCGACCTGTCTCAGATCTAGGCGGCCATTCTGGACCGTCACCGAAGCCCTTCAGCGATCTCCCCTCAGCCTCGATGACCGACGGCGAAATGCTTGGAAGAACTGCGACATAAGGAATGGATTCCTTATCGAGGAGCCCACAGCACAACCTGAAGGATCAAACCTTCCTCACAAACAGTGGACAACCATCGACCGCCTCAGAACCGGTCACGGTCGATGCTGCACCTTCTCCATTGGTGGAAGATTAAAGCCTCCCCGTCATGTGACTGTGGAGCTCCTAATCAGACCCTGGAGCACATCATCGAGCCCTGCCCCCAGAGGGAATTCACAGGCAGCCTGCGGGATATCCCCGCCGTTACACCGGGAGCTTGGGCCTGGATATCCGACTTAGATATTGACGTTTGATTTACTTCGCTACTAGCGTACGAAAAACGACCGCTTTCCCAACCTGCCCTGCCACCTTCGACGATTTGTGCACACATACCCCCAGGTCTCTCTGTTCCTGCACCTCTTTAGGATTGTACCCTTTAGTTTATATTCCCTCTCCTAACTGTCTCTACCAAAATGCATCACTTCACATTTTCCTGCATTAAATTTCATCTGCCACGTGTCCGCCCATCCCACCAGCCTGTCTGTAACTTCCTGAGGTCTATTGCTCTCCTCCGCACCGTTCACTATACTTCCAAGTTTTGTGTCCTCTGCAAAGTTTGAAATTATGCCCTGTACACACACATCCAAGTCATTAATATCAAGGAAAGCAGTGTTCCCAGCACCGACCCCTGGGGAACACCACTGTATACCTTCCTCCAGTCCGAGAGACAACCGTTCCCCACTACTCTCTGTTTCCTGTCGCTGAGCCAATCCCGTATCCATGCTGCCTCTGTCCCTTTTATTCCACGAGCTTCAACTTTGCCGCAAGGCTTTTGTGTGGCACTTTTGGAAATCCATGTGCACCACGTCACTGCATTGCCCTCATCAACCCTCTGTCACCTCACCCTGGATTCTACCTTCAGGCTTTCATATATAGAACCATTCGGCTCGTCATGCCTGTGCCCGCTCTTTGAAAGAGCTTTCTAATTTAGACCCACAGCCCCGCAAATCTTTCCACTTGACGTATTTATCCAGTTCTCTTTGGAATGTTGCTATTGACTCTGCTTCCACCGCCCTTTCAGGGCATCGCGTTCCCGATCACAACAACTCGCTGGGTAAAAAATTTAATTCTCACCCCCAATGTTTCCGGTGATTTTTGTTTCTGGGTGCGCGGGCCCTTTAAGGGGCTGCGCGGAACAGTAGATTTCTCGCGCGGGGGCAGTTAGTTTCATTGTTAAGCTGTTGAACAGCCTGGGCTGGACCGCCACGCAATGGGACCATTGCTCCTCGCCCCTCTGGGCCTTCACCAATTATCTTGAACCTGCATGCTCTGGTTGTTGGCCTTCCTTGAGCAGCCCTGATTATAAATCGCTCGACCATCGGTGGCCGTGCCCGCTGTTGTCTAGGCCCCAAGCTCGGTTTTTAAATCGCATAACATTCCTGTGAAGCACCTTGGGCCTACGTTAAAGGCACCATTATAAAGACAAGCTGCTGTTGTTCCTGCTGGTATTAGTTCGTCCAGTACAAGCGAAGGAGTGTTCTGCTCACTGACTGCCTCTGGCTCACGGCCTTTGGAGTCACTTGCTTCCCCAGGTTAGGCCAGCCACCAGCTTTCCCGGCTTTTATTTATCTTTGCTGTAGTTGTTGGACAGATTTTGTTCCTTGGCAGCTGCCAGGTCCAAGCGAGGATGCTCGGAAGCAGTTATACGACACTCAAATTTGGGCCTGTCCTGCTGGTCGGAAGGAGGGAAGACTGAGTGGGTTAAGCAGCTCGACAGTTTTGAGATTCTGGGAAACTCATGAATTGGAACAGGAGTCAGGGAATTCTCCAGGGACAATGACTACAACAACAACTTGTATTCACATTGCACCTTTAATGCGGTGAAAAGCCCAAGAGCGCTTCACAGGAGTATTACGAGACAAAAAAAATTGACACTGAGCCACACAAGTAGAAATAACGGCAGATAACCAAATGCTTACAGACAAAAAGCAGGGGTGCGAGACAAAGCATGACTGTTCCTTCACGAGATAGCACAGGGGATATCCCCTCTTTTATTTTAAAATGCACTTCTCTCATTCCTAATCTCATCATCCAATGTTCTATCTCCGTGGTAAATACTGAAGCAATATTATTTAATATTTCTGCCGTCTCTCTATCATTACTTGTGGTATTATCCTGTCCATCACTGAATAGCCCCTACTTCCATCCCAATTTTTATTGCTGTGCCTGTAAAATATATTACTATTTTGTTTTATGTTCCTTGATAATTTAATTTTATAGTTCCTCTTTGGCTTCAGAACTGTTTTTTTTTACTTCTCTCCTAATCTCTTTGTATTCTTCCTTATCATGCACTCCCCCGCTGTCTCTGTCCTTAATGTATGCCTCTTTCCTTGTCCTCAATTGCTCCCTTATTGTTTTATTCATCCATGGAGTCTTGTTAGTGTTTAGTTTGTTCTTTCCTTTTAAATGTTTGCCATTGCTGTTCTACATCGTTGTTTGCCAATATTGTTGTCCATTTTATTTTCCCAAGTTTTATTCTCAGCCGCTCAAAATCAGCTTTTCTGCAATCTATTACCCTAGTTTTTATCATATTTATGTCCTTCTCAACTATCATTTTGATCATATTATGATCACTATTGCCAAGATGTTCCTCTACTTTTACTTCTCTTATCTGCTTTGGCCCATTCCCCATTACTAGATCCAATAGTGAATCTTCCCTTGTTGGGCTTTTTACATATTGGGTTAGAAAGGAGTCCTTTACACAGTGTAGGAATACCTCTTCTGGCCAATTAATATCAGAATTGTTGAAATCTCCCATGATTATTATTCTTTGTTTTTTACGAATTGTCTGCATATTGCTTCCTCCACCTCCCTTCCACTATTAGGTGGTCTGTAGACTGCACCTGTTAATGTGATTGATCCTTTATCTCTATCCATACGGATTCTATTTCTGTCTTGCTGATAGCTGCGTCACTTTAGACAGCCACCACTGGTGTGTGAAGATGGGTAATGATCAACATTTGACAAAGAACCAAATTCCATCCTCAACCCGAATTTCTCAAATGACTAACCGCCTACTTCCACCTTCGTCACTTGCCGGCTCCGACCAGGGTGCGGGCACCGAGGTACGGGCATTGGGGTGTGGGCACCAGGGTGCCGGCTGAGAGCTGGCATGTGCCCAGACAGCATTCACCGGAGCCCAGCTTCACCCCGTCCCCCAACCAATACAAACGCAACTTCTAACGGGGGAAATCGCTGGATATTGATTGGGAAGACGCACCCATAACTGACCTTTCACCTGCCCCACTCAGAGGCACAGAGTAACCCTAGTCTCTCCAGCGCAGCTCACTCAGAAACACAGAACCTCCAGCGAGAGACCTGCTCAGTTCCATCAATTCTTTCTTCGTTATTCTATTTAAAGCCAGACAAACATTCGCCCCAGGGTAAAAGCCTGACGTGACCCTTTCATTAACTGTAACCAACGCCTACTATAGGAGAGATATTGAGAAACAAAGAGCCTGCAGCTTACAGGTAAGATATGGGCGGGAGTGACCACCTGGGAGAACAGATTCCACTCACTTACCTGGTAAAACTCCTGAAGCCAGATGATTTGCAAACCTTCCAACTGTAAAATAAAATAAAAGACGTGAAATCAAACTTATTTCCTATCCGGCAATTTTGTTGTCCCCGTTCCTGGAGGCCTTGACCAGTCATTGCACAGCGAAAATGCAGCAACTCTCCAGTGACACAGCGAGTGACCCTTACCCTGCTGAATACACAGGAATGCTGCACAGTCACAGTGAATAACCGCATTGCAACCGTAGCATTCTATCGGACACCGAGCTGAACTTCTGGCTCCATATTCTCGATCACAAAGGCCGCCTCCTTCCACCTAGAATCATAGAATGTTTTCCTTCAGGTACCTATCCAACTCCCTTTTGAAAGCCGCGATTGAGTCTGCCTCCACCACCCTCTCAGGCAGCGCATTCCAGATCCTAACCACTCGCTGCGTAAAAGAGCATTTCCTCATGTCGCCTTTGGTTCTTCTGCCAATCGCCTTAAAACGGTGTCCCTGGTTCCCGACCCTTCAGCTAATGGGAACAGGTTCGCTCCATCTACTCTGTCCAGGCCCCTCTGTAACATCGCCTGTCTTTACATTTGCCTCAGCTCATCTGCTGCTGAAACCATCACCCATCAGAGGTTTCATTCCCTCTCAACTGGACGATTCCAACCAACGCTTCCGTTAAACTGTGCGGCCGCTGAGTGGTTTGAAGGTGCTGCGCAGAACTCTCACCGGCTCCGTGAAGGGAATAACCGCGCACGAGTGGCCTGTACGGCCCGTTAAAGGGGCCGTACACCAGGAAAAGAAAATGATAAGGAACATTAATTTCACCGCTCTCCTGGCCAGCCTCCACAAACTTGAGCTCATCCAAAACCCGGCTGCCCCATGTCCTAACTCGCACTAAGTCCCGCTCACCCATCACCCCTGTGCTCGCTGCCCCGTGTCCTAACTCGCACCAAGTCCCGCTCACCCATCACCCCCTGTGCTCGCTGCCCCGTGTCCTAACTCGCACCAAGTCCCGCTCACCCATCACCCCTGTGCTCGCTGCCCCATGTCCTAACTCGCACCAAGTCCCGCTCACCCATCACCCCTGTGCTCGCTGCCCCATGTCCTAACTCGCACCAAGTCCTGCTCACCCATCACCCCTGTGCTCGCTGCCCCGTGTCCTAACTCGCACCAAGTCCCGCTCACCCATCACCCCTGTGCTCGCTGCCCCGTGTCCTAACTCGCACCAAGTCCCGCTCACCCATCACCCCTGTGCTCGCTGCCCCGTGTCCTAACTCGCACCAAGTCCCACTCACCCATCACCCCTGTGCTCGCTGCCCCGTGTCCTAACTCGCACCAAGTCCCGCTCACCCATCACCCCTGTGCTCGCTGACCTACATTGGCTCCTGGTCCAGCAACATCTCAATTTTAAAATTCCCATCCTTGTGTTCAAATCCCTCCCATGGACTCTCTCCCCTCCCCATCTCTAATCTCCTCCAGCCCTGCAACCCTCCGAAATCTCTGTGCTCTTCCAATTCTGCCCTCAAATCTGCAGCCATCACCCCTCTCCTCAAAAAAAAACCTCGACCCCTCCGTCCTTGCAAACTACCGCCCCATCTCCAACCTCCCTTTCCTCTCCAAAGTCCATGAACGTGTTGTCGCCTCCCAAATCCGTGCCCATCTTTCCCGGAACTCCATGTTTGAATCCCTTCACTCCGGTTTCTGCCCCCTGCCCCAGTACCGAAACGGCTCTCATCAAAGTCACAAATGACATCCTTTGTGGCTGTGACGAAGGTAAACTATCCCTCCTCGTCCTTCTCGACCTGTCTGCGGCCTTTGACACGGTTAACCACTCCCTCCTCCTCCAACACCTCTCCACCATCGTCCAGCTGGGTGGGACTGCACTCGCCTGGTTCCATTCTTATCCATCTAATCGTAGCCCGAGAATCACCTGCAACGCCTTCTCTTCCCCCCCCCACATCGTTACCTCTGGTGTCCCCCAAGGATCTATCCTTGGCCCCCTCCTATTTCTCATCTACATGTTGCCCCTTGGCGATATCATCCGAAAACACAGCATCAGTTTCCACATATACACTGAAGACACCCACCTCACCACCACTTCTCTCGACCCCTCCACGGTCTCTAAATTGTCAGACTGCTTGTCCCACATCCAGTACTGGATGAGCAGAAATTTTCTCCAATTGAATATTAGGAAGACTGAAGCCATTGTTTTCAGTCCCAGCCACTGACTCCATCCCTCTCCCCAACATCTGTCTGAGGCTGTTTGCAACCTGGGTGTCATATTTGACCCTGAAACGAGCTTGCATTCACATATCCACAGCATAACTCAGACCGCCTATTTCCACCTCCATAACATCACCCGTCTCCGCCCTTGCCTCAGCTCATCCGCTACTGAAGCCCTCATCCATGTCTTTGTTACCTCTAGACTGGACTATTCCAACGCACTCCTGGCTGGCCTCCCACATTCTACCCTACGTAAACCAGAGGTGATCCAAAACTTGGCTGCCTGTGTCCTAACTCGCACCGAGTCCCGCTCACCCATCACCCCCTGTGCTCGCTGACCTACATTGGCTCCCGGTTAAGCAATCCCTCCATGGCCTCGCCCCTCCCTATCTCTGTAATCTTCCGCAGCCCCACAACCCCTCAGAGATGTCTGCGCTCCTCTAATTCTGCCCTCCTGAGCATCCCTGATTATAACCGCTCAACCATTGGTGGCCGTGCCTTCTGTTGCCTGGGGCCCAAGCTCTGGAACTCCCTCCCCTAAACCTCTCTACCTCTCTCTCCTCCTTCAAGACGCTCCTTAAAACCTACCTCTTTGACCAAGCTTTTGGTCACCTGCGCTAATTTCTACTTATGCGGCTCGGTGTCAAATTGCTTTATCTCATAACACTCCTTGGGACATTTCACTACGTTAAAGGCGCTATATAAATACTCTTGCACAATCTCCATTGCCCGTCGTGCCTTCATCGGCCTTGGCCTCTAGCTCCAGAATTCTTTCCCTAGACCTTTCCTCTTTTAAGACCCTTCACAGAACCTACCTCTTTGACTCAGCTTTTAGTCGCCTGTCCTAACTGGTCTTTGATTCAGTGTTAATCTTTTTATTTGATTACGCCCCTGTGACGTGTTTTGGGACATTTTACCGTGCTAAAGATACTATACAAATCCAAATTATTGTTATAACCTTTAGCTGTAGCAATTGATAGCCCATTTATAATACACAACTTACCACCGACAGCAGTTTTGTGATTCTATTGTGAATGGGTTTGTTTATAGAGCGGGGCAGCCTCAGAACTGGACACGCAGGAGATTTTCTCACACTTCGCTGTTCAAACAAAAGCAACACGCAAGCTCCGGGCTCAGCGGAGAGGTCAATAACCAGGGGACGTAGATTCAGAGTAAATGGTAGCAGGATGAGGGGGGAGTTGAGGAGAATTGTTTTCACTCACAGGGTGGTGGTCTGGAACTCATAAGAACATAAGAAATAGGAGCAGGAGTCGGCCATTCGGCCCCTCGAGCCTGCTCCGCCATTTAATAAGATCATGGCTGACCTCATCATGGACTCAGCTCCACTTCCCTGCCCGCTCCCCATAACCCCTTATCGTTTAAGAAACTGTCCATCTCTGTCTTAAATTTATTCAATGTCCCAGCTTCCACAGCTCACTGAGGCAGTGAATTCCACAGATTTACAATCCTCTGAGAAGAAATTTCTCCTCATCTCTATGGTGTTCCTAACACAGATGAGGCTGCACACAGGGAGGTTAAAGTAACAGTGACCTCAGTCTTTAATAAGACACTCCAAAGTGAGGAACAGGGCTTAGGGGCCGGCTTATATACAGTGCTCCCAAGGGATGCTGGGATCCCTTGGGACTTCAAGGGATGAGCTCCCTGGTGGCAGAACATGGGAGTGCATGCTTTACAGATACACAACATCACCCCCCCGCTCCGCCAAAGTCAAGGTGAGGCGGTCGGGAGCCTTTCTTTCCCTGGTGGACTGCCTCGGTACAAATGTCTGTTCTGGTGTGTTGGCTGTGCCCTCGCTGGGCTGGCGTGTTGTTGGCCCTGCAGGGCTGCTGGGTGAGCCTGGCCTTGCTGGGCTTGATTTCCTGGTCCGGGGTGGTATCGTTGATCCTTTGGGTGTGTGTTGTGGGCTCGAAAAAGGTGGTGTCTGCTGTGGGTTGTTCAGGGCAGTCTGTGAACCGCAGCCTCGTTTGGTCCAGGTGCTTTCTGCAAATTTGTCCATTGTCTAGTTTGACTACAAACACCCTACTCCCTTCTTTAGCTATCACCGTGCCCGCGATCCACTTGGGACCATGTCCATAGTTTAGCACATACACAGGGTCATTCAGATCAATTTCCCGTGACACAGTGGCGCGACCATCGTTTACATTTTGTTGCTGCCGCCTGCTCTCTACCTGATCATGCAGGTTGGGGTGAACCAGCGACAGTCTGGTTTTAAGTGTCCTTTTCATGAGTAGCTCAGCCGGGGGCACCCCTGTGAGCGAGTGGGGTCTCGTGCGGTAGCTGAGCAGTACTCGGGACAGATGGGTTTGGAGTGAGCTTTCTGTGACTTGTTTAAGGCTCTGTTTTATTGTTTGTACTGCCCGCTCTGCCTGCCCATTGGAGGCTGGTTTAAACGGGGCCGAGGTGACATGTTTGATCCCATTGTGGGTCATGAATTCTTTAAAGTCGGCATTGGTGAAACATGGCCCGTTGTCACTGACCAGTATGTCAGGCAGGCCGTGGGTGGCAAACATGGCCCTCAGGCTTTCAATGGTGGCGGTGGCGGTGCTTCCCGAAATTATTTCACATTCAATCCATTTTGAAAAAGCATCCACCGCCACCAGGAACATTTTACCGAGAAACGGGCCCGCATAGTCGACATGGATCCTCGACCATGGTCTGGAGGGCCAGGACCACAAACTTAGTGGTGCCTCTCTGGGTGCGTTGCTCAACTGAGCACACACGCTGCATTGCCGTACACAGGACTCTAAGTCAAAGTCGATATCAGGCCACCACACATGGGATCTGGCTATTGCTTTCATCATTACTATACCCGGGTGTGTGCTGTGAAGATCCGAGATGAACGTCTCCCTGCCTTTTTTGAGTAGCACTACGCGGTTACCCCACAACAGGCAGTCTGCCTGAATGGACAGCTCGTCCTTTCACCGCTGGAACGGCTTGATTGGCTCTTGCATTTCAACG
This sequence comes from Pristiophorus japonicus, assembly GCF_044704955.1. Lineage (NCBI taxonomy): Eukaryota > Metazoa > Chordata > Chondrichthyes > Pristiophoridae > Pristiophorus > Pristiophorus japonicus. Next base: position 64,607,476 of record NC_091998.1, on the reverse strand, counting down.
GGGATGCTGGCCCAGCTCCCATGCAGTACACAGTTTTTTTTTTACTAGGGACAGCAGAGGATCTTGGCTGGTCCAAGTCCTAATCTGGCGGGCCGTGACAGGTGATTTATCATTTTCAAATGCTTCCATGACCATCAACAAGTCTACGGGCTGTGCCACCATCAACAAGTTTGCAGGCTGTGCCATTTCCACCCCCGTGGTGGGCAATGGTAGCTGACTGAGAGCATCCGCACAGTTCTCGGTGCCTGGCCTGTGGTGGATGGTATAGTTATAAGCTGATAGCGCGAGTGCCCACCTTTGTATGCGGGCTGAGGCATTAGTATTTATCCCCTTGTTTTCAGCGAACAGGGATATGAGGGGCTTGTGATCGGTTTCCAGCTCAAATTTGAGGCCAAACAGGTACTGATGCATTTTCTTTACCCCGAACACGCACACTAATGCCTCTTTCTCAATCATGCTGTAGGCCCTCTCGGCCTTAGACAAGCTCAGGTTGCAACTTCCCCGCAACATTAGCTTGTTGTAATACGCACCTGACTCCATATGACGACGCATCACATGCTAGCACAAGTCTTTTACACGAGTTATACAATACAAGCAGCTTGTTGGAGCATAAAATGTTTCTGGCTTTCTCAAAAGCAATTACTTGTTTTATTCCCGATACCCAGTTCTCACCTTTGCGCAATAACACATGTAGGGTCTAAAAGGGTGCTAAACCCTGGTAGGAAGTTACCAAAATAGTTGGAGTCCCAGGAACGACCGCAGCTCTGTGACGTTCTGTGGCCTGGGCGTGTTCCTGATAGCCTCTGTCTTGGCGTCTGTGGGCCGAATGCCGTCCGCCGCGATCTTTCTCCCCAAAAACTTCTGTTGTCATGAAGACGCATTTCGACCTCTTCAGCCGCAGCCCTACGCGATCCAGTCGCTGGAGGACCTCCTCCAGGTTTTGTAGGTGCTCGGCGGTGTCCCGATCCGTGACCAATATGTCGTCCTGAAAGACCACCGTGTGTGGTACCGACTTGAGTAGGCTCTCCATGTTTCTCTGGAAGATCGCTGCAGCCGACCGAATTCCAAACGGGCATCTATTGTCGATGAACAGTCCCTTGTGCATGTTGATGCAGGTGAGGCCTTTCGAAGACTCCTCCAGCTCCTGCGTCATGTCGGCCAAAGTCAGGTCGAGCTTGGTGAATGTCTTGCCTCCTGCCAGCGTCGCAAATAGGTCGTCTGCCTTAGGTAGCAGGTATTGGTCCTGTAGCGAGAAACGATTAATAGTTACTTTATAATCGCCGCAAATCCTGACCGTGCCTTCACTTTCGAGTACTGGAACGATCGGGCTGGCCCACTCGCTGAATTCCACTGGGGAGATGATGCCCTCGTGTTGCAGCCTGTCCAGCTCTATTTACACTCTCTCCCTCATCATGTGAGGTACCGCTCGCGCCTTGTGGTGAATGGGTCGTGCCTCTGGGACCAAGTGGATCCGCACCTTGGCCCCGGAAAAGTTTCCAATGCCTGGCTCAAAAAGGGAAGGAAATTTGTTAAGAACCTGGGTACATGAGGCCTCATCGCCATAGCGCTCAGATGTCATCCGAGTTCCAGCGGATTTTGCCCAGCCAGCTCCTTTCAAGCAGTGTGGGGCCATCGCCCGGGACAATCCAGAGTGGCAGTTCATGCACCGTGCCCTCGTAGGTGACCTTGACCCTGGCGCTGCCCAGGGCAGTGATAAGCTCTTTGGTATACGGTCTCAGTTTCGTGTGGATGGGGCTCAGGGCTGGTCTGAATGCCTAGTGCACCACAGTCTCTAAAACATCTTTTTACTCATGATGGATTGGCTAGCGCCAGTGTCCAGTTCCATGGATACGGGTAAGCCATTCAATTTTATGTTTAGCATAATAGTTGGACATTTCGTCAAAAATGTGTGCACCCCATATACTTCAGCCTCTGCCTCCTGTCTCTGAGGCTCGAAATTGCTTTGATCCACCATGGACCGATCTTCCTCTGCCATGTGGTGGTTAGCAGGTTTTGCAGAGGTTGCAGCTCATCTGCAAGCCCGTTGGAGGTGCCCCATTGTTCCACAGCTCTTACAAACATACCCTTTGAAGCGGCATGAATAGGCTGAATGGAAGCCTCCACAACGCCAACAAAGTGTGAATTGTCTTGCATTCATCCTTTGTTGGGAGCTCGGAGTCATCTGGGTCACCTGAGGCCTGCTGGCAGTTGCAGACTCGTGGGTTCTGCCCTGTACATTTCTGCTCGCAAACACAGTTCCAATTAATTTAAGAACATTGCTAGCACTTGTGTGCTGAGAGATTTGTTTGGTATTATCACTGGTGGACATAAACACCTGTGCTATCGCAATGGCCTTACTGAGGGTCGGTGTCTCTACAGTCAAAAGTTTTCGTAGGATGGTCTCGTGGCCAATGCTCAGTACAAAAAAAGTCTGAGCATTTGCTCCAGGTAGCCATCAAACTTACATTGTCCTGCAAGTCGCCTTAGCTCGGCGACGTAGCTCGTCACTTCCTGACCTTCAGATCGCTGGCATGTGTAGACCGATACCTCGCAATCAGCACGCTCTCCCTCGGGTTAAGATGCTCCCGAACCAGTATACACAGCTCCTCATACGACTTATCTGTGGGTTTCACTGGAGCCAGAAGATTCTTCGTGAGGCTGTAGGTCGGTGCCCCGCAGACCGTGAGGAGGACCGCTCTCCTTTTTGCAGCGCTTCCTTCTCCGTCCAGTTCGTTGGCTACAAAGTACTGGTCTAGCCGTTCGACATAGGCTTCCCAGTCCTCACCCTCCGAGAACTTCTCCAGGATGCCCACAGTTTGCTGCATCTTTGCGTTGGATTCGTATTCTCGTCGCCAGTTATTGTGTTCCGAACACAGATGAGGCTGCACACAGGGAGGTTAAAGTAACAGTGACCTCAGTCTTTATTAAGACACTCCAGAGTGAGGAACAGGCCTTAGGGGCCGGCTTATATATAGTGCTCCCAAGGGATGCTGGGATCCCTTGGAACTTCAGGGGATGAGCTCCCTGGTGGCGGAACATGGGAGTGCATACTTTACAGATACACACCAATCTCCATTTTAAATGGTCGGCCCCTTATTCTAAGATCATGCCCACTAGTTCTAGTCTCCCCCATCAGTGGAAACATCCTATCTGCATCCACCTTGTCAAGCCTCCTCATAATCTTATATGTTTCGATAAGATCACCTCTCATTCTTCTGAATTCCAATGAGTAGAGGCCCAACCTACTCAACTCACTGGCAGAAAGAGTGGTAGAGGCAGAAACCCTCACCACATTTAAAAAGTACTTGGATATGCACTTGAAGTGGTGTAACCTGCAGGGTTACGGACCGAGAGTTGGGAATTGGGATTAGGCTGGACAGCTCCTGTGGTCAGTGCGGACACGATGGGTCGAATTACCTCCTTCTGTGCCATACATTTCTCTGACTTGTACGTCTCGGTCTGGCTGGGAATCTCTGTGGTGTTGAGTGAAGGGCCACAACGGCCAGTGATAAAAAAAAAATCCACGGCCAGAATGATGAAGATCGGAATGGGAGCCGGCTGTCCAACCTCTCGCTCCATCAGAGCTGAAGTGCTGTGAGCCGCCACTTACCCGGGGGTATAACGCGGTGTTGGGCGGTAATGCAGGGCGGGCAATAAGCAGAACGCCAGCCGTTTCCCAGAGACTTCAACCTAAGGACGAACCCGGGGCGGGGGGGGGGGGGGATGATCTTACCCCTGTGCTTTCAGAAGCACCCAGTCTGTCCTCCATTTTTCCCCCAGGTTTTTAAATCTGCTTTTTGCCTCTCCCAGGAGATCACATGGCTCCGGTTGGGGTGGAGTGTAGAATGTTTCAGTATAAGGGGTGTCGCAGTTGTGTGAGGCGGACTGGTTGGGCTGGGTGCTCTTTACCTTTCCGTCATTGTTCATGGGTTTATATGTAACCTTCAGGGCTGCTCTTTGTCGGCCGGCTCGGACACGATGGCCCGGAATGGCCTCCTTCTGTGCTGTAACTTTCGATGTTTATATGCAACACGGTTGTTTAAACGCGATGCAGTCAGCTGGCTTGGCACAATGCCGTAAATTAAATCACTCGTAGCACCGAGCTTTTCTGTTTGTATTTCTTCTTCTCCCTGTCTCTAGTTTCCTGGTGCCAAATTTGCATTCGGAAGAATTCACTGTTAGTTGAAAAAGCAAAGGGGTTTGGCAGGCTAATAATCGAATGCATCCCGTGACTGGAACCCAGGCTGTGTGTCTAATCCTGGCCCTTTGTTGTGTAAATACAGCATTTGTATTTTTTTTTATTTACCCACTGGAATATCCCTGGGAACCAGAGGCCTATTACTAAACACAATGCAAATCCTGCCCTTTAGACTTTCATACTCACACACACACACACACACAAAGCAGCTCGGAGACTGGAAGTGCAAGGGTCAGTGCACATCCGGCAGGCAGGGAGGCAGCAATATGAAAGTCGTGCTTCCTCCAAATGCAGCTGGACCTGGACACACACACACACACACACACAAACACACACGCACACGCACACGCACACGCACACACGCACACACACACGGGGACGTTTGCTGATAAAGTCACAACTCTGAGCTCACCTCAAGGTGTGAGCCGTGGTTCAGTGGGTAGAACTCTCGCCTCTGAGTCAGAAGATTGTGGGTTCAAGTCCCACTCCAGGGACTTGAGCACATAAGTCTAGGCTGACACTCCGGTGCAGTGCTGAGGGAGTGCTGCACTGTCGGAGGTGCCGTCTTTTGAATGAGACGTTGTAGACGAGGCCCCGTCTGCCCTCTCAGGTGGACGCAAAAGATCCCATGGCACTATTTCGAAGAGGAGCAGGGGAGTTATCCCCGGTGTCCTGGCCAATATTTATCCCTCAATCATCATAACAAAAACAGATTATCTGGTCATGATCACATTGCTGCGTGTGGGAGCTTGCTGTGCGCAAATTAGTTGCCGCGTTTCTCACATTACAACAGTGACTACACTCCAAAAAGTACTTCATTGGCTGTAAAGCGCTTTGGGATGTCCAGTGGTCGTGAAAGGCGCTATATAAATGCAAGTCTGTCTTCTTCAATAGATTAATTAGTAAATGCATTGTCTCATGAAGTACAAAGCCCAAACATCGCAGCTTTGATTCCTGGCTTACATCGAACGTACAGCACAGAAACAGGCCATTCGGCCCAACTGGTCTGTGCAAGAATCCTGAGAAATCTCCATTTCCGATTCCCACTAGCTAACATGGGCGAAATGAGATGAGCGTTATCAATGGCAGGTTTAAGTCTGTATTACAGAGCAGTTAATCAATGCACACTGATTGTTGAATAATCATGCTTTTAAATTGGTGCAATGTGCATTGGGTAGACCCGGTTAGATTTCAAAATGGAAGATAGAACATGCTTGACAAATATTAAAAATGCAAACTTCAACCAGGCCTGCTAGCAGAGCAAGTCAGTCTGGGAGGAAAAACGGAGAGAATTAATGGATGGACAGAGGCAAGAGGCAAGAGACAGGGACTGTTATGAGTTGCAGGTTAGTTGTTTTTTTCCCCCCCCAATACGTGTTTTGGTATCTTCAAACCATCAGTAATAGATATCATCAGAGGCAGTCCCGCGGAGTCGAGGAAGACTTGCTTCAACACTAAAAGTGAGTTCTCAGGTGACTGAAGAGTCCAATGTGGGACCGACAGTCTCTGTCACAGGTGGGACAGACGGTGGTAGAAGGAACGGGAGGGTGGGACTGGTTTGCCGCACGCTCCTTCCGCTGCCTGCGCTTGGTTTCTGCACGCTCTCGGCGACGAGACTCGAGGTGCTCAGCGCCCTCCCGGATGCACTTCCTCCACTTAGGGCGGTCTTTGGCCAGGGACTCCCAGGTGTCGGTGGGGATGTTGCATTTTATCAGGGAGGCTTTGAGGGTGTCCTTGAAACGTTTCCTCTGCCCACCTGGGGCTCGCTTGCCGTCTCGATCATCCTTGCTGCAATGTAATAGATCTATAATTGTGTTTAAGGATTAAACGTATGTATGTGATCATCAACTGCATGCAAGTGTTATCAGAATTATGTAACATCTTTTTCTTTTGCTTAAAAGTCTGAGAGTAAGCTGTAATCAGACAACTTGGGATGAGAAAGAGATGGTCGGGTTAGACTGAAGCTAGCCTGGGAACCAAGGTCAGGGGCAGTTAGAGTTGTGCTGTAATGTTATAACACCCGCAGTAAATTATAAAACCCGAGGCCTACAACAGGGGCCATATCTCAACCAATGGAGACATTTTCCTTTTGTGTTGCCACAACTACCCCAGAGGGTGGTGGGGGTCTGGAACTCGCTGCCTGAAAGGGTGGTAGAGGCACAAACCCTCACCGCATTTAAAAGATACTTGGATGTGTGCACTTGAAGTGCTGTAACCTACAGGGCTACGGACCAAGAGCTGGAAAGTGGGATTAGGCTGGGTAGCTCTTTGTCAGCCAGCACCGACACGATGGGCCGAATGGCCTCCTTCTGTGCTGTAAACTTCTATTCTGGTCAACAACAGATGATGCAAGAGTGTCAGCAGACCAGAAACCTGCGTAAGTCAGGGTGCTATGAACGTGGCATCTTTACGATTGGATTTTGGGTCTGGTGTCAGCCAGTGATTTTGAGTAAGGGTATAAGAAGTGTAGAAGATTTCAGGAGCACGAGGATTTCAGGAAGAATCTAAGAGCCCGGTGCGGACACGATGGGTCCTTCCGTGCTGTAAATTTCTGATTCTATGAGACACCCAGGAGGCGAGGAACAATGAGACACACACACAGGGTGCTGTCTACTCACTGTTGCAGCTTCTACACAGTATGTGTGGCAACATAAGTCTCAATTATACTCCGTAAACTGCTGCTCGAACACTGTACTGTATTAAGTCTTGCTTGTGCTGAATAAAGTTAAATCACTGTCCCCAACATGGGTCAACGTCGAACCATTTGGAACCAGGGTCCCACTGGAATCCTACATCCATGCCGGTGCTTATGCTCCACACAAGCCACCTCCCACCCCTCTTTATCTCACCCCATCAACATAACTTTCTGTTCCTTCCTCTCTCATGCGTTTATCTAACTTCCCTTTATGTATTATGTTTGTGTTGAATTCGCTAACCTTAGCCAGGACATTAACAGGGCCACTACAATCCGAGTAATGAGGCAAACCCAACAGGCTGGGTTCTTGCTCCCGATCCTTGGTCAGGGTTCCTGCTCCCGATCCTTGGTCAGGGTTCCCGATCCCGATCCTCACACAGTCAGAGTTCCTGCTCCTGCTCCTGATCCTTACAAAGTCCGGGTTCCTGCTCCCGATCCTTGGTCAGGGTTCCCAATCCCGATCCTCATACAGTCAGAGTTCCTAATCCGGATCCTGATCCTTACAAAGTATGGGTTCCTGCTCCCGATCCTTGGTCAGGGTTCCTGCTCCTGGTCCTCTCTCAGTGGCCCTGACTGTCAGCTTTGAGAGTATGATGCTGAAGAAAGTCCCGATCTCTTGCTCTCTTACACAAAGTCCTTCTCAACTTTCATTTCACTTTTTGCCCTATCATACTCAATCCCATCTCGCAATCTTTTTACCGAATAAAATTATAATTTAATTTCTTTTTTCTCGTTTATCTCCTTTTCCGGAGGTGGATGCACGTTTTTAGAAAGCTTGCCAATCAAAAGCCTGGATTCAGAAGGTTGCTGCATTTGCAAAACCTTGTCCAATCGCACAGCTCATTTGCAGACACATCCTGCCTGACCAATCAGGTTATGAATCGACTTTTCTTCATCGTGCTTGGTTCCATCTCCATCGCGACGAGCTGAGGTACATGGGAACAGGAGCAGGCCATTCAGCCCATCGAGCCTGCCTCCATTCAGTCAGATCATGGCTGATCTGTGCCGTAACTCCGTCTACCCACCTTGGTTCCATAATCGCTTAACACTCTTGCCTAACAAAAATCCTATCAACCTCAGACTTGAAATTCTCAATTGACCCCCAGCCGCAGAGAGTTGTTGATGCCAGTTCATTAGATATATTCAAGTGGGAGTTAGATATGGCCCTTACAGCTAAAGGGATCAAGGGGTATGGAGAGAAAGCAGGAAAGGGGTACTGAGGTGAATGATCAGCCATGATCTTATCGAATGGTGGTGCAGGCTCGAAGGGCTGAATGGCCTACTCCTGCACCTATTTTCTATGTTTCTATGAAAGAGAGTTCCAAATTTCCAGCACCCTTTGTGTGAAGTGCTTTCTGACATCACCACGGACATCAGCCCAGCTCTAATTTTAAGATTACGCCCTCTTGTTCTGGACTTGCCCACTAGAAAATAGCTTTTTATCATTCATGGATTGTGGGCGTCGCTGGCAAGGCCGGCATTTATTGCCCATCCCCCTAATTGCCCCTTGAGAAGGTGGTGGTGAGCCGCCTTCTTGAACCGCTGCAGTCCGTGTGGTGAAGGTGCTCCCACAGTGCTGTTAGGGAGGGAGTTCCAGGATTGTGACCCAGCGACGATGAAGGAACGGCCGATATATTTCCAAGTGAGGATAGTGTGTGACTGGGAGGGGAACGTGGAGGTGGTGGTGTTCCCATGCGCCTGCTGCCCTTGTCCTTCTGGGTGGTAGAGGTCGTGGGTTTGGGAGGTGCTGCCGAAGAAGCCTTGGCGAGTTGCTGCAGTGCATCTTGTCGATGGTACACACTGCAGCCCCGGTGCGCCGGTGGTGGAGGGAGTGAATGTTGAAGGTGGGGGATGGGGAGCCGATCAAGTGGGCTGCTCTGTCCTGGATGGTGTCGAGCTTCTTGAGTGTTGTTGGAGCTGCACCTCATCCAGGCAAGTGGAGAGTGTTCCATCACACTCCTGACTTGTGCCTTGTAGACGGTGGAAAGGCTTTGGGGAGTCAGGAGGTGAGACACTCGCCGCAGATACCCAGCCTCTGACCTGCTCTTGTAGCCACAGTATTTATGTGTCTGGTCCAGTTAAGTTTCTGGTCAATGGTGACCCCCAGGATGTTGATGGTGGGGGATTCAGTGATGGTAATACCGTTGCCTCTCTTGTTGGAGATGGTCATTCCCTGACACTTGTGTGGCACGAATGTTACTTGCCACTTAAACCCGACCTCTTTGACCAAGCTTTTGGTCATCTGACCTAATATCTCATGTGGCTCGCTGTCAGATTGTGTGTTTATTACAGGGATATGAGAAAATCCGGTGGGAAAGTGGAGTTGAGTCGAAGATCAGCCATGATCTTATTAAATGGCCAACTCCTGCTTCTAATTCTTATGTTCTTATAACGTTCCTGCGAAACGCCTTGGAACACTTTACTATGTTAAAGGCGCTATATAAATACAAGTTGTTGTTCTGCAGCAGTATGTGTGTAATAATATATATATATATATATATATATATATAGCACTCCTTGGTATAGCACTCCTATGACCCTCCTTCAGCAAAATGGCCCAGTTCCTAGAGGTGAATCATAGAAATTTACAGCACGGAAGGAGGCCATTTCGGCCCATTGTGTCCGCGCCGGCCGACCAAGAGCTACCCAGCCTAATCCCACTTTCCAGCTCTCGGTCCGTAGCCCTGTAGGTTACGGCACTTCAAATGTACATCCAAGTACTTTTTAAATGTGGTGAGGGTTTCTGCCTCTACCACCCTTTCAGGCCGTGAGTTCCAGACCCCCACCACCCTCTGGGTGAAGAAATTTCCCCTCAAATCCCCGCTAAACCTCCCCCCAATTATTTTAAATCTATGCCCCCTGGTTGTTGACCCCTCAAAGGGAAATAGGCCCTTCCTATCCACTATATCTAGGCCCCTCATAATTTTATACACCTCAATAAGGTCTCCCCTCAGCCTCCTCTGTTCCAAAGAAAACAACCCCAGCCTATCCAATCTTTCCTCATCGCTAAAATTCTCCAGTCCAGGCAACATCCTGGTAAATCTCCTCTGTACCCTCTCCAGTGCAATCACATTTTTCCTGTAATGTGGTGACCAGAACTGCACGCAGTACTCCAGCTGTGGCCTAACTCGTGTTTCATACAGTTCAAGCATTACCTGCCTGCTCTTGTATTCTGTGCCCTGGCAGAGTTTCCATACACCTCAAAGCAGGAAGGCCCTGTGCGGAACCCGAGCTTCACACAGCTGTGCTCAGTGGAGTGGAAGGAAATCCACTCGGTCATTGCAACGGATTGTTTGACAGGCACCAAGTTTCCCAGAGAAGTGAAGCACGATGCAGGTGACATTCCTGGAGGTGTGTGCTACATATTGTTGGGAGTCTACAAGACCAACAATGCCCCCATAGGCTGGCCTCCCCCCGCCCCCCCCCTCAGGGACAGTGCCACACACGCACTTCCCGAGAACACCATCGCAAGCCTTTCATTCGCAACGTGTAGAAATTTCCTGTCGCGCTGCTCATAGTCATGTACCGCCTGGGTGGTTTTATAGGGAACTGCACTACTGTACAGTCACATTGCTGGGCGGGCCACATTGTTCGCATGCCCGACACGAGACTCCCAAAGCAAGCGCTCTACTTGGAACTCCTTCACGGCAAACGAGCCAAAGGTGGGCAGATGAAACGTTACAAGGACGCCTTCAAAGCCTCCCTGATAAAATGCAACTTCCCCACCGACTCCTGGGAGTCCCTGACCAAAGACCGCCCTAATTGGAGGAAGTGCATCCAGGAGAGCGCTGAGCACCTTGAGTCTCATCGCCGAGAGCGTGCAGAAACCAAGCGCAGGCAGCGGAAGGAACGTGCGGCAAACCAGTCCCACCCTCCCCTTCCCTCAACGACTATCTGTCCCACCTGTGACAGGGGCTGTGGCTCTTGTATTGGACTGTTCAGCCACCTAAGGACTCATTTTTAAGAGCGGAAGCAAGTCTTCCTCGACTCCAAGGGACTGCCTATGATGATGACTACAGTCACATATAGGACTAGAAATCTGAGGTTTATTGTTAAGGGTTTAAAGTGGGGCAGGGGGGGGAGAACGGAGATCAGTTTGTGCACGAGTTACTGTTGTGAACGCAGTCATAGCTCACTCGGAGAATACGTGGCTGTGGCTCAACGGGCAGCTCTCTCCCTGCTGAGTCAGAAGGTCATGGGTTCAAGGCCCCCATCAGAGGTACCACCCTTCAGATGAGACGTTAAACCGAGGCCCCATCTGCCCTCTCAGGTGTAAGTAAAAGATCCCATGGCACTATTTTGAAGAAGAGCAGAGGAGTGTCCTGGGGCCAATATTTATCCCTCAATCAACATAACAAAAACAGATTATCTGCTCATTGCTGTTTGTGGGAGCTTGCTGTGCGCAAATTGGCTGCCGTGTTTCCCACATTACAACAGTGACTACACTCCAAAAATACTCCATTGGCTGTAAAGCACTTTAGGATGGCCCAAAGTCTTTCTTTTCCAATTCAGAAGGAAATTTTAAAAATTGGATTTTTAACCCCACTGACACATTTATTATTAGAGAAGAGGACAATGAGAGAAAATGAATGTTACTGGTGTGAAGTTTGACAATAAAAAAAATTCGGAGAAGGTAGATTGAGTCACGTAGAAACAAGAAGTTATAGGAACTAAGGGTTGGGGGCGGGAACAACATTTATATCGTGCACGCCAAATTGATAAAAGATCTGAGAGTGCTTTACAAAGGGAAGGGCATTAATATATGTTAAGCCTCCCAGTAGAGTAGCAGAAAGCAATGTCGTACAAATGTGTTACGTGACCAGCTTCTAATATCGCCATTGCTAGACCCATGTTACCATCAAAAAGCAAAGGGGAAAATTACACCAGGCTTTCTGCCCCAGGCCACAACAACAACAACTTGTATTTATATAGCGCCTTTAACGTAGTAAAACATCCCAGAGCGCTTCACAGGAGCGTTACAAGACCAAATATTTGACACCAAGCCACAGAAGGAGAAATTATGGCAAATGACCAAAAGCTTGGTCAAAGAGGTAGGTTTTAAGAAGCGTCTTAAAGGAGGAAAGAGAGGTAGAGAGGTGGAGAGGTTTAGGGAGGGAGTTTCAGAGCTTGGGGCCCAGGCAACAGAAGGCACGGCCACCGATGGTTGAGCGATTATAATCAGGGATGCTCAAGAGGGCAGAATTAGAGGAGCGCAGATATCTCGGGGGTTTGGGTTTGTGGGGTTGGAGGAGGTTACAGAGATAGGGAGGGGGCGAGGGCCATGGAGGGATCTGAAAACAAGGATGAGAATTTTGAAATCGAGGCTTTGTTTAACCGGGAGCCAATGTAGGTCAGCGAGCACAGGGCGATGGGTGAGCGGGACTTGGTGCGAGTTAGGACACGGGCCACTGGCCTCAAGGTTACATCGGATAGAACGCAGGAGCCCAACCAGTGTGTTGGAATAGTTTAAGTCTAGAGGTAACAAAGGCATGGATGAGGCTTCAGCAGCAGATGAGCTGAGGCAGGGATGGAGACGGGCGATGTTACAGAGGTGGAAATAGGCGGTGTTAGTTATGACGTGGATGTGTGGCCGGAAACTCGTTTCAGGGTCAAGAAACGCACCAATGTATCACCATCCTTTGCTGGCCGCGGCAAAAGTATTATAGAGAATGTACGGCACAGGAACAGACCCTCCAGCCACACCGCTCCGGGCCGGGGTTTATGCTCCACACCAGCCTCCTCCCACCCCTCTCCATCTCACCCCATTACCATGGTCCTGCTATCCCTTTCTCCCTCATGTGTTTACCGAGCTCCCCCTTAAATATCTCTCTGCTGTGTGAGGGCATCCAATGGGGACTGTGTCAGTGAGCCCTAATGGTCCCATGGTACAGATATCCCAACAACACGCACTCTGTAGGGTTAGACGCAGGGAACTGCTGGGGAACTGGGCGGGGTCTGCTGGTCCCTAATGGGAGCGCACCTCGCTGAGATTCAGCGCCGACAGAAAGTCGGAAGCCAATTGGTAACACGGGGCCGAAATTGCCCTCCGCCCCGCTCGGGTAAGATAATTCAAATTAAATGGCGAATTACCACCAGGACAGATAGGGCGGGGGAAGAGGGGGAAATTGGGTATTTTTGGCTGCTAAAATAAATGGGGCGGTGCTGGGGGAGACAGCGAGGTGGGAGTGGGGCGGAAGGCGGGCAGTGTTGTTGGCGCGGCGCGTGCTGACGCATCGCTACGTCCCGCCTCTTCACTTAAAGGGGAGGGACGCTGCGAGGTCTCTTTGGCGCCCACTGGGACACCAGGGAGGGCTTCGGCCCGGCATCCAAGAGCGGGGTAATGGGCTGCCTGTGGGTGGCCCGGCAGAACCAGCGGCCGCCATGGTCAGGCCGACTTCAGAGTCGGCCAACATTCAAAACAAAATGGCGGCCGCGGCGGTGCGCCCTCCCCTTTCAGGGCTTCCCGTCGCGCGAAGCTGTCGGGGGCACCGAGTGGCGGCGGCGGCTGCAATCCAGCGGGGTAATTTCCCTCGCGGGGCTGAAAAGGGGTCGGCGCGCGGCCAACAACGAGTCGGAGCGCTGGGCGGGGCGGAAACACGGGGCGCCGCTCCCGGCCCGGGGAAATTCCAGGTGGGGGCGCACCATCTGTCTGCCCCCAGTCGGAAAGGCCTTCCCCTCCGCATCACCGGGCCTTAAAAAAAAAAAGGGTCAATTTTGCCCCCAAAGTATTTTGACCGGTTAACGGAGAGCAAAGTTTGAGGAGAAGGAGAACTTTTTTTGTTTGTCGACATGATTCTAATAAATGCAAGTTCCACCTTATGCCCAACATGGAAATAATGCCAATGCAGGCCAGCCGAATCCAATGCAAGGCGGATATATCCAAAGACACAAGCGGATTTCAGGAGGAAAACAGAAACCAGGTCAACACCACCTGCAGAAGACCAAGAGCCACACATCTGAGCTCCAAAACCGAGAGTGTATAAGCGTCACAACCACCTCAGGATATAGTGTGCCCGTTACACTCAATACCCAGTGGCCTACTGCTCCCTCACCCCACACTACTTGGTATTCCTAGCGGCTACTTAGTTCGAACCCACCTAGACTGGCATAGACTGTCCTCTCTACTTATTCTTTTCTCACCAGCATGTGGAGGTTATGCTTGAACTGTATAAAACACTAGTTAGGCCACAGCTGGAGTACTGCGTGCAGTTCTGGTCACCGCATTACAGGAAAGATGTGATTGCACCAGAGAGGGTACAGAGGAGATTTACAAGAATGTTGCCAGGACTAGAGAATTTTAGCTCATGAGGAAAGATTGGATAAAGAAAGACTTGGATTTATATAGCGCCTTTCACAACCACCGGATGTCTCAAGGTGCTTTACAGCCAATGAAGTACTTTGAGTGTAGTCACTGTTGTAATGTGGGAAACGTTGGATAGGCTGGGGTTGTTTTCCTTGGAACAGAGGAGGCTGAGGGGAGACCTAATTGAGGTGTATAAAATTATGAGGGTCCTGGATAGAGTGGATAGGAAGGACCTGTTTCCCTTAGCAGCGAGGTCAATAACCAGGGAACATAGATTTACAGTAATTGGTAGGAGGTTTAGAGGGGATTTGAGGGGAATCTTCTTCGCCCAGAGGGTGGTGGGGGTCTGGAACTCACGGCCTGAAAGGGTGGTAGAGGCAGAAACCCTCACCACATTTAAAAAGTACTTGGAGGTGCACCTGAAGTGTCGTAACCTACAGGGCTGCGCACCGAGAGCTGGAAAGTGGGATTAGGCTGGGTAGCTCTTGGTCGGCCGGCGTGGACACGATGGGCCGAATGGCCTCCTTCCGTGCTGTAAATTTCTATGATTCTATGAAATAAAATGCCAAAGCGATTATATCAGGTGGGTTTGTCTGCGCTTGTACAAGGCAGGTGAAAGGACCCAATGAAAGCCGAGATATTTAACAGCTCTGCTGATCTGGTAGCTGTTATTGCTTGTCCGATGGGGGAAGTGTCTGCCCTTCCCCAGAGAGCATCACAGGGGTCGGAGAGAGGCCTATAAAGGCCAGCGGGAGCTCGGAGCAGTCAGTCGAGGAGGCGGGAGCTCGGAGCAGCGCGAGTCCGGGGTCGGAGAGAGGCCTATAAAGGCCAGCGGGAGCTCGGAGCAGTCAGTCGAGGAGGCGGGAGCTCGGAGCAGCGCGAGTCCGGGGTCGGAGAGAGGCGTACCGGTGCAGCTACAGGGAGAAGGCAAAAAAACCAAAGGTGACGTCACAGCCTAGGGGGTAAGTGATTGGCTGGTGATTGGTGAGTAGTTTTTCTTTTTCTTCTTATATTGGTCAGTAACTTTTAACATTGTTATTACCAGTTTAAGTGTATCTAAGGGTTAAGACATGGCAGGAGAGCTCGGTCGGGTGTTATGCTCCTCCTGTACCATGTGGGAACTCAGGGACGCTTCCGGTGTCCCTGACGACTATGTGTGCGGGAAGTGTATCCGCCTCCAGCTCCTGACGGTCCGCGTTACGGAATTGGAGCTGAAGGTGGATTCACTCTGGAGCATCCACGATGCTGAGAATGACGTGAGTATCACGTGTAGTGAGTTGGTCTTACCGCAGGGAAAGGGTCCACAGCCAGATAGGGAATGGAAGACCAGCAGGAAGAGTAGAGCAAGGAAGGTAGTGCAGGGGTCCCCTGCGGTCATCCCCCTGCAAAACAGATACACCGCTTTGGGTACTGTTGAGGGGAATGACTCATCAGGGGAGGGCAGCAGCAGCCAAGTTCATGGCACCGTGGCTGGCTCTGCTGCACAGGAGGGCAAGAAAAAGAGTGGGAGAGCGATAGTGATAGGGGATTCAATTGTGAGGGGAATAGATAGGCGTTTCTGCGGCCGCAACCGAGACTCCAGGATGGTATGTTGCCTCCCTGGTGCAAGGGTCAAGGATGTCTCGGAGCGGGTGCAGGACATTCTGAAATGGGAGGGAGAACAGCCAGTTGTCGTGGTGCACATTGGTACCAACGACATAGGCAAAAAAAGGGATGAGGTCCTACGAAACGAATTTAAGGAGCTAGGAGCTAAATTAAAAAGTAGGACCTCAAAAGTAGTAATCTCGGGATTGCTACCAGTGCCACGTGATAGTCAGAGTAGGAATCGCAGGATAGCGCAGATGAATACGTGGCTTGAGCAGTGGTGCAGCAGGGAGGGATTCAAATTCCTGGGGCATTGGGACCGGTTCTGGGGGAGGTGGGACCAGTACAAACCGGACGGTCTGCACCTGGGCAGGACTGGAACCAATGTCCTCGGGGGAGTGTTTGCTAGTGCTGTTGGGGAGGATTTAAACTAATATGGCAGGGGGATGGGAACCAATGCAGGGAGACAGAGGGAAACAAAAAGGAGCCAAAAGCAAAAGACAGAAAGGAGATGAGGAAAAGTGTAGGGCAGAGAAACCCAAGGCAAAGAACAAAAAGGGCCACTGTACAGCAAAATTCTAAAAGGACAAAGGGTGTTAATAAAACAAGCCTGAAGGCTTTGTGTCTTAATGCAAGGAGTATCCGCAATAAGGTGGATGAATTAATTGTGCAAATAGATGTTAACAAATATGATGTGATTGGGATTACGGAGACGTGGCTCCAGGATGATCAGGGCTGGGAACTCAACATTCAGGGGTATTCAACATTCAGGAAGGATAGAATAAAAGGAAAAGGAGGTGGGGTAGCATTGCTGGTTAAAGAGGAGATTAATGCAATAGTTAGGAAAGACATTAGCTTGGATGATGTGGAATCTATATGGGTAGAGCTGCAGAACACCAAAAGGCAAAAAACGTTAGTAGGAGTTGTGTACAGACCTCCAAACAGTAATAGGGATGTTGGGGAGGGCATCAAACAGGAAATTAGGGGTGCATGCAATAAAGGTGTAGCAGTTATAATGGGTGACTTTAATATGCACATAGATTGGGCTAGCCAAACTGGAAGCAATACGGTGGAGGAGGATTTCCTGGAGTGCATAAGGGATGGTTTTCTAGACCAATATGTTGAGGAACCAACTAGGGGGGAGGCCATCTTAGACTGGGTGTTGTGTAATGAGAGAGGATTAATTAGCAATCTCATTGTGCGAGGCCCCTTGGGGAAGAGTGACCATAATATGGTGGAATTCTGCATTAGGATGGAGAATGAAACAGTAAATTCAGAGACCATGGTCCAGAACTTAAAGAAGGGTAACTTTGAAGGTATGAGGCGAGAATTGGCTAGGATAGATTGGCGAATGATACTTAGGGGGTTGACTGTGGATGGGCAATGGCAGACATTTAGAGACCGCATGGATGAAGTACAACAATTGTACATTCCTGTCTGGCGTAAAAATAAAAAGGGGAAGGTGGCTCAACCGTGGCTATCTAGGGAAATCAGGGATAGTATTAAAGCCAAGGAAGTGGCATACAAATTGGCCAGAAATAGCAGCGAACCTGGGGACTGGGAGAAATTTAGAACTCAGCAGAGGAGGACAAAGGGTTTGATTAGGACAGGGAAAATGGAGTACGAGAAGAAGCTTGCAGGGAACATTAAGGCGGATTGCAAAAGTTTCTATAGGTATGTAAAGAGAAAAAGGTTGGTGAAGACAAACGTAGGTCCCCTGCAGTCAGAATCAGGGGAAGTCATAACGGGGAACAAAGAAATGGCGGATCAATTGAACAAGTACTTTGGTTCGGTATTCACTAAGGAGGATACAAACAACCTTCCGGATATAAAAGGGGTCAGAGGGTCTAGTAAGGAAGAGGAACTGAGGGAAATCTTTATTAGTCGGGAAATTGTGTTGGGGAAATTGATGGGATTGAAGGCAGATAAATCCCCAGGGCCTGATGGCCTGCATCCTAGAGTACTTAAGGAGGTGGCCTTGGAAATAGCGGATGCATTGACAGTCATTTTCCAACATTCCATTGACTCTGGATCAGTTCCTATGGAGTGGAGGGTAGCCAATGTAACCCCACTTTTTAAAAAAGGAGGGAGAGAGAAAACAGGGAATTATAGACCGGTCAGCCTGACCTCAGTAGTGGGTAAAATGATGGAATCAATTATTAAGGATGTCATAGCAGTGCATCTGGAAAATGGTGACATGATAGGTCCAAGTCAGCATGGATTTGTGAAAGGGAAATCATGCTTGACAAATCTTCTGGAATTTTTTGAGGATGTTTCCAGTAAAGTGGACAAAGGAGAACCAGTTGATGTGGTATATTTGGACTTTCAGAAGGCTTTCGACAAGGTCCCACACAAGAGATTAATGTGCAAAGTTAAAGCACATGGGATTGGGGGTAGTGTGCTGACGTGGATTGAGAACTGGTTGTCAGACAGGAAGCAAAGAGTAGGAGTAAACGGGTACTTTTCAGAATGGCAGGCAGTGACTAGTGGAGTGCCGCAAGGTTCTGTGCTGGGGCCCCAGCTGTTTACATTGTACATTAATGATTTAGACGAGGGGATTAAATGCAGTATCTCCAAATTTGCGGATGATACTAAGTTGGGTGGCAGTGTGAGCTGCGAGGAGGATGCTATTAGGCTGCAGAGTGACTTGGATAGGTTAGGTGAGTGGGCAAATGCATGGCAGATGAAGTATAATGTGGATAAATGTGAGGTTATCCACTTTGGTGGTAAAAACAGAGAGACAGACTATTATCTGAATGGTGACAGATTAGGAAAAGGGAAGGTGCAACGAGACCTGGGTGTCATGGTACATCAGTCATTGAAGGTTGGCATGCAGGTACAGCAGGCGGTTAAGAAAGCAAATGGCATGTTGGCCTTCATAGCGAGGGGATTTGAATACAGGGGCAGGGAGGTGTTGCTACAGTTGTACAGGGCCTTGGTGAGGCCACACCTGGAGTATTGTGTACAGTTTTGGTCTCCTAACTTGAGGAAGGACATTCTTGCTATTGAGGGAGTGCAGCGAAGGTTCACCAGACTGATTCCCGGGATGGCGGGACTGACCTATCAAGAAAGATTGGATCAATTGGGCTTGTATTCACTGGAGTTCAGAAGAATGAGAGGGGACCTCATAGAAACGTTTAAAATTCTGACGGGTTTAGACAGGTTAGATGCAGAAAGAATGTTCCCAATGTTGGGGAAGTCCAGAACCAGGGGTCACAGTCTGAGGATAAGGGGTAAGCCATTTAGGACCGAGATGAGGAGAAACTTCTTCACCCAGAGAGTGGTGAACCTGTGGAATTCTCTACCACAGAAAGTAGTTGAGGCCAATTCACTAAATATATTCAAAAGGGAGTTAGATGAAGTCCTTACTACTCGGGGGATCAAGGGTTATGGCGAGAAAGCAGGAAGGGGGTACTGAAGTTTCATGTTCAGCCATGAACTCATTGAATGGCGGTGCAGGCTAGAAGGGCTGAATGGCCTGCTCCTGCACCTATTTTCTATGTTTCTATGTTTCTACAGTGGCTCGGAACCACACGATGTGGTGAGTCTGTGGACTAAACCAGTAGGGGAAGGCTGAATAAAACAGGCACTTGCAGCAACTGCGGCTAATCCTGCTGCTCTGGGTGTTACCGATCGGTCAGTCCAAAACCAGTCAGGCTCCAAGGCACTGACCGCTTCAGGAGCCCGCCGGTTAAACAAGCGCGACGTGTTGCATTGATCCTGCATGCTGAAAGCTTCTTGTGGCCCTGACCAGATCCATTTCCGATCGTCTGGACTGGGCCAATCACAGCCACTGTACGGGTTAGAGAGGCTGATGGCGTGTACCACACCCGCACTAACCCACCACAACTAAAACAGGGGCCGGGAAACTCGATAAGGCCCGAAAACGGTCGCGGTAGGAGAAATTTTCTCACACTTGTAAAAAAAAGATGGGCCACAGCGTTATTCTGGGGCTGCATTTCGTGGTGTTCAGCCCCGTGCTGAACACGCTGAACACCAGCACGGACTCTAGGGAAGGGCCTGGAGATCGGAGGGAGTGGGAGGGCTGGGATCGGTGGGGGGGGCGGGGGGGGGAGGGCGGAGAGGGGCGAGAGGTCAGGGCCGGGATCCGGGGGAGTGGGAGGGCGGAGAGGGGTGAGAGGTCAGGGCCGGGATCCGGGGGAGTGGGAGGGCGGAGAGGGGCGAGAGGTCAGGGCCGGGATCCGGGGGAGTGGGAGGGCGGAGAGGGGCGAGAGGTCAGGGCCGGGATCCAGGGGAGTGGGAGGGCGGAGAGGGGTGAGAGGTCAGGACCGGGATCCGGGGGAGTGCCGGGATCAGGTGTGGAAGGTCATGGCCAAGATCGGGGGGAGATGTCGGTGAGGGCCTGGAGGTTGGAGGAGAGAGTGAGGTCGGTTAGTGTTTGTTTCCCCGGAGGCAGTCAGTACATGCATGGGCTGCCTCAGACCCAAACCAAATTTGTAAGAGATTGCAAAGGCGGGCGTTGGGCCCCGTATTTGAATATGTTAACAGCCCAACACCCGATTCTTTTATTGCCCTCACCAACATGGCATCTGCAGAGGTGGACAGAAGCAAGACAGAAGTTATTTTTATTTTCCACGAAACCGGCCTTAACCTCCGGTACTAAGGCCCAGGATCTCAGAGTCTCACACTGTCCCATTTGTGCAGTCACTGTTGTAATGTGGGAAACACAGGTAGCCAATTTGCGCACAGCAAGCTCCCACAAACAGGATAGCTTCATTACCAGGAACACCGTCTTTTGCGGCATTTTTAAACCAGCACGGACGCACGGGCGTTTGGAACAGTGCTGCTGCTCCTTAGGACTGGGGCAGGCCGAGTTTCACATTCCCTAACTTGCCGGTTCCTGATCTCGCGTGTCTGAAGGTGGTGACTGTGAAGACGCTGCTTTAACCTCTTGTGCAGCAGAGCAGGTCTCCAGTCGTCCTGGTTAACCCTTGCCACTGGACCAAGGCCTAGCTCGGTCAAGCCCGTGTGGTGGCTGATGTGCAACAGTCACCCCACGTTAAAAAAATCCACACCCAGGCATCTTCCATCCTTCAACTGGAGTTCAGGACTGGAATATTAGGTCCTTCATTGAAACATCTGTGAACCCATGTGGAAGCAAGTCATCCTCGTTCGAGGGACCGCCTATAATGATGATGTTTCAACCTCCTGTACCAATTTTAGTGCAAAGCGCCTTCCACACAATACAGGTAAATGTACTTCACAACACGCGCATGTTTAATTAACAATACTCGGCCACAATTCAGTAACCAAAGAAACAAAGAGCTCAACGAGCAGAACACCCACACCCCAACGCGCCCGTTAGGCTGCGCGGGCCGCTCACCGATGGAAAAACTGCACACACGCAGATATTTGTAGGTGCCAGCTAAAGGGGCAGAGGGAACATTGCCACACCCTACATTTTGCCGTAACATTTTACCGGCAAACACACAGAAAGGTTAAAGTTCACAGGCATACACCGTGTGATTATGAGGATTGAGATCACATGACCAATGACAGTGCCGATTAATCGTTTTTGATTTACTAATCAGAAATGCAATTTGACAGATCTGAATTCCCCAGAGCCGTCCGCCGCCTTGAACTCAAACTGCAATGTGAAAAAGACTTGCATTTATATAGCGCCTTTCATGCCACCGGACGTCTCAAAGCGCTTTACAGCCAATGAAGTACTTTTGGAGTGTAGTCACTGTTGTATTGTAGGAAACACGGCAGTCAATTTGCGCACAGCAAACTCCCACAAACAGCGATGTGACAATGACCAGATAATCTGTTTTTGTTATATTGATTGAGGGATAAATATTGGCCCCAGGACATCAGGGATAACTCCCCTGCTCCTCTTCGAAATAGCACCGGGGGATCTTTTACATCCACTCGGATCCTCGGTCTAAAGTCTCATTTAAAAGACGGCACCTCCGACAGTGCAGCACTGCACTGGGAGTGTCAGCCTAGATTTAAGTGCTCAAGCTCCTGGAGTGGGACTTGAACCCACAACCTTCTGACTCAGAAGCGAGAGTGCTGCCCACTGAGCCACGGCTGACACACAGAAGAGAAGAATAAGCGGAGAGAAAATTGACAAAGGAAAGTTGCCTGCCCTGTGAGTCCCAGAAGGCTGAGGGCCTGGGGAACAGAATAATGGGACTGTTACCCTCAGAAATAAAAGCATGGAACCAGCAGAGGCCACTAAGACCGGCCCTTCCAACGGACCATGTACAGTTGGCCGTGTCATGTACTGCCCACAGTTTATCGACCTTCCTGAAGGAAGTGAGTAACCGCAAATGGAGCTTGTGCAAATGCTGAAATTTCTTCCTATTTCTTATGGTTAACCGAGCGCAGCTCATCACAGATCCACTGCTCCATCTACAAGATGCACTGCAGCAACTCGCCAAGGCTTCTTCGGCAGCACCTCCCAAACCCGCGACCTCTACCACCTAGAAGGACAAGGGCAGCAGGGGCACGGGAACACCACCACCTCCACGTTCCCCTCCGAGTCACACACCATCCTGACTGGGAAATATATCGGCCATTCCTTCATCGTCGCTGGGTCACAATCCTGGAACTCCCTCCCTAACAGCACTGTGGGAGCACCTTCACCACACGGACTGCAGCGGCTCAAGAAGGCGGCTCACCACCACCACCTCAAGGGGCAATTAGGGATGGGCAATAAATGCCGGCCTTGCCGGCGACGCCCACATCCCAGGAACGAATATAAAAATAAGCTTACCGATTTCCTGCGTTCCAGTTATTTTCTACGGCCCCAGCGAGGGAACGGCCAATGTACCAGAAAATATTTATCCTCAACACCTGCACATACCGTGTAACTTTTACATATGCTGCTAACTGGATATCCACCCAGCCCTTTTTAAAGTCCCTTTCCAGTGTCCACAGAGAGCCGGACAGCTAGAGTGTCGCCCAGCACGATGCGACAATATTTAAAGACAGACATGCATTTATATAGCGCCTTTCACAGCCACCGAACGTCTCAAAGTGCTTTACAGCCAATGAAGTACTTTTTGGCGTGTAGTCACTGTTGTAATGTGGGAAACGCAGCAGCCAATATATGGACAGATTTTTGAATGATAAGGGAGTAAAGGGTTATGGGGAGCGGACATGGAAATGGAGCTGAGTCCAAGATCAGATCAGCCATGATCGTATTGAATGGCGGAGCAGGCTCGAGGGGCCGAATGGCCGACTCCTGCTCCTATTTATGTTCGTTCTTATGTTCTAATTTACGCACAGCAAGCTCCCACAGACAGCAATGTGATAATGACCACATAATCTGCTTTTTTGTTATGTTGATTGCGGGATAAACATTTTACTTTCCATCGAAGTCATGACGTTAATGACTTCAGCTAGCGATGTATTACGGGCGGCTGAATCAATGTCACCCGCTTACACCATCACCCAAAGTCAGAATTATTCCCCCCCCCCCCCTCTCAATGGGAGGATTGGATTGGGCTGGCCCGTGATGCCTTATATAGTCAAATAGTCTCCCCGTACCTATTTTTAAAAAATTCACAGGATGTGGGCGTCGCTGGCAAGGCCGGCATTTATTGCCCATCCCTAACTGCCCCTCGAGAAGGTGGTGGTGAGCCGCCTTCTTGAACCGCTGCAGTCCGTGTGGTGAAGATGCTCCCACAGTGCTGACTTTGTTGCAGTGGTTTGGTACAATACAGTGTCTCGCTGGGCCATTTCAGAGGGCAGTTAAGAGTCAACCACATTGCTGTGGGTCTGGAGTCACATAGAGGCCAGACCGGGTAAGGGCGGCAGATTTCCTTCACTAAAGGAGTCGAGGGTTATGGGGAGCGGGCGGGGAAGTGGAGTTGCGGCCATGATCAGATATGATCTTATTGAATGGCAGAGCAGGCTCGAGGGGCCAAATGGCTGACTCCTGCTCCTATTTCTTATGTACCAAAAGGACATTAGTGAACCAGTTGGGTTTCCTCTGACAATACACGGGTTTCATGGTCACCGTTACAGACACAAGCTTTTCATTTCCAGATTTATTTAATTAACTGAATTTAAATTCCCCAGCTGCCGTGATGGGATTAGAACTCACGTCTCCAGATCATTATCCAGGCCTCTGGATTACTGGCCCAGTAACATAACCACTATGAGCATAAAATATACGAATATAAGAATCAGGAGCAGGAGTCGGCCATTTGGCCCCTCGAGCCTGCTCCACCATTCAATAAGATCATGGCTGATCTGATCATGGACTCAGCTCCACTTCCCCGCCCGCTCCCCATAACCCTCGACTCCCTTAACGCTCAAAAATCTGTCTATCTCCACCTTAAATATATTCAATGACACAGCCTCCACAGCTTTATGGCGCAGAGAATTCCACAGATTTACAACCCTCAGAGAAGAAATTCCTCCTCATCCCAGTTTTAAATGGGCGGCCCCTTATTCTGAGACTATGTCCCCTAGTTTTAGTTTCCCCTATGAGTGGAAATATCCTCTCAGCATCCACCTTGTCAAGCCCTCTCATTATCTTATAAGTTTCAATAAGATCACCTCTCATTCTTCTGAATTCCAATGAGTAGAGGCCCAACCTACTCAACCTTTCCTCATAAGTCAACCCTCTCATCTCTGGTATCAACTTCATGAACCTTCTCTGAACAGCTTCCAATGCAAGTATAACTGCGTTCCCGTACCTGTACTATTCAGGCTCACTCACAAGGAGCAGCCATCAAGGTAACCCATCCGAGGGGAGCGCCCCCTGCAGGCTGCACCATATTCTGCGCCACGTTACTTTCAATGTGCGGTCCCGCTAAATCTCAACGTACGCGCGGTAATTCCAGTGCGGAAGCCCGTGAGCAGCCATGCACAGCTTAGAGGGAACATTGCCAAGGGACCTGTAGAAACTAGCCCCAGCAAAGTCCACCAAATTCAGGAGCGCAGGTGAGAAAATCCGGAAGAGTTTTCACAGCAGAGAGTGGCTCCAACGATAGATATTTGAGGATTAGATAAAAGCAGGGAAGTCTTGCTACAGCTATACAGGGCATTGGTGAGGCCACATCTGGAATAGTGCGTGCAGTTTTGGTTTCCATATTTACGAAAGGATATCCTTGCTTTGGAGGCAGTTCAGAGAAGGTTCACTAGCTTGATTCCGGAGATGAGGGGGTTGACTTATGAGGAAAGGTTGAGTAGGTTGGGCCTCTACTCATTGGAATTCAGAAGAATGAGAGGTGATCTTATCGAAACGTATAAGATTATGAGGGGGCTTGACAAGGTGGATGCAGAGAGGATGTTTCCACTGATAGGAGAGACTAGAACTAGAGGGCATGATCTTAGAATAAGGGGCCGCCCATTTAAAACTGAGATGAGGAGGAATTTCTTCTCTGAGGGTTGTAAATCTGTGGAATTTGCTGCCTCAGAGAGCTGTGGAAGCTGGGACATGGAATAAATTTAAGACAGAGATAGACAGTTTCTTAAACGCTAAGGGAATAAGGGGTTATGGGGAACGGGCAGGGAAGTGGAGCCAAGTCCATGATCGGATCAGCCATGGCTCGGAGAGGAATGTTCCCAGATTTTTCTCCCTAAATTGGCCTGGGTTTTTATCTGCTTTTTGCCTCTCCCAGGAGATCACATGGCTCCGGTTGGGGTGGAGTGTAGAATTTTTCAGTATAAGAGGTGTCGCAGTTGTGTGAGGCGGACTGGTTGGGCTGGGTGGTCTTTGCCTTGCCGTCATTTACATATAAACCTATGGACACCTTCAGGGCTGCTGACCGAGGGCCGTGCGGCTCTTTGTCGGCCGGCGCGGACACGGTGGGCCGGAATGGTCTCCTTCTGCGCTGTAAATTTCTATGTTTCTATGATCTTATTGAATGGCGGAGCAGGCTCAAGGGGCCGTATGGCCTACTCCTGTTCCTATTATGTTATGATGGTGCTCACGTTCCTGGCCTCACTCTGCAAATACGCAGGAGCAAAGTGCTGCCTGCAATACCAAAACTGAACTTTGTCCCGAGCTCAGCAGTGGTGTTTGCAATGCTCATGCAAGCATAACAGTGAAACTGGAACTTATCTTGAATTAAAGAAAGAATTTTGCATTTATATAGCGCCTTTCGCAACCTCAGGGCGCCCCAAAGCGGTTCACAGCCAATCAATTGCTTTGTGAAGTGTTATCATTATCATAGACAGTCCCTCGAAACGAGGATGACTTGCTTCCACTCCAAAAAGGTGTTTCAATAAAGGACCTAATATTCCGGATCCCGAACTACATCCTGAAGGGTGGAAGATGCCTGTGGGTGGATTTTTTTAACGTGGGGTGACCGTTGCACACCAGCCACCACACGGGCTTGACAGAGCGAGGTCTTGGTCCAGTGGCAAGGGTTAACCAGGACGACTGGAGACCTGCTCTGCTGCATGGACCGAGCGTGCACTCACATATCGCAGTGTGGGCTGGGCCCGTGCTGCCCCTGGGCCCTCGCCTCTTCGGGGCCCCGAAATCGCGCCTCTCCTGGGCCCCGATCACGTCCCTCTACAGTCTCTCGCCGCTCCTTCGGCCCGACCTCGCCGCTCCTGCCCACGCTCCAATCACCGACCTGGACCTCGATGAAGTCCCTCGTTGCTGCCGTCGCCCCCCCTGCACCGACTCGTGTTGTACCTTGCCGTGGTACGCTGCCCGCTTCCCGTGGCCGCTGCTCACCGCTCCTTTTATGGCCCTGACCTGTCGCTGACGGTCTCTCGCGGGTCAGGGCCCATTGTTACAACAGTGGCTACACTTCAAAAATACTTCATTGGCTGTAAAGGGTTTTGGGATGTCCTGAAAGACACTATTATAAATCTTTCTTTTAACTATCATCATTTACTCCCAACTGGTGAGGAGTTAATTCTTATTTTAAAACTTATGCCAGCATGTTGGTGTGCTATTCTGCTACACCACTGTTCCATATGATAAACCCCTTTGAATGTTAGGCACTTGCTTTATAAATAGTAAGGGATAGAATATCTCTTGTCTAAAAATATTCATGCTGGTTAGCAGCTCATTTAACTATCAAATATTTGACAGTTTCCAATATCTTTAGGAGCACAGGAATCCTCAAATTAGAAAGGAAAATGGGAGACGAAAGGGGAATCTACACTAGAATTTATTTTTTAAGTATAAGAGGGAAAAATGATAGCTATAATCCTGACAATCAGCACCCATATTGGAACTTTATTTTTGAAGGAGCTAGTAGTTGGTTCCGGGGAAGTTTTAATTTATTTGTCTCGTTCGCCAACTGACATGGAAAATTAGCTTGCTTTCCAGACTTCTGCCAAACCAACTTTGTGAAGTGCAGTCACTGTTGTAACGCGGCAGCCAATTTGTGCACAGCAAGCTCCCACAAACAGCAATGTGATAATGAGCAGATAATCTGTTTTTGTTACGTTGGTTGATAATGAAGAAGAAAGCTGCGGACTGGTCAGGCGGGCAGAACGGTGGCAAATGGAAATTAATCCGGGAGAAGTGTGAGGTCATTGGGGAGGGCTAACAAGGCAAGGGAATACACATTAAATGGTAGGACACTGAGAAGTGTAGAGGAACAAAGAGACCTTGGAGTGCAGGTCCACAGATCCCTGAAGGTAGCAGGCCGGGTAGATAAGATGGTTAAGAAGGTATAGGGAATACTTGCCTTTATTAGCCAAGGCATGGAATACAAGAGCAGGGAGGTTATGCTTGAACTATATAAAACACTAGTTAGGCCACAGCTGGAGTACTGCGTGCAGTTCTGGTCACCGCATTACAGGAAGGACGTGATTGCACTGGAGAGGGTACAAGGATGTTGCTGGGAGTGGAGAATCTTAGCCATGAGGAAAGATTGGATAGGCTGGGTTTGTTTTCCTTGGAACAGAGGAGGCTGAGGGGAGACCTCATTGAGGTGTATAAAATTATGGATAGGAAGGACCTATTTCCCTTAGCAGAGGGGTCAACAACCAGGGGAATAAATGTAAAGTAATTGGTAGGAGGTTTAGAGGGAATTTGAGGGGAAATTTCTTCACCCAGAGGGTGGTGGGGGTCTGGAACTCGCTGCCTGAAAGGGTGGTAGAGGCAGAAACCCTCACCACATTTAAAAAGTACTTGGATGTGCACCTGAAGTGCCGTAACCTACAGGGCTATGGACCGAGAGCTGGAAAGTGGGATTAGGCTGGGTAGCCTCTTGGGCCGAAATAGCCTCCTTCCTTGCTGTAAACGTCTATGATTGCCCAGGACACCAGGGATAACTCCCCTGTTCTTCTTTGAATAGTGCCACGGGATCTTTTACGTCCACCTGAGAGAGCAGACCGGGCCTCGGTTTAACGTCTCATCCGAAAGACGGCACCTCCGACAGTGCAGCACTACCTCAGCACTGCACTGGAGTGTCAGCCTAGATTTATGTCCTTGAACCCACAACCTTCTGACTCAGAGGCGAGTGTGCTGCCCACTGAGCCACGATTATGGGTCATTTTGCACTGTGGACCTGTCGTTGCCGGGCAGTGAATTGATCCTGCCCCACTGTCGCCTAGAGGCCTTGTAGCTGACAGAAAAATGAGGTTTGGCCTCAATCGGCCTAGACTGACGAATATTCAGTGTTCGAATCAAACCTGCCCCCAACTGCTGCCAGGAGCTTCCACATTCCAAATCACATCACTCGGTCTGTACAAACCCGGTAGCAGAAAGATACAAATAGACCGAACGGTGTTCATGTGAGTTCATTACCGAGGGAGAATACACGACACACAGTATTTGGGTGCCATCGCTGTCCCCATAATACACAGTTCATTTATTGGGTGTGTGTAAATGTGTTACGTGATCCAGTGTTGGGCCCTGAACTGGTATCGGGTACTGGGGGGGGGGGCTGTGATTCAGTGTTGGAGGGGGCTGTGATCTAGTGTTGGGGAGGCTGTGATCTAGTGTTGGGGGGGGAGGGGCGGGGGGCTGAGATCTAGTGTTGGGAACTTACAGACCTGCGTTCCTAAGTTTCATCTCGACTCTGAGCCGAGAGCCAGGGCATTACGATCGTCATGGGTTGACTTTTGGTGAGGGTCACTCCCCGGCACCAGCCAATGACACGCCCCCTGCTGGGCAGTATGTGCTGGAAAGATGGGAGGGCAGTTGTGATGCCGCAAGAGTCGAATAGCCCGCTCCACCCCGCAATGTCCCGCTCGCCCAGGAAGCAAGGAGCCAGTGCCCCCTCCTGAATCAGCACCTTCAGCAAGAGGGGAGGCCAACATTGCAACCTCCCACACACACACACACAAAAGGACTATAAACATGGACAAGAGCCTCCCCCCCAAAAAAAAGTCCGGCCAATGAAAGAGGCAGACACTTCCTGACCATAGATTGAGAGAGAAAGTGAGAGCAAGAGGCGGTGGCTGCCTGTGTCTAACCAGGGAGGGGGACAGCGAGACACATCTTGAGCACCTCAGCCAGGCACTGCCTGACCGTGGCATGGGGTGGCCGGGCTGGAGATACGGTCCCAGCCAGCGCAGGGTGGAACGGGAGGGATTAGGAAACACTTCCCAGGGGTTACCCCATCGCCCACCCCTGCTGCAGCTCTGCCTTGTCCCACCCCGGACTCCCTGCCCAACTTTTAAAAAGTTTACAGTCTGCATTTTTTTTTGTTTAAAAAGTGCTTTTGCAATAAAGCCTCCTGTTGCTGCGGGCTGAGAATTAGGCCGTTTACTCACATCGTCGAAGAGGGAACCGACATTGGCCGTGAGCAGCAGGACCTCCATCTGGAGCCCTTCAAGTCTAGGATTCAGCAATTCCTTCTAATTCCTCGCCAGCCCCTCTCTCGCCCCTTCCATATAGAGTTCCTCAGGACTGTCAGCAACGTAAAAGTCTCCTTCCTTCTCGCTCTCTCGCGTTGCACATTAACATTTTGGGGGGGGTTTCCGCCTTTTTGCACCAAGCTAACTCCACCCCTTCGAGCTGTTCAAACTCTCACACACTTCCTGTGTTGTCTCCCACCTCTACGCAACGGCAGAGAGCTGGCAGCAACTCAGCCAAAACCTTCTCAACTCTCACCACAGCAAGCTGAAACAAGAAATAGATTGACCTGCTGTGATATTTCCAGAGAGCACACACAGCATTTAAGGTGCCAGAAGTGACAGACGTTCTTGTCAGGCGACCTGGCTCTTTATTAAACAGCACTGGCTTGAGTGCCACAGGAGTCCACAGTGTGGGGCTACAGACATTACACTTCTCCCTCCTTAATGAAGAAATTATTATAACAAACAATTATCATACATAACTTGCATGGTTATACCTAACAAAGGATATGGACTTATTTTGCCATATTTACAAATCAAGCTTAACCACTTCTTTTCTGTTTCGAAGAGAATACTTTCGCTCTCGACAGAACTTTCCAAACATGGTGTCCAATTTAAACTCATTCGAGGCTGATCCTGAGAAACATAGAAAATAGGTGCAGGAGTAGGCCATTCGGGCCTTTGAGCCTGCATCACCATTCAATAAGATCATAGCTGATCATTCCCTCAGTACCCCTTTCCTGCTTTCTCTCCAAACCCCTTGATCTCTTTAGCCGTAAGGGCCATATCTAACTCCCTCTTGAATATATCCAATGAACTGGCATCAACAACTCTCTGCGGTAGAGAATTCCACAGGTTCACAATTCTCTGAGTGAAGAAGTTTCTCCTCATCTCAGTCCTAAATGGCTTACCCCTTATCCTTAGACTGTGTCCCCTGGTTCTGGACTTCCCCAACATCGGGAACATGAAAGTTTTCCTCCAAGGGATGCCCTTGATTTCCATTTGAACTCTCTCTAACTTCAGACTGTTTGGCTGCCTGACTCGGACTCAGACTTAAATTCTGACTTTCTCTGGGATTTGTTTCCAGTACACTAGACATAGGATTTGCTACTGGTGTATCAAAACTATCTGATGAATCAGAAATAATTGAATCATTCCCACCTTCAACTCCTTCCATGTCTGTAGGTAAAATATAATCAATGTGAACAAACCTAACCTGTTCATGACCAAACATCTTGACCAAATATGTGTGGGGACCACATATCTTCACCACTCTTCCTAGTAACCACTTTAACCATTTATGGTGATGGTTCTTCACTCTCACCTTCTGATTTAATTTCACACTTCTCTATTTTACTCTACCTCTATCATGATTCTCTTTCTGTCTTAATTGTGTCTCTTCTACGGACTGTGCCAAGTTTGGTTTTAACAACGAGAATTTGGTTCGTGGCTATCGTTTGAGAAACAACTCTGCTGGTGTTCTACCAGTAGTTGTGTGAGGAGTATTATGATACATAATTAGGAAATTAGCCAATTTGTGGTCCAATGACAACTGTAATTTCTTTGAATTTGGATCCAACATCTGTTTGATGAGGGCATGTTTTACAATTTGTACAGTGTGCTCTGCTGCACCATTTGAAGCAGGATGGTATGGTGGAACCTTGGTATGTTTCACACCATTTTTGCTCGTGAACTGTGCAAATTCTTCTGAACAAAATTGTGGTCCATTATCAGAAACAATTTCTTCCGGGAGGCCAGATGAAGAAAATAAACTTCGCAAAATGTCTAATGTTTTACTTGTTGTTATTTATACATTGGAAACACCTCGACCCACTTTGAATGGCTATCAATCACAATGATCAATTGTTGTCCTTCTAGCTCAGCAAAATCGATATGTAGCCTTTGCCACACCCTGGGAGGCCATTTCCATGGCTGTAATGGTACTGATGGTGGTTGCTTGCTTACCGATTGACATGTCGTACACTGACTGACAATGTACTCTGTCTTTATCAAGACCTGGCCACCATAAGTAACTGCGTGCAAAACTCTTGGTCAAGCACATTCCCAGGTGCTGGTCATGGAGGTCTCCTAATAATTTGGACCTGAATTTATTTGGTATAACTACTCTTGCACCCCACATGATACAATCTTTATCGACTGAGAATTCATTCCTATGAATGAAAAATGGATCTTTGTCTGTTACCTGGTTTGGCCATCCATTTGCAATATAATCATACACCTTTGACATCACTGGGTCACGTTTGGTTGCTCTACCAATCTCTTCAGCTGTGACTGGCAGTTCATCAATGTATGAAAAATAGAACACTTCTTCCCTATCGGGTGTAACTTGTGATGGGGAAGGCAATCTAGACATTGCATCAGCATTACTGTGATCAGCTGATGATCTGTATTCAATATTATATGTATATGCTGACAAAATCAAAGCCCATCTCTGCATTCGGGCTGCAGATAATGTTGGAACTGGGGACTTTGGATGGAGGATTGCTGTCAGGGGCTTATGGTCTGTAACGATGGTAAACTTATGACCATACAAGTATTTGAGGAACTTCTTGACCCCAAAAATGAATGCCAAAGCTTCCTTTTCGATTTGCGCATAATTACGCTCACTGGCACTGAGAGTGCGTGAAGCAAAAACAATTGGTCTCTCCTCCCCGTTACATAATACATGAGAGATCACTGTCCCAATTCCATACGGAGTGGCATCACATGCTCGCTTGATCTCCTTAGATACGTCATAGTGAAATAACATGGTGCTCTCCACCAATTTGCTTTTATACTCCTTGAATGCTGTATCGCATTCTTCTGACCACTTTCAATGGACCTGATTTTTCAATAGTTCATTCAGTGGATGCAATACTGTAGCCAAATTTGGTAGGAACTTCCCATAATACTTCAAAAGATTCAAAAATGATCAAAGTTCAGTGACATTCTTGGGAGTGGGTGCATTTCTGATTGCATCCAACTTTCCCTTGGTTGGATGTAAACCATCTTTGTCTACTCTGTACCCTAAGTACTCCACGGAGTTTTGAAATAACTCACACTTACGAACAGACACTCATACTTTGTGCTTCTCTAGCCGTTTGAGGACTTCATTCAATATGTTATTATGAATTTGCCTATTTGGTGCTGAAATTAGTATGTCATCTAAATAACATACTACCCCTTTAATACCTTGCAAAATCTGGTTCATCACCCATTGGAATATGGCAGGAGCGGAAGACACTCCAAATAGTAGCCTATTAAACTGATATAGGCCTAGATGAGTATTTATAGTCAAACATGACTTGGACTCCTCATCTAGTTCAAGCTGTAAGTAGGCATTTGTAAGATCCAACTTTGAAAAGATCTGACCACCTGTCAGTGTTGTGAACAAATCTTCTATATTCGGCAATGTATTGGGGACATTACCCTCTTGAACCTGGTTTACGGTTACTTTAGAATCACCACACAATCTTACCTTACCATCGGACTTAGCTACAACAACAATGGGTGTAGCCCAATTACATCGATCTATCTTAGAAATAAAGTTCTCAGTCTCTAGTCTTTTGAGTTCTTGCTCAACTTTCTCCTTGAGTGCATATGGTATGGAACGTGGCTTGCAGTAAACTGATCTAGCATCCTTCTGTACCCTGACACTCGCCTTGAAGCCTTGGATCAGATTGCCTGTTTTGCAGAACACCTTCGGACAATTCTTGATGACATCATCCTTTGACGCAAATCTCATTTCAACATGAAAAATCTCATTCCAATCCAGCTTCAGTGATCCCATCAATTTCTTCCTTGTAAGGCAAGCTTGTCTTCTGCCATTACTAAGAGAAGCAAGCTCTGAATTTGATCCTTGTATTTCACCGGTACAGTGATACGACCTACCACAGGAATGTTCTCTCCAGAGTAGCCTTGCAGCTCTATCTTGGATTTCTCCAGTGGGAAATCACGCAATTTGTTGAGGTACAGCGGCTCCAGTACTACACTCATGGATGCACCAGTGTCGATTTCTTGGGTATCTTGAATCCTACAACATCTATGTGGATTATGATGCTTTTTGAATCGCTGTCCGTTAACCTCATGCTCGTGATGACGTCTAACATCTCGTTATCCTGTTGTTTTTCTTCCATGCTATGTAGTCTCTGGGGATTTCTACTCATAGCTTTGAAAACTGGTTTACCCTTCAGTCGGCATGCCTTCACAAGATGCCCAGTTTTCCTGCAGAAGAAACACTCTGCCTTCACATATGGACAACTTTGAGCAAAGTGTTGTCCCAGGCCCCGATAGCAGGACTTCAATGCTCTGTTCCCATTTCCAGTTTCTGAGACTTTGGGGCCCCACCGCCTTTTATTTTGAACCTGCAGGCTGAAAATAGTATGAAATTCTCAGGAATATTGGTCGGCCATACTCATTGACATAGCTGCCTGACAAGCTAAATCAAAAGTCAAGTTAGGCTTTGTCAATAACTTCCTTCTGATCGCATCATTTTGCATCCCACAAATAAAGTGGTCACGCAATGCTCGGTCCTGAAAGTTTCCAAAATTACTGTGAATAGATAGCATTTTTAATGCTACATTGTACTCACTGATATTTTCTTCGGTCTTCTGATTTCGTATTCCGAAACGATAACTTTCAGCAATTTCTAAGGGCACGGGGCTGTAGTGCTGTTCTAACTCTGTTTCAGAGTTGTATCCTTTGGCTTGTTAGGCACAAGTAAATTTAACAGCGTTTCATACACCTCGGGCCCCGCCTCAGTTAAGAATATAGCCCTTTTTCGTTCCAACACCGCCCGGTTCTGGCTTTCATTCTCGGGGACTTCGATTATATTATTTGCAGTGAAAAATATTTCTAGCCGATCCACATACACTCTGAAACTTTCCCGGTCGCGTTGAAATTCCCCCAAATGCCCTATTACTCCCATAGGCACGGCCATCTGGACTCTGGCAGTTCAAACAAGTGTGCTTGTAATTTACCTTGGATTTGTAGCTGTTAATCAAAACAGAGAAGCTCTCAAAGTCTCTCTGTCGGCTGGCTGAATCATCCACCAACAAAAATTTCAGCTTTGTTTTATCCGATTAATCCCATTCTCGCCGCCATTGTGATATTTCCAGAGGCCACACAGCACACACAGCATTTAAGATGGCAGAAGTTTCCAGAAGTCGCTGACCTTCTTGTCAGGTGACCTGGCTCTTTATTAAACAGCACTGGCTGCAGTAACACAGGAGTCCACAGTGTGGAGCTACAGACATTACGCCTGCCTGAAATGAAAGC
The DNA here is from genome assembly GCF_044704955.1 of Pristiophorus japonicus. Classification (NCBI taxonomy): domain Eukaryota; kingdom Metazoa; phylum Chordata; class Chondrichthyes; family Pristiophoridae; genus Pristiophorus; species Pristiophorus japonicus. Next base: position 64,572,664 of record NC_091998.1, on the reverse strand, counting down.
AGGAAAACACAGCATCTGAAGATTTACATTTATATAGCGACTTTCACCACCCAAAGTGTTTTACAGCCAATGAAATACAACTGTCATTTATATAGCATTTTTGACATCGTAAAACTCCCCAAGGCTCTTCATGGGAGGGTTAAAAACCAACATTTGACACCGAGTCACGGAAGCAGATATTAGGTATGGTGACCAAAAGCTTGGTTAAAGAGGTTGGTTTTAAGGAGCGTCTTAAAGGAGGAAAAAGAGGCGAGGAGGTTTAGGAAGGGAATTCCAGAGCTTGGGGCCCAGGCAGCTGAAGGCACGGCCACCGATGGTGGAGCGATTAAAATCAGGGATGCTCAAGAGCGCAGACATCTCGGGGGGTTGTGAGCCTGAAGGAGATTACAGAGATAGGGAGGGGCGAGGCCACGGAGGGATTTGAAAACAAGGATGAGAATTTTAAAATCAAGGCGTTGCATAACCGGGAGCCGGGATACTTTCGAAGTACAGTCACTGTTGTAACGTAGAAAACACAGAGGCCAATTTGTTTTTTACATTCGTTGGGATGTGAGTGCCCCTGCAAGGCCAGCATTTATTGCCCATCCCTAAAGTTGTGCACAGCAAGATCCCACAATCAGCAGTGAGATAAATGATCAAATCATTTGTTTTAGTGATGTTTGTGGGGGAACAAATATTGACCAGAACACCAGTCCATTCTCTGAATCACCGCTTGACTTGGGATGGGTTTGGAGTGTACAACAGAGCGAAATGGGTTAGTAAAGGCTACTGCCTTAAAACCGCTGCTAAAAACTGTACCAGAATTATCTTCCTAAATATTACCTGTCCTGTTCAAGATTAAGAAAGGGCCAAATTGATAAAGTAGGGTGTGATTAATCCTCACACCATGGGACATCTCCCCTGTTCTTCTTTGAAATAGCACCATGGGATTTTTACATCCACTTGAGAGGGCAGACGGAGCTTCAATTGCTTTCATCTGAAGAACAGTACCTCTGACAGTGCAGCACTCCCTCAGCACTGCACTGGAATGTCAGCTGAGATTTCTGTGCTCAAATCTCTGGAGTGGGACTTGCACCCACAATCTTCTGATTCAAAGGCGAGAGTGCTGCCCACTGAGCCACATAACCAGCAGCCATTGCCAGCTTTGATGCTCAACATCCAGTTAGCCCAGCGATCTGAAGTGGAAGGCTAGACTTTCCACTTCAGATCACTGGGTTAGTGCCCGTATATCGCCCAAAATAGGAGGCTAGCACCCATTTTGATTAAAAAATGGTAAGTTGGGCCGGAACATCACTGGAAAATTGCCGGCCCAACTTTCCTGTCACGGAAGGAGGCCATTTCGGCCCATCGTGTCCGCACAGCTGGTGAAGTCAAAAAACCAGCAGTCAGAATGCAGCTTTTCACAAAGATCCAAACCTAGTTTCAAATGGCGGGAGCTCTTGAACAAACGCCCTCGCCCATTTTAAGGCGGTGCTCAGCGGATCGAGCCCTGTGCTGTAGAATTCAGGGTGGCGAGCAGCTTCAAAGTGCTGCCCTTTCCTCCTGTGGCAGCAGGGCTTCAGTGCTGGGGCCTCGGTTCCTAACTCTGCAGCCCGTGGTCACTGCTGGAGAAACCTCGACCCAGGAAGGAAGGTCAGTGTGTGCAGCAGCAAGAGGTTTACTAATATATCGGAAATAAAAAACGGCCCTGAAATTCCGATGTCGTTCGGAGTGTCTACGGACCCAGGAAGGCATCGAAAAAGGCGGTTTTCGGCGCGCAATGCACATGCGCTGAAAACCGTTTTTTCCGATCTTTCTAGTTTCAGGCTTGACAGATCATCCGCATATCGGGAGCGAGGGCAAGATTTCCGATATTTACGCATATCTTGCCCAGCAAATGTCCTTTAAAATCTTGTGCCTGAAAAAGCAGGCGTCTAGCCTACGTTTACAGGCGCAAGTGTTTAAAAATACACAGAACTAAAGTTATAAAAACACATTTTAGTTTTATAAACCCGCCCCACTACGGGAAGTTTATTTTAAGACTTAATTAGAAAAACTTTACCAAAAGTCGAGAATATATTTTTTATATAATGAATGTTAAATATGTAGTTTATTTTCTATTTTTTATTGTGTTTTGAGTGTTTGGGAGTTTGGTGTTCCGGACTTTCGGAACTCTTTTTACGATGAATGAGAATCTGTACGACACCTGATTGGCTGCTGTCTCCAGCTCCCACGTGCGCGCTCTGCGACGCACAGTCACGGGAGGCCTCAGGCTCGGAAGTTCCAACGGGCGGTGCAGCAACAGGCGAGCGCCCATCCTCTTTCTCTGTTTCACTCCTTTGCCCGTGGGAAGACCTCAATCGGAATTTCAGGCCCAAATTGTCTCTGAACAATACAAATGCATATTATACACACACACACATATATATATATATATAACCCACCCATACATCATTATACACCCGGTCGGGCTGGTGGCCCTGCTCCCCAGTGGACCAGGGGGGCCCCTTTCCTCACCGCAGAGTTTGTAGCTTGGTTCCTTCCCTTTAATGAAGGCGCGAGCCCGACCAGTGCATAGAAACATAGAAACATAGAAAATAGGTGCAGGAGCAGGCCATTCAGCCCTTCTAGCCTGCACCGCCATTCAATGAGTTCATGGCTGAACATGCAACTTCAGTACCCCATTCCTGCTTTCACACCATACCCCTTGATCCCCCGAGTTGTAAGGACTTCATCTAACTCCCTTTTGAATATATTTAGTGAATTGGCCTCAACTACTTTCTGTGGTAGAGAATTCCACAGGTTCACCACTCTCTGGGTGAAGAAGCTTCTCCTTATCTCGGTCCTAAATGGCTTACCCCTTATCCTTAGACTGTGACCCCTGGTTCTGGACTTCCCCAACATTGGGAACATTCTTCCTGCATCCAACCTGTCCAAACCCATCAGAATTTTAAACGTTTCTATGAGGTCCCCTCTCACTCTTCTGAACTCCAGTGAATACAAGCCCAGTTGATCCAGTCTTTCTTGATAGGTCAGTCCCACCATCCCGGGAATCAGTCTGGTGAATCTTCGCTGCACTCCCTCAATAGCAAGAATGTCCTTCCTCAAGTTAGGAGACCAAAACTGTACACAATACTCCAGGTGTGGCCTCACCAAGGCCCTGTACAACTGTAGCAACACCTCCCTGCCCCTGTACTCAAATCCCCTCGCTATGAAGGCCAACATGCCATTTGCTTTCTTAACCGCCTGCTGTACCTGCATGCCAACCTTCAATGACTGATGTACCATGACACCCAGGTCTCGTTGCACCTTCCCTTTTCCTAATCTGTCAGCATTCAGATAATAGTCTGTCTCACTGTTTTTACCACCAAAGTGGATAACCTCACATTTATCCACATTATACTTCATCTGCCACGCATTTGCCCACTCACCTAACCTATCCAAGTCACTCTGCAGCCTCATAGCATCCTCCTCGCAGCTCACACTGCCACCCAACTTAGTGTCATCCGCAAATTTGGAGATACTACATTTAATCCCCTCGTCTAAATCATTAATGTACAATGTAAACAACTAGGGCCCCAGCACAGAACCCTGCGGTACCCCACTAGTCACTGCCTGCCATTCCGAAAAGTACCCATTTACTCCTACTCTTTGCTTCCTGTCTGACAACCAGTTCTCAATCCACGTCAGCACACTACCCCCAATCCCATGTGCTTTAACTTTGCACATTAATCTCCTGTGTGGGACCTTGTCGAAAGCCTTCTGAAAGTCCAAATATACCACATCAACTGGTACTCCTTTGTCCACTTTATTGGAAACATCCTCAAAAAATTCCAGAAGATTTGTCAAGCATGATCTCCCTTTTACAAATCCATGCTGACTTGGACCTATCATGTCACCATTTTCCAAATGCGCTGCTATGACATCCTTAATAATTGATTCCATCATTTTACCCACTACTGAGGTCAGGCTGACCGGTCTATAATTCCCTGCTTTCTCTCTCCCTCCTTTTTTAAAAAGTGGGGTTACATTGGCTACCCTCCACTCAATAGGAACTGATCCAGAGTCAATGGAATGTTGGAAAATGACTGTCAATGCATCCGCTATTTCCAAGGCCACCTCCTTAAGTACTCTGGGATGCAGTCCATCAGACCCTGGGGATTTATCGGCCTTCAATCCCATCAATTTCCCCAACACAATTTCCCGACTAATAAAGATTTCCCTCAGTTCCTCCTCCTTACTAGACCCTCTGATCACTTTTATATGCGGAAGGTTGTTTGTGTCCTCCTTAGTGAATACTGAACCAAAGTACTTGTTCAATTGGTCTGCCATTTCTTTGTTCCCCGTTATGACTTCCCCTGATTCTGACTGCAGGGGACCTACGTTTGTCTTTACTAACCTTTTTCTCTTTACATACCTATAGAAACTTTTGCAATCCGCTTTAATGTTCCCTGCAAGCTTTTTCTCGTACTCCATTTTCCCTGCCCTAATCAAACCCTTTGTCCTCCTCTGCTGAGTTCTAAATTTCTCCCAGTCCCCAGGTTCGCTGCTATTTCTGGCCAATTTGTATGCCATTTCCTTGGCTTTAATACTATCCCTGATTTCCCTTGATAGCCACGGTTGAGCCACCTTCCCTTTTTTATTTTTACGCCAGACAGGAATGTACAATTGTTGTAATTCATCCATGCGGTCTCTAAATGTCTGCCATTGCCCATCCACAGTCAACCCCTTCAGTATCATTAGCCAATCGATCTTGGCCAATTCATGCCTCATACCTTCAAAGTTACCCTTCTTTAAGTTCTGGACCATGGTCTCTGAATTAACTGTTTCATTCTCCATCCTAATGCAGAATTCCACCATATTATGGTCACTCTTCCCCAAGGGGCCTCGCACAATGAGATTGCTAATTAATCCTCTCTCATTACACAACACCCAGTCTAAGATGGCCTCCCCCCTAGTTGGTTCCTCGACATATTGGTCTAGAAAACCATCCCTTATGCACTCCAGGAAATCCTCCTCCATCGTATTGCTTCCAGTTTGGCTGGTCCAATCTATGTGCATATTAAAGTCACCCATTATAACTGCTGCACCTTTATTGCATGCACTCCTAATTTCCTGTTTGATGCCCTCCCCAACATCACTACTACTGTTTGGAGGTCTGTACACAACTCCCACTAACGTTTTTTGCCCTTTGGTATTCTGCAGCTCTACCCATATAGATTCCACATCATCCAAGCTAATGTCTTTCCTAACTATTGCATTAATCTCCTCTTTAACCAGCAATGCTACCCCACCTCCCTTTCCTTTTATTCTATCCTTCCTGAATGTTGAATACCCCTGGATGTTGAGTTCCCAGCCCTGATCATCCTGGAGCCACGTCTCCGTAATCCCAATCACATCATATTTGTTAACATCTATTTGCACAGTTAATTCATCCACCTTATTGCGGATACTCCTTGCATTAAGACACACAGCCTTCAGGCTTGCTTTTTTAACACCCTTTGTCCTTTTAGAATTTTGCTGTACAGTGGCCCTTTTTGTTCTTTGCCTTGGGTTTCTCTGCCCTCCACTTTTCCTCATCTCCTTTCTGTCTTTTGCTTTTGCCTCATTTTTGTCTCCCTCTGTCTCCCTGCATAGGTTCCCATCCCCCTGCAATATTAGTTTAACTCCTCCCCAACAGCACTAGCAAACACTCCCCCTAGGACATTGGTTCCGGTCCTGCCCAGGTGCAGACCGTCCGGTTTGTACTGGTCCCACCTCCCCCAGAACCGGTTCCAATGCCCCAAGAATTTGAATCCCTCCCTGCTGCACCACCGCTCAAGCCATGTATTCATCTGCGCTATCCTGCGATTCCTACTCTGACTAGCACTTGGCACTGGTAGCAATCCCGAGATTACTACTTTTGAGGTCCTACTTTTTAATTTAGCTCCTAGCTCCTTAAATTCTTTTCGTAGGACCTCATCCCTTTTTTTACCTATGTCGTTGGTACCAATGTGCACCACGACAACTGGCTGTTCTCCCTCCCATTTCAGAATGTCCTGCACCCGCTCCGAGACATCCTTGACCCTTGCACCAGGGAGGCAACATACCATCCTGGAGTCTCGGTTGCGTCCGCAGAAATGCCTATCTATTCCCCTCACCATCGAACCCCCTATCACTATCGCGCTCCCAATCTTTTTCCTGCCCTCCTTTGCAGCAGAGCCACCTATGGTGCCATGAACTTGGCTGCTGCTGCCCTCCCCTGATGAGTCATCCTCCCCAACAGTACTCAAAGCAGTGTATCTGTTTTGCAGGGGGATGACCACAGGGGACCCCTGTACTATCTTTCTTGCACTGCTCTTCCTGCTGGTCTTCCATTCCCTATCTGGCTGTGGACCCTTCTCCTGCGGTAAGACCAACTCACTACACGTGATACTCATGTCATTCTCAGCATCGTGGATGCTCCAGAGTGAATCCACCCTCAGTTCCAATTCCGCAACGCGGACCGTCAAGAGCTCGAGGCGGATACACTTCCCACACACGTAGCGCCCAGGGACACCGGAAGTGTCCCCGAGTTCCCACATGGTACAGGAGGAGCATATCACATGGCCGAGCTCTCCTGCCATGTCTTAACCTTAGATACCCTTAAATTGGTAATAACAATGTTACAGTTCACTTACTGATATAAAAAAGAAAAGAAAAGCTACTCACCAATCACCAGCCAATCACTTACCTCATTGGCTGTGACGTCACTTTTTGCTCCCACGTCTCACCAACTGCCGCTGGGCCTTTTATAGGCTGCGCCCCGCTCCCGACCCGTCCGGCACCGCTAGTGTTATTTTGCACTCCACTTCCTCTCGGGGGGCAGTAACCCCAAATTTCTCGCGGGAGGCCAGGCTTCCCCGCCCTCCGCAAAGTTACCCATGAGTGCAACGGAATATCCCCCCCTCCCCCCCCCTTCCGTAACTTCATAAGCGCACAATCTCCTCAGGTGTTATATCTCCGCAACTCCCATGTTCCTCCTCAATAACTTGCTTTCCTCTTCATTTGTCAATGGATTTTATTTTCCTCAGCGGCTTGTGATCTGCAAAACCCGAGAACACGAAAACTGCGACCACATCGGGGCAGCTCCTTCTGGCAGATGAGGAAGGAGAAAAAACTCATCATCGGGTGAACGATTCTACTCACACCTCACCTCCAGCCTTCGAATTCTGCCTCCCTCTCTGTTGTAACCCTTTGCGTGGCTCTGCTTTATCAGTGCGAATAATGCGGAGAGTTCCTTTCATTTCAAGCTCCTCTCATTCATTTTAAGCTCCAAATTTGTCAATCTGGACAGTGTTCACATCTCCCTGCGCCCCTCTACATTCCCACAGTGCTGAAATCATGATGCGGTAACATCGTAGTTATGTTGCTCGACCAGTAATCCAGAGGCCCGGCCTAATGGTCCGGAGACACAAGTTCAAATCCCACCACGGCAGCTGGGGAATTTAAAATTCAGTTAATTAAATACATCTGTAATAAAAAGCTGGTATCAATGAAAGAGGAAAAGAGTGTTTGAAGACCAGGCCCTCAAATCTGCCACCGAGCTCATGGTCTACAGGACTGTAGTGATACCCGCCCTCCTGTATGGCTCAGAGACGTGGACCATGTACAGTAGACACCTCAAGTCGCTGGAGAAATGCCACCAACGATGTCTCCGCAAGATCCTGCAAATCCCCTGGGAGGACAGACGCACCAACGTTAACGTCCTTGATCAGGCCAACACCCCCAGCATCGAAGCACTGACCACACTCGACCAGCTCCGTTGGTCGAGCCACATTGTTCGCATGCCCGACACGAGACTCCCAAAGCAAGTATAGTATTAGGCAGTCCCTCCTCAGGGTGACCCACTTCTACACCAAAAAGGGATGAGTTCACAGGTGTTTCAATGAGGGATCTAACAATCTAGGTCCAGAAATACATCCTGAAGGGTGGAAGATGCCTGTGCGTGGATTTTTTTAACGTGGGGTGGCCGTTGCACACCAGCCACCACACGGGCTTGACAGAGCTAGGTCTTGGTCCAGTGGCAAGGATTACCCAAGGCGACTGGAGACCAAGCTCTGCTACACTCAAAGCAAGCGCTTTCTCGGAACTCCTACACGGCAAGCGAGCCCAAGGTGGGCAGATAAAATGTTTCAAGGACACCCTCAAAGCCTCCTTGATAAAATGCAACATCCCCACCGACACCTGGGAGTCCCTGGCCAAAGACCGCCCTAAGTGGAGGAAGTGCATCCGGGAGGACGCTGAGCCCCTCGAGTCTCGTCATCGAGAGCATGCAGAAACCAAGCGCAGGCAGCAGAAGGAGCGTGCGGCAAACCTGTCCCATCCACCCTTTCCTCCAACCACTGTCTGTCCCACCTGTGACAGAGACTGTAATTCCCGTATTGGACTGTTCAGTCACCTGAGAACTCACTTTTAGAGTGGAAGCAAGTCTTCCTCGATTCCGAGGGACTGCCTATGATGATGATGATGATGATGGTATCAGTAATGGTAACCATGAAACTAATGTCCTTCAGGGAAGGAAATCTGCCGCTCTTACCCAGTCTGGCCTATATGTGACTCCAGACCCACAGCAATGTGGTTGACTCTTAACTGCCCTCTGAAATGGCCTAGTGAGATATTCCGTTGTACCAAACCAGTACAAAAGAGTATTGTGGACTGCAGCGTTCAAGGTGGCTCACCACCACCTTCTCAGAGACAGTTAGGGATGGGCAATAAATGCTGGCCTTCCCAGTGAAGCCACATCCCATGAACAAATAGTCGAATATTTATCTCTCGGGACCTGAAACTGTGGCACTCTTTACCTCCCTCAGTCTTTGCTCACTCGTACAATTGACTGACCTTTACATCGGAGCTTGGTGTCACCCAAGACTTGGCTCATTTTCTTTGATCTTTATTCTTTCCCAATGATGGCGCTGTCCTGCATGAGCAACCTCAGTCCTTCAACTTGATTTCACAATCAAAAAAAAGTTACAACATTTGCTGACGTAACTCATCAGTTCCAATTATAACATAACTGAAGTTTATTTGGAAACGACCCAAAGTCACCAGTTTAAAAGTTGCACTAGGGGCACGTACAGGGTGTGCACACGCTGACGGGGTCTCCGCGAGATCCGGGTTGAGGTATGCGAAGTGCGTGCGCTGAAAGCCCAGACCTTACGATCGGTCAAGCATCCTCCGAATCTAAAGGGCCTCCTATTGTTGGTAATGGTGACCATGAAACTAATATCCTTTAGGGAAGGAAATCTATTTGCCCAACTCCTGCCCAGCGAACGCCCTTCAAATTCTTACGACTGATGGAAGCAGGCATAGGGCCAGCTTTTTTTTTAAATCAGTGTAAGACTTTTAAAGTGCATTTTAAAAAATAATTCAAACATTTAAAATGTGAGGTAAGTTTATTTTTGACCGCTTAAAATATGTAAATTTACTTTTCAAAAAATTAAATTTTTGTTTTAAATAATTAACTAATTTCCATTTTTATTAATTTGAAATACGCGAATGACTTTTTCAAATTTATTTTCTGTGTTTTTGGGGGTATTCCCATTCGTACTTACGGTGGTTCCGTATATCGGAACTCACCATTAAGTATGAATGGGGATTCCCCCCCCTCCCCCTACTCTGATTGGTTGGGCCGGCCCACGTGATCCCAGTGATCCAATCAAAGGCCATATGCTCCGGGGATACAGGTGGGTCTGGGATCCCAGGTGCTCCTGGGATACAGGTGCCTCTATGTAGGCTTTCGCGTAGAGACACAGGATAGGAGTCTTCGAAACCCCCAGGCCACCAGGTACTTTCGTGGAAATTTCTGAGGTTTCGGCCCCTCGAGAAGCCTCTGACCGCAATTTCTGGGCCAATAAATTTATAGTGTTAAAATAAGAGTATTCACATCTGTCCAGTTTTTGAGAATGATAAAAAACTAGAACGATCCCACATTAAAATACCTAAGACATACTTGCCTTTGAGGGAGTGCAACAAAGGTTCACCAGACTGGTTCCTGGGATGGGGGGATTGCCCTATGAGGAGAAATTGAGTGGACTAGGCCTTTATTCCCTAGAGTTTAGAAGAATGAGAGGTAATCTAATGGAAACATATAAAATTCTTACAGGGCTTGACAGGGTAGATGCAGAGAGAATGTTTCCCCCGAGCTGGGGAGTCTGGAACCAGGGGCCACAGTCTCAGGATAAGGGGTTGGCCATTTAGGACTGAGATGAGGAGAAATTTCTTCACTCAGAGGGTGGTGAATCTTTGGAATTCTCTGCCCCAGACGGCAGTGGATGCTCAGTCATTGAGTATATTCAAGGCTGAGATCGAGATTTTAGGGGGAGAGTGCGGGAGGGGGGAGTTGAGGTGGAAGATCAGCCATGATCTTATTGAATGGTGAAGCAGGTTCAAGGGGCCGAATGGCCGACTCCAGCTCCTATTGTGTTCTTTTTACTGGGCAAATTCTGCCAGCTGATCACATTGAACCACCTTCATCAGTAACTTTACAAGGTGGCCCAGCATGGAACCGCTGGTGCCTGACGTGGCAATACTTCTCGTTGCTGGATAGATCAGGAGTGACGTACCTGCAGTACCACAAGATAACGGGACCTGACATTACCCGGTGAGGTTAGCCCCCTTGTACACCAGGCGCTGGCACAGTCTCTGTCCTTCGCTGTGTTGTCCTTAGATTTGAGGTCTGTTATTAGGTTTCACAGCCAGAGGCTTATATCCCTCTCCCTTCCCCCTGCAAATATCACACTATTGAAAATCTCCAATATTCCCATTTATAGGAACAAAGGACCATTGGAACAGGAGGAGGCCATTCAGCCCCTCGAGCCTGCTCCGCCATTTAACAAGATCATGGCTGATCTGCGACCTAACTCCTTATGCCTTTGCCCCATATCCCTTAATACTTTAGTTAACAAAAAATTATCAATCTCAGAATTAAAATTAACAATTGACCCAGCATCAATTGACGTTTGCGGAAGAGAGTTCCAAACCTCTACCACCCTTTGCGTGTAGTGTTTCTTAACTTCACTCCTGAAAGGCCTGGCCTTTGAACTATGTTCCTTAGCCCTAGACTCCCAACAACAACAACTTGTATTTATACAGCGCCTTTAACGTAGTGAAACATCCCAAGGCGCCTCACATGAGTGTTATAAGACAAGAAAATTGACACCCAGCCACATAAGGAGAAATTAGGGCAGGTGACCAAAAGCTTGGTCAAAGAGGTAGGTTTTAAGGAGCGTCTTAAAGGAGGAAAGAGAGGTAGAGAGGCAGCGAGGTTTACGGAAGGAATTACAGAGTTTAGGGCCTAAGCAACAGAAGGCACGGCCACCAATGGTTGAGCGATTATAATCAGGGATGCTCAGGAGGGCAGAGATCTCCGGGGGTTGTGGGGCTGGAGGAGATTACAGAGATAGGGAGGGGCGAGGCCGTGGAGAGATTTGAAAACAAGGATGAGAATTTTGAAATCGAGGCGTTGCTTAACTGGGAGCCAATGTAGGTCAGCGAGCACAGAGGGTGATGGGTGAGCGGGACTTGTTGCGAGTTAGGACACGGGGCAGCTGAGTTTTGGACGACCTCTAGTTTAGAATGTGGGAGGCCAGCCAGGAGTGCGTTGGAATAGTCAAGTCTAGAGGTAAAGGCGTGGATGAGGGCTTCAGCAGCAGATGAGCTGAGGCAGGGGTGGAGCCGGCCGATGTTACGGAGGTGGAAATAGGCGGTTTTAGTTATGGCGTGGATATGTGGCCAGGAGCTCATTTCAGGGTCAAATATGATGCCTAGTGGAAATAATTTCTCTCCATCTACCCTATCAGCTCCCCTGACTATCTTGAAAACTTTTGATTAAATCACGGCACAACCTTCTAAGTTCCAGGGAATGCATTTCCTGATATTTCCAATCTTTCTGCAGCTGAAATTGGTCTGTTCCTGTGACGAGAGGATGAGTTGGGATTGGTGCAGTGCAGAATGCTAGAGGATTCTTACTTTGGCCTCAATGAAAAGGACCATAGTCCCGAGGCAGGCCAAGTGCTGGAGCTGTGTTGCAGTCAGTCCCATCGCACAGTTTGAGAGATCAGACCCACGGTATGATATATTAATAATCCAATCCGCACTAATATAAAATAGACAATAACAGACGAACATTACTGTACTGTAAACGGGGACAGCCTGTCAGCCTTTAATCAACAGAATGCAAATAACAATACTGACACATTACAGTCTGAAAATTGTGATCTGAAAATTAGGTTTCCATTTCTTTCCCTCAGGTAGAAGCATCACATATTGTGGCATTAAATAGCGTGGCAATTAGTCTCTCAAACTGGAGAAAAAAGTCTGGAGTGGGACTATAAGTTTTTCAGGGTCGAATTAAATTCCAGATTCTCGGCCCAGTCTTTCCTGATCAGCAGAGTAGGTCTCATTTGGAAGAGTTGCCAACGGGCGACAGCGTTTGCCTACGGGTGCTGCGTTCCACTTTCCGCTGTTCCAACAACCCACGCACACAGTCAGAGGGCAGTGTGTTGGTGAAGTGAGTCAGGTACTGAGACAATCGCTGATGCATTGTGTGCACATCATTCCCCCTCGCCTCATCCCTTTCAGTCAGGGAGAGCGGCGCAGTCCGTGTCAGATTCCGCCCTCAGGATCGTGGAGGGGATAACATCCTTCCCAAAATGTCTGTTTTCCATTGGAAAAATATCTTTTACCGTATTGGAGCAGTCCTTTCCAAGTCAGACCTTGTTGAGAAAAGCTTCGAGATACAGAGGCACAATTATTCCTAATTGTTAACTGCACTGTTTTTAAAAAGTTTCCTAGATGAAATAGCATACTCGTAAATCCTCTGGATTTTTTTTTATTACTTCTACAAAGTGTGTCAAAGGATAGATTAAGGTTCCTGGTCATGGTGCTCCCATTCAGTGTGTGACTCAAGTGCTTCTAGATAACATTTTCGAAGAGCTGCATTGAATGCATAATGCTTTCATCCTGTAAAAGAGACAGCAGTTAGATATACTGTTAGCAACATCGGTGCCAGTAGGACTAAAGGGGCAGTGGCAGCAGGGATCTGCTCACAGGTTTGTACAGCTGTTGAGTCAGTCACATGATGTTCACAAGACTCAATAAAACCCCAACCAGTTGGGGTGTGCACGGAGTGTGTACGGATGGTGTACGGATGGTGTACGGATGGTGTACGGATGGTGTACGGGGCATGTACGGAGTGTGTACGGGGTGTGCACGGGGTGTGCTCGGGGTGTGTATGGAGTGTGCACGGATGGTGTACGGGGTGTGTACGCGGTGTGTACGGAGTGTGTACGGGGTGTGTACGGAGTGTGCATGGAGTGTGCATGGAGTGTGTACGGATGGTGTACGGGGTGTGTACGGGGTGTGCACGGGGTGTGTATGGAGTGTGCACGGATGGTGTACGGGGTGTGTACGGAGTGTGTACGGGGTGTGTACAGAGTGTGCATGGAGTGTGCATGGAGTGTGTATGGAGTGTGTACTGACAGGAAGGCATCACAAAGCCGGTTTTCAGCGCACAATGTGTGTGCACTGGCGCTTGACAGATCCAATGCATATCGGGTGCAAGGACATTTTCAAGGTTAAAATTGCGGTATTTACCCATATCTTGCCCAGCAAATGTCCTCAAAATTCTTGTGCCTGATAAAAGCAGGCGTACAGCCTACTTTTACAGGCGTAAGAGTTTAAAAACATACAAAAATAGAATTAAATTACATTTAAAAAAAACATATTAATTTTAAAACCCTGCCTACTACGTTATATTTATTTTTAAAACCATAATTTTAAAAACGTTTTAAAAACTTTGACTTCTTTTTCTCTAAGATATTTATTAACTTTAATTTTAATTATGTGAGGTGCGCTTTTTTATTTTTTATTATATGTGTTTAGTGTGTTTTTTTCCATTAATAGCACTGAGAACTGGTAGATACGGAGCTCCCGTTGCTATTAATGGGAAAGCTGAGGAATACTGTACCTGATTGGCTGAGCAATCACACGTGACTGCACCGTCTCCATGGGAACCTGGAGGAGGGGAGCGCGCTCCACAGCGCGGGAAGAGAAGGTCTCCCCACCGGAATCCCACGCTCCTCCGCGACCACCAGCTACTTTCGTAGAAATGTTTCAGGTCGGAGGCAATTGCCCGCAGGAAGCCTCCGACTGCAATTTCAGCCCCAATCTCTCATTCACAGAACTGGCACAGGCACAATGGCCAAATAGCCTCCTTCTTGTGCTGTAAGATTCTATGAAAAGAACCCCTTTAGACTGTACAGAAAATGAATTGGATACAATAGCCTTGCTCATCCTGATATTTGAAGCGATCCAGTGATGATGTGCCACCAACCTTTCGGCAGGTCTCTAGGAATTCATCAATGGTCACTATTCCATCTTGGTTTCTGTCCATCTTCTGAGGGATGAAACAGCCATTAGTTTCCAGACTTAGCGTCCAAATGCGTATCAAAGAAAACACTCCCGTTCCGTGGCAACAGTCTCGTCTTTGGCAGATTTTCCAAGCTCCCCATCTCCTCTGCTATCCTGCTGTAACCAGTTACACCTCCTCTAACACATCTTTTGCTTCTTCACGTGTCCCATTACCACCACCTTTTGCCTCGCACCATCTAATGTCCTTTTGGGAAGGAAATCTGCCGCCCTTACCCGGTCTGGCCTACGTGCGTCTCTAGACTCTTAACTGCCCTCTGAAATGGCCCAGCGAGACACTCAGTTGTCAAGAAGGTGGTTCGCCACCCCCTACTTAAGGCCGATTGGCGCATGGGCAGGAACTTCAGCAGGGCCTAGGTACAGCAGAGGTGCGGCGAGAGTTTATGGCGGAGGTACGGTGAATGACCCGGGCAAAGGAACGGGGAGAGATTGGGGCCCACGAGTGATGTGATCAAGGCCCAGGAGAGGCGAGAGTTTGGAGCCCAGAAGAGCCGAGGGCCCAGGGGCAGCACGGCTCAGCCCACACGGCGATATATGTGCACGCTCGGTCCATGCAGCAGAGCAGGTCTCCAGTCGTCCTGGTTAACCCTTGCCACTGGACCAAGACCTCGCTCTGTCAAGCCCGTGTGGTGGCTGGTGTGCAACGGTCACCCCACGTTAAAAAAATCCACGCACAGGCATCTTCCACCCTTCAGGATGTAGTTTGGGATCCGGAATATTAGGTCCTTCATTGAAACACCTGTGAACTCATTCCTTTTTGGAGTGGAAGCAAGTCATCCTCGCTTCAAGGGACAGCCTAAGAAGAAGACTTAATGGCAATCAGGGATGGGCAATAAATGCTGGCTTTGCCAGTGCTGTGAATGAATTAAACAAAAGTCATCCCTTTTGTCATTTAATCTCTCCTGCCCTCGACCCTATCACAGACCTTCCCTTTTGGAGTTTTCCCGCCCCCTCCCCCCTTTTCCATGGCTCTGTACTTGCTCAAAAGCTGTTCAGCTCTAACATCGTGTCGTTCTGACGAAGTGTCATCGACCTGAAACGTTAACGCTGTTTCTCTCCACAGACGCTGCCTGACCCGCTGAGTATTTCCAGCACGTTCAGTTTTTATTTCAGATTTCCAACATCCGCTCCTGTTTCAGCCCCACAGTACCTGAAAGAACCTCTCCATGTGTTCGATCGGAGTGTCCTGGTGTAGGATTGGGTATGTGTATCTGCCCATCATATCGTAGATTGATTGAATAATCGCCAACATTTCCTGAGGGCAGAAGAGGAGGAACTGTGACATCGGTCCAAACAATGGCAGCTAGCCCTTGCGCAGGTCTGCTGCTGAGTGAAGCAGCTAAAGATACTCTACATATAGTCTCTGTTGGCTGTTTAACTTTACAGTGTGCATCGTGACCTTGTACAGGAAAGATAGAGAGTTAGCATGCAGGTACAGCAGCCAATTAGTAAATCAAATGGCATGTTGGCCTTTATTGCGAAGGGGTTGGAGTACAAGAGTAAGGAAGTCTTCCCTGGATGAGTGCAGCTCCAACAACACTCGAGAAGCTTGACACCATCCAGGACAAAGCAGCCGCTTGATCAGCCCCCCATCCACCACCTTCAACACTCACTCCCTCCACCACCGGCGCACCGTGGCTGCAGTGTGTACCATCTACAAGATGCACTGCAGCAACTCGCCAAGGCTTCTTCGGCAGCACCTCCCAAACCCGCGACCTCTACCACCTAGAAGGACAAGGGCAGCAGGTGCATGGGAACACCACCACCTCCACGTTCCCCTCCAAGTCACACACCATCCCGACTTGGAAATATATCACCATTCCTTTATCGTCACTGGGTCACAATCCTGGAATTCCCTCCCTAACAGCACTGTGGGAGCACCTTCACCACACGGACTGCAACGGTTCAAGAAGGCGGTTCACCACCACCTTCTCAAGGGGCAATTAGGAATGGGCAATAAATGCCGGCCTTGCCAGTGACACCCACATCACAAGAACAAATTTTTAAAAAGTTGTACAGAGCTTTGATGAGACCACTGGAGTACTGCGCACAGTTTTGGTCTCCTCATCTGAGGAAGAATATACTTGCCTTAGAGGTGGTGCAACAAAGGTTCACTAGACTGATCCCTGAGCTGAGAAGGTTGTCCTATGAGGAGAGATTGAGTAGATTGGGCCTATACTCTCTGGAGTTTAGAAGAATGCGAGGTGATCTCATTAAACCATATAAGATTCTGAGGGGGATTGACAGGGTAGATGCTGAGAGGTTGTTTCCCCCGGGCTGGAGAGTCTAGAACTAGGGGGCATAGTCTCAGAATAAGGAGTCGGCCATTTAGGACGGAGATGAGGAGGAATTTCTTCACTCAAAGGGTTATAAATCTTTGGAATTCTCTGCCCCAGAGGGCTGAGTCATTGAATATATTCAAGGCTGAGCTCAATAGATTTTTGACTCTAGAGGAATCAAGGGATATGGGGATTGGGCGGGAAAGTGGAGTTGAGTTCAAAGGTCAGCCATGACCTTACTGAATGGCGGAGCAGGCTCGAGAGATGGCATGGCCTACTCCTGCTCCTATTTCTTATCTTATCTTAACAGTATGCATCATGATAGCTTCTTCTCATTGTCATTCTCCTCATCAGGTTAGGTGCTAATGCTCATACAAAGTCGGTTCTAGACAAACAAACAATGATTGCATCAGTTTTAAGCAGTTTGTACGACACAGCCTCCAACTGAGTCAACACATGCTGCAATGCTTCTCCAGCTCATTTATACACAGAGGGTCCATTTAATCACCAGCTTTATATTCCGAGGCCTCTTCTTTGCTAAGTAATTGCACTTTGTATCCAACACTTTGAATAGATTGTAAGTTGTTGGTAAGCGTTTTCTGCCGACAACGAATGCCTATTGACTAAAAACATTAAGGCCTGGAAATGGCCCTCCGTGCCGTTTGGGGCAGAGAGTCGGAGGGAAGAGGCGGAAAATTTGGTGCCATAATTTTGTCACTGCCTCAAGCAGTTCGGAGCGGTGTAGGTGCGGGTTTGTGTCGGGAGCACGTCAACGCGGCGGTGATGATGTCAGCGCGACGCGGATTTGCCGTATCACGCTGAAGCGTAGCGACGTTCCGCCCCTTCACTCAAAGGAGCGCGCTTGAACAAAATTGATGTTACGTGCACAAATGTTCCAGTAATGTTGCCAGTGTATGTTTCTGCAGATTAGCGGGCAATGGTGGGTGTGGGCGCTGTACCTCTTTTGTGACGTAGCCGTCCTTGTTGATGTCATACAGGTTGAATGCCCAGTTGAGTTTCTCATTGACGGTTCCACGCAATAATACGGAAAGACCAATAATGAAATCCTGAAAAACAGGGAGATAAAAGGTAGATTATGAGACGAGAAGAAATGGAAAAGGCACATTTGGTCTCCCTGGCAGTACTGTCAAGCATGAAGATAGAGTGAATACTTCCCCATAAGTAGAGTACCTTCCCCATAATCTGCTAAATATTTGGGTCAGACTCCCAGCACAAGCAGTATGTTGGGCGGACCACATTGTCCACATGCCCAACACGAGACTCCCAAAGCAAGCGCTCTACTCGGAACTCCTACACGGCAAGCGAACCCCAGGTGGGCAGAGGAAACGTTACAAAGGCCTCCTTGATAAAGTGCAACAACCCCACCGACACCTGGGAGTTCCTGGCCAAAGACCAGTCTGCCCTAAGTGGAGGAAGAGCATCCGGGAGGGCGCTGAGCACCTCGAGTCTCGTCGCCGAGAGCGTGCAGAAACCAAGCGCAGGCAGCAGAAGGAGCGTGCGGCAAACCAGACTCCCTACCCACCCCTTCCCTCAACCACTGTCTGTCCCACCTGTGACAGAGACTGTAATTCCCGTATTGGACTGTACAGTCACTTGAGAACTCACTTTATGAGTGGAAGCAAGACTTCCTCGATTCCGAGGGACTGCCTATGATGATGATGAAAGAAAGGAAGCCGAAAGGATAAAAAAAATAATAACTTCCTCATCTATATTTGTGCCTACACTTTTACTCCTCAGTTATTTCCCTGTGAATGATGACATCATTTACATTGGATTGAGCAGACATTTCAGGTGTTTCCACAAGGTGTCTCCATTGGACACGAGTTTACCTTGGCAATAGCAGCCTCATTCATTCACAGGATGTGGCCTGTCGTTGGCCCATCCCCAATTGCCCCGGGGAAGGTGCTGGTTAGCCTGAGCCACCATTTCAGAGGGCAGTTATCTGGAGTCACATACAGGCCAGACCGGGTAAAGGTGGCAGATTTCCTTCCCTGAAGGACATTCGTGAACCAGATGGGTTTTTACAACAATCCGGTTTCATGGTCACCATTACGAATGTTGGTTTTTAAAAGATTTATTGAATTAAAATTCCCCATCTTGCACGGTGTGGGATTTGAACTCATGTCTCAGGGCTTTGGACAATGAGTCCAGTAACAGAACCACTATGCTACTGTATCCCCCCCTTTGCCTTGGATACCTGTTACTTGATGCTCCTACACAAAATCAAACTTGTCTTCTTTTCTCGAGTTGGGATCAAGTGAGATGTATCACAAAGTCTCGGAACGCTGAAGAGCCAAAGTCCAAAGCTGCTGGAGTTAGCTGTGCACATGGAATTAATGCTCGTGAAGGAAGCCTTGGATAGACTTGAAACAGTCGAGTGTAGGGAGGGGCACATCTTTCTCTCCGCTTACCAGCTGCAGGTCACTAAAATCCAAGTGTGGCATTACCTTTTGTTGTATTCATTCACGGGATATGGGTGTCACTGGCAAAGCCAGCATTTATTGCCCAGCCCTTGTTCTTCGAGGTGGCAGAGGTGGTGGGTTTGGGAGGAGCTGTCACCTAATCACTACCTCCTATTTACCTCAGGATTTCCTTTCTACTTTCCTGGGTGGCGATCTGCTCTTTGAAGCTTGTCTTGTCGTTAAATAAAGTCAGCTGGAGGGGGGGTTGGGGTTAGGAGAGGGCCAACAGAGACGCATCATAGAATGATGGAACTTACAGCGGAGAAGGTGGCCATTCGGCCCTGTGTGCTCGTGCTAGCTCTTTAACCGGACTTTTCTAACCTAGTCCCGTTTCCCTGACCTTGCCCATTTTCCCATCTTTTTCCAAATCATGTCTCACCTCGAAACGGATTGCTCCACTCCTATCCGTATCAAATGCGTTAAACAGGAAATGTGCATATGTTGTTGCATCTAAAACAAGAACACAACATGTTTACCTCACTTCCAGCACTGAGTTTCATTCTATACTTGTAATGATGGGTGAGTCGGGAGTGGGGGGCGGGGCGAGAGGGGGGGAGGGGAGGGGGGGAACAGAGGGATTCAAACAAAGCCAAAATCAACAACAACAACAACCCAAAATGTGGACCCCAAAATGAGAGCTGACATCTTGTAGGATTTGCAAATACTGCACAGTAACAATTTATGACTGTTATATATGCATACTATAGATATACTCTCTGTGTAGTCACTGTATAGCTGCATAAGATGGAGGCTTGTTTACCGGAGGTACCATCAACAAGGTTCACACTGTATACACTATGCTGACACCACCAGAGGGTGCAACTGGTGGAGGCCCAGGGGTCACATGTACACCACAGGTACCCAGGTATAAAAGGGAGTCCCCATGTGGTATCCTCACTCTGGAGTTATATTAAACGGACTAAGGTCACTACAGTTCAAGTACAATACTTTGCCTCGTGGAGTCATTATCAGAGCATCTAAAGACATAACAATGGCCATTAGTTTAATCTGCTGCTATCTACAAAGATGACAAAGGATGGTATTAATGATAGGGTTTCCACTTTCTGATTGTAACTTGTGTCTGCATATTTCAATAGCCAATGGCTTCCACCTGATGTAAATATTTCTGCATCAATCTGGCTTCAAACCTTTCAGATTTCTCATTTCTCTCACAGTCCAGCCGTGGAAGTATGTGTCGAGCCTTGTGGCCCACTCCTTCAGTGACCAGTGGACTAGAGGTTCCTCAATATATACAGATCAGCCCTAACCAGATTGAATGGCGGAACAGGCTCAAGGGGCTGAATGGCCTCCTCCTGCTTCTCTATACAGGGTGGAGTATGGGTTTATCTGTATTTATGAAGCAACAACTGGGACAATATTAATGTTGTGAAAGAGGGGGAGACAGCTCGAGTCTTGTGACTGATTGTTTGGGCCAGTGTACATATAGCCAGACTAATGCCCTGTCGGAGTCAGTCAGTCAGTCATAGGCAGTCCCTTGGAATCGAGGAAGACTTGCTTCCACTCCTGAAGTGAGTTCTTTGGTGGCTGAACAGTCCAATACGAGAGCCACAGACTCTGTCACAGGTGGGACAGAGGTTGAGAAAAGGGGTGGGTGGGACAGATTTGCCTCACGCTCCTTCCGCTGCCTGCGCTTGGTTTCTGCATGCTCTCGGCGATGAGACTCGAGGTGCTCAGCGCCCTCCCGGATGCACTTCCTCCACCTAGAGCGGTCTTGGGCCAGGGACTCCCAGGTGTCAGTGGGGATGTTGCACTTTATCAAGGAGGCTTTGAGGGTGTCCTTGTAACGTTTCCGCTGCCCACCTGGGGCTCGTTTGCCGCGAAGGAGTTCCGAGTAGAGCTTTGGGAGTCTCGTGTCTGTCATGCAAACTATGTGGCCTGCCCAGCGGAGCTGATCGAGTGTGGTCAGTGCTTCAATGCTGAGGATGTTGGCCTGGATGAGGACGCTGATGTTAGTGCACCTGTCCTCCCAAGGGATTTGTAGGATCTTGCGGAGACATCGCTGGTGATATTTCTCCAGCAACTTGAGGTGTCTACTGTACATAGTCCATGTCTCTGAGCCATACAGGAGGGCGGGTATTACTACAGCTCTGTAGATCATGAGCTTGGTGGCAGTTTTGAGGGCCTGGTCTTCAAACACTCTTTTTCTCAGGCGGCCAAAGGCTGCACTGGCGCACTGGAGGCGGTGTTGGATCTCATCGTCAATGCCTGCTCTTGTTGATAGGAGGCTCCCGAGATAAGGGAAGTGGTCCACGGTGTCCAGGGCCGCATATACATAGGACGGGAATGGACTTGCTCACAGCACTGTTACCGGGATGGAGTCGGTCAATGCAAGATACACAGCTTTTTTGATTTCAATACTGCAATGTATTTGCTTTATGGGTTCTTTGCTTAAAAATTCATAGCAACACATTACTATTAAGAACTAGTTGGTTTATTAGCAAAGGTTTGACAATCACACTACACATTACCAGTTCATCCACCAGGCTCGCAACCACCTGCCTCATCGTGGATCCCCCGAATTCAACTGGCTGGGGTTTTATTAAGTCTTGTGAACATCACATGACTGGCTAAGCCACTCCCAATTCAACAGCTCTACAACTATTTTAAGTTGAAACCATAAATCAAGTGGCTCCTTATTAAAGGGGGGGGGGCACTAAAACCAACACATTAAACAAATTAAACTTTTGACAGTAAACTTAAATCAAATTAAAATTTGGTTGCCGGGGTGATGATGCACTTGAGTCCCACGGCGCCCACCTCTCGCGGAAGGCCGCGAGCGTACCGGTGGACACCGCGTGCTCCATCTCCAGGGACACCCTGGCTCGGATGTAACCGCGGAAGAGAGGCAGGCAGTCGGGCTGAACGACCCCCTCGACCGCCCGCTGCCTGGACCGGTTAATGGCCCCCGTGGCCATGCCCAGGAGCAGTCCTACGAGGAGGCCCTCGGACCTACCCGCTCCCCTCCGCACAGGATGCCCAAAGATCAGGAGCGTGGGACTGAAGTGCAGCCAGAATTTGAGGAGCAGCCCCTTCAGATATTGGAAGAGGGGCTGCAACCTCACACATTCAATAAAAACATGGAACACGGACTCTTCCAGACCGCAGAAATTGGAGTCCGTGAACCGACTTAAAAACCGATTGCACGGGACTGCTCCGTGCAACACCCTCCAGGCCAAGTCCCCAATAAATAAATGGAGGACTCCTGCGTAGAGAGCACTCCATTGGGGACACCCGCCTCCTCCGGACGACAAGATGGTGCGTCATGGCATGCCTGGGCGGCAGACGAGGATGGCAACGTGGAGAGTGTGCAGGAGCAGCCCGTACAGGAAACCCCTCTGCGCAGAACTGAAAGGCACGGAGGGGATTTCCTGGAGGAGGGTCAAGTTGTGAGGCGCCGGCTCCCGAGGGAGGTTTCGGGGCTTGGCGCTGATGAGGAATTCCGACCGGACGGTGGTCAGTTAGGACGGGATCGCCTCATGTGCTTGAGCCTCCTCGACACACCTAACGGAGTCAGGGCCCAGTGCTGTTTTTAGCGACTCGATGGCATTGGTCGCGTGCTGGACGTCGGCCCAGGATAGTTCAACAGCTCTACAAACCTGTGCACACATTACAAACACCATTCAATACGAGGCCATCTCCAGAGAGCCAAGAGCCTTTTTGTCAAAAATCTTCTAATCTGCCGTCAAATTAATCACCTTCTATTCGATGTGAACTATGTTGAACCAGTTCTATGTGTCTGTATGTGTGCATCATGATTCAGGAAACTGTGAGGATACAAGCACACCCTGAGCTGAGTCAGGAATTATCTCTCAGATGCACTGAGCATCAGGATGGGATGCCCCCGCACTGACCTCAAGCTAAACGTGGATCAATGTCAGGCGGGAATGTCATAAGATGCTCCACAAAAATGCTGAAGAACAGATCTCCATTTTCCTGAAATGTCTGCAAAGGGACTTGAGGAGAACAGTGCCCAACCCAATATAACCCAGCAAGTGACACCGGCCACATTGGAAACCGGAGAGAGTGGGGTCAATCTGAACATAAATCCGGGAGAATCCAGTCTATCCCAATATAAAGCAGGGAAAATGGTCCATGGATGTAGTTTTAAAGATGGTAAAAGGGCCTTATAGAAAATGTAATGTGGTGGGGAAGATTGGACATGGCCAGAGCATTGGCCGACAGTTAATGCCACATCTCAGTTGAGCAATGGCCTGGCATTGATCAAGAGGGCATATGGCCAGAGCGATATCCACCTCCAGCCTGCCAACATGCACACGTGGAAGGTCTGATTATCTGTATCCTAGGCCGCAGGCCATAAAACTGAAGCAATCTCCGACAACCAACAAGGGAGTCATGCTCCAACTGGACAGTGCTCTGATCAGATTGCACCTTGGGTACTGTGTGCAGTCCTGGTTCACCGAACACAAACGGAGCCAGTCCAGAGCATGAAGGCGCTTCCGGTGTCAGAGGCCTAAGGTATCAGAAGATTAGAGAAACCTGGGCTCTTCACACTTGAAAGAGATGCGGCTGGATTTTCTGCGCTCCGTTTCTCACCCCGGAGCGGGGGCAATGGCGGGGGTGAGGTTCTGGGCGGGCGGTCAGCCTCCAGCGCCCCGCGGCGATCCTCGGGTCGGGTTTAACGGCGGCGCGGAGCAGCACGGCCCGGAAGAGCTGCGCCCGGTGTGTAACGCCCCTGGTCGCGACACCGGCGCGAGTTTTGTCTCCCGCCCGACCCGTCTGCCCCGCACAGTGACCGCCCGGGAAATCAGGGCGGTCCCACCATCCCGACAGCGGGGAGGTGAGTAATGGGCTCCTGAGGTAAGGGCGATGGTTTCTTCTTTTATATTTGTGTGCGCTTTGTGTTGTGGTGGCGTGGGCAATGATTCGGGAATGTTTTTGTGATTTTTTTTCAGGTTTCTCCCGCATACCCAGCCGACCCCCCCGGCGTCTCTGGGAGCGCTCAGGGCCCGGCTCTTTAGCTCGGGAGTTTCCCATCCTAACGCCCCAAGAGAGGGGTACAACGCCTCCCTTAGCGCTGCGCCCCCTGACTCAGGGCCCAGCTGACCAATGTTACTGACTGAGGCGCAAATTGTTCCCGGGCGCTAACTTTCCCGCCCCGCCGCCATTACCGCCCCGAAATCATCAAAGCCGGAAATCCAGCTTTTTCCGACCCTCTGTCTCCTACCTCTGATCAACCCATGCCACAAGGTCACCTCCAGTTTTAGATAGATAATATGCTCCACCCTGAAAGAAAGACACGGAGCTCGGCCCAAAAGGGAACACAGAAAGAGTCGCAGACATTACAGCACGGAAGGAGGCCATTCAGCCCATCATGCCCACACCAGTGCTAGTGCTTCGACTAGAACTAGTCCCATTTCCCTCCCCTTTCATGGGGTTTGGAGTAATGGTACGTTGGCAAGTTCAGGATAAAGTCTCCTTTGTGACCCCGCAAATTTCCCGAATGAAGACGACTATTAAGGCAACAACCTCTTGGTTATTTTTGCAAGCCTGGTGTCCTTCTAACTATCAACCGTACGGTCTTTCAAACATTCTGCTGTATTATCGTGGCGGATTAACAAAACTATAATTCAACAACAGGTTAAGTCCATTCAACTCACTTGCTACTAGAGTGATCTTATTTTTGAACCCAAATACACCACTCATTGTTTCAATTCCCTATCGAATACTTAGCCAAATCAATACTTAGTGTTTTTTTATTCCTTCACAGTGTCATGTATTCAACCAGCATTGTAACCCATGTATAAACTGACCTAAGTTGTACACCGTGAGAACACTGACCACTAGGTGGGAGACACTCCTAACCTGGACCTTCAGGTATAAAAGGGGAAGCTCCACCCACCTTCATCACTTGAGTGCGAAGGAATAAAGGACAGGTCACAGACTGACCTTCTCTCAAGCATGGGCCTCGTGTGCATTTATACTGTGTAGTTAAGGACGTATCAATGGCGACAAGAAACTGGGATTTAAACCACGCGAGCATGGCCACTAGCAGAACAGACGAGAGGTACTGTGTTAAGGAATGGTTGGGACAGAGATTCAACATTGTTAAAGCAGCTCACAGTTCTCCAGGCAGACAAGGGCAGTCAGGCATGCCCCAACATGTAGTCGAATCCAGAGGGGGAGTTCGACAGAGACAATGGCAAGCTGAACAGCGATTCACGCCATTGCAAGGGACAATGCGGCCAGTAATGGGGCCATCAACACCTGTTAATGGTGCACTCAAGGACAATAACAGGGGCAGTCAGGGATGATCGACTGGCAAGGGACCTTTTGTTTCAAACCGCAACTCATGCTGGAGGCGTGGAGGCATACATTCAGCCGGAGTTTGCAGAGATGAGCAAAATACCTGCAGAAATTGCAGAAATGGACACTGGGGGAAATCGCTGGAAGCTGAAGTTCAGCGAGTTCATGTGGAGCACGTATACAGTTCATACACCAGGATGCCACCGATAATGATGAAAGTGCTCCTCAATGGCATCCCAGTATCAATGGAGTTAGACACGGGAGCCAGCCAGTCCCTGATGGGTATCAAACAGTTTGAAAAGTTGTGGGCGTCCAAGGCCAGGAGGCCAAAATTATCGGCGATTGACGCACAGCTATGGACTTACACAAAGCAGATCATTCCGGTGCTAGGCAGCGCCATGGTAGTCGTGACCCACAAAGATTCGGAGAACAGGTTGCCACTCTGGATTGTCCCAGGGAACGGTTCCGCACTACTGGGGAGGAGTTGGCTTGCTGTCATGAACTGAAAATGGGGCGATGTCAATGCAATTTCCTCTGTGGAGCGAGTATCATGCTCACAGGTCCTGGACAAATTTGACTCATTATTTCAACCCGGCATTGGCACTTTCATGGGGGCCAAGGTAGTGATTCACATAAACCCGGAAGCCAGACCAGTACACCACAAGGCCAGAGCGGTGCCGTACGTGATGCGGGAAAAGATAGAAGGCGAATTGGACCGCCTGTTGAGGGAAGGCATCAACTCGCCAGTCGAATTCAGTGACTGGGTGAGCCCGATTGTGCCGGTGCTCAAGGCGGATGGGTCGGTCAGGATATGTGGTGATTACAAGGCCGCCATCAATCGGGTGTCACTCCAAGACCAGTACTCGCTACCGAGAGCGGAGGACCTCTTTGCGACGCTATCCGGTGGCAAACTATTTTCAAAATTGGACCTGACCTCAGCTTACATGACCCAGGAGCTGGCGAGTGAGTCGAAGAAGCTGACCACCATCACGACACACAAGAGGTTGTTTGAGTACAACAGATGTCCGTTCGGGATTCGCTCGGCCGCCGCGATCTTCCAACGAAATATGGAAAGCCTCCTCAAGTCGATTCCAGGGACAGTGGTTTTTCAGGACGACATCCTCATTACGGGTTACGATACTGAAGAACACCTCCACAACCTGGAGGAGGTGCTACGCAGACTGGACCGGGTAGGTCTACGACTGAAAAAGGCGAAGTGCGTCTTCCTAACTCCAGAGGTAGAATTCCTGGAGATGAGGGTAGCAGCAGATGGGATCAGCCCTACTGCGTCCAAGACGGAAGCGATCCAGAGAGCACCCAGACCCCGTAACACGACGGAGCTGCGTTCGTTCCAGGGGCTCCTGAACTATTTTGGTAACTTTCTTCCCAAATTGAGCACGCTGCTAGAGCCGCTACATGTGCTCCTACACAAAGGTCGCGAATGGGTCTGGGGGGACAGCCAGGAAAGGGTTTTTAATAGAGCATGCAATTTGTTATGTTCCAACAATCTGTTAACGCTATATGACCCATGTAAGAAACTTGTGTTAACGTGCGATGCGTCGTCCTATGATGTCGGGTGTGTGTTGCAGCATGTCAATGTCAAGGGTCAGTTACAGCCGGTAGCTTATGCCTCCAGGAGTCTGTCCCAGGCAGAAAGGGGCTACGGGATGGTAGAAAAGGAGGCACTCGCATGTGTATATGCGGTAAAGAAAATGCACCAGTACCTGTTTGGCAGGAAATTTGAGCTGGAGACAGATCACAAACCCCTAACGTCCCTTTTGGCCGACAACAAGGCCATAAATGCAAACGCATCGGCCCGCATACAGAGGTGGGCACTCACGTTAGCTGCCTATGACTACACAATTCGTCACAGACCGGGCACCGAAAACTGCGCCGATGCACTCAGCAGGCTCCCACTAGCCACCACTGAGGGGGCTACCGAGCATGGTGCTGAGATGGTCATGGCTGTTGAAGCTTTCGGAAGCGAAGGCTCACCCGTGACAGCCCGTCAGATTAAAGTCTGGACAAATAGAGACCCGCTATTGTCTCTAGTCAAGAAATGTGTCCTGAATGGGGACTGGACAGCCACGTCAGGGGCCCAGCGTCGGCGGCAGTCGGGAGCAGCGTCGAGGAGGTGCGTGGAGAGGCCTATAAAAGGCGGGACTTGTGCAGCTACAGGGAGAAGGCAAAAAAGAAGTAAAAATAAATCAAAAGGTGACATCACAGCCAAGAGGGTAAGTGATTGGCTGGATTGGTGAGTACTTTTTCTTTTTTCTCTTCTATATCAGTGAGTAACTTTTAACATTGTTGTTGCCAATTTAAGTTTATCTAAGGGTTAAGTCATGGCAGGAGAGCTCGGTCGGTTGTTATGCTCCTCCTGTGCCATGTGGGAACTCAGGGATGACTCCAGTGTCTCTGTCGACTACGTGTGCGGGAAGTGTATCCACCTCCAGCTCCTGACGGTCCGCGTTGCGGAGTTGGAGCTGAGGGTGGATTCACTCTGGAGCATCCACGATGCTGAGAATGACGTGAGTATCACGTGTAGTGAGTTGGTCTTACCGCAGGTGAAAGGGTCCACAGCCAGATAGGGAATGGAAGACCAGCAGGAAGAGCAGTGCAAGGAAGGTAGTGCAGGGGTCCCCTGTGGTCATCCCCCTGCAAAACAGATACACTGCTTTGGGTACTGTTGAGGGGGATGACTCATCAGGGGAGGGCAGCAGCAGCCAAGTTCATGGCACCGTGGCTGGCTCTGCTGCACAGGAGGGCAGGAAAAAGAGTGGGAGAGCAATAGGATTGGGGATTCAATGGTGAGGGGAATAGATAGGCGTTTCTGCGGCCGCAACCGAGACTCCAGGATGGTATGTTGCCTCCCTGGTGCAAGGGTCAAGGATGTCTCGGAGCGGGTGCAGGACATTCTAAAAAGGGAGGGAGATCAGCCAGTTGTCGTGGTGCACATTGGTACCAACGACATAGGTAAAAAAAGGGATGAGGTCCTATGAAACGAATTTAAGGAGCTAGGAGCTAAATTAAAAAGTAGGACCTCAAAAGTAGTAATCTCGGGATTGCTACCAGTGCCACGTGATAGTCAGAGTAGGAATCGCAGGATAGCGCAGATGAATACGTGGCTTGAGCAGTGGTGCAGCAGGGAGGGATTCAAATTCCTGGGGCATTGGAACCGGTTCTGGGGGAGGTGGGACCAGTACAAACCGGACGGTCTGCACCTGGGCAGGACCGGAACCAATGTCCTAGGGGGAGTGTTTGCTAGTGCTGTTGGGGAGGATGGGAACCAATGTAGGGAGACAGAGGGAAACAAAAAGGAGGCAAAAGCAAAAGACAGAAAGGAGATGAGGAAAAGTGGAGGGCAGAGAAACCCAAGGCAAAGAACAAAAAGGGCCACTGTACAGCAAAATTCTAAAAAGGCAAAGGGTGTTAAAAAAACAAGCCTAAAGGCTTTGTGTCTTAATGCAAGGAGTATCCGCAATAAAGTGGATGAATTAACTGTGCAAATAGATGTTAACAAATATGATGTGATTGGGATTACGGAGACGTGGCCCCAGGATGATCAGGGCTGGGAACTCAACATCCAGGGGTATTCAACATTCAGGAAAGATAGAATAAAAGGAAAAGGAGGTGGGGTAGCATTGCTGGTTAAGGAGCAAATTAAGGCAATAGTTCGGAAGGACATTAGCTTGGATGATGTGGAATATATATGGGTAGAGCTGCAGAATACCAAAGGGCAAAAAAACGTTAGTGGGAGTTGTGTACAGACCTCCAAACAGTAGTAGTGATGTTGGGGAGGGCATCAAACATGAAATTAGGGGTGCGTGCAATAAAGGTGCAGCAGTTATAATGGGTGACTTTAATATGCACATAGATTGGGTTAACCAAACTGGAAGCAATACAGTGGAGGAGGATTTCCTGGAGTGCATAAGGGATGGTTTTTTAGACCAATATGTCGAGGAACCAACTAGGGGGGAGGCCACCTTAGACTGGGTGTTGTGTAATGAGAGAGGATTAATTAGCAATCTCGTTGTGCGAGGCCCCTTGGGGAAGAGTGACCATAATATGGTGGAATTCTGCATGAGGATGGAGAATGATACAGTTAATTCAGAGACCATGGTCCAGAACTTAAAGAAGGGTAACTTTGAAGGTATGAGGCGTGAATTGGCTAGGATAGATTGGCGAATGATACTGAAGGGGTTGACTGTGGATGGGCAATGGCAGATATTTAGAGACCGCATGGATGAACTACAACAATTGTACATTCCTGTCTGGCGTAAAAATAAAAAAGGGAAGGTGGCTCAACCGTGGCTATCAAGGGAAATCAGGGATAGTATGAAAGCCAAGGAAGTGGCATACAAATTGGCCAGAAATAGCAGCGAACCCGGAGACTGGGAGAAATTTAGAACTCAGCAGAGGAGGACAAAGGGTTTGATTAGGGCAGGGAAAATGGAGTACGAGAAGAAGCTTGCAGGGAACATTAAGACGGATTGCAAAAGTTTCTATAGATATGTAAAGAGAAAAAGGTTAGTAAAGACAAACGTAGGTCCCCTGCAGTCAGAATCAGAGGAAGTCATAACGGGGAACAAAGAAATGGTGGACCAATTGAACAAGTACTTTGGTTCGGTATTCACTGAGGAGGACACAAGCAACCTTCCGGATATAAAAGGGGTCAGAGGATCTAGTAAGGAGGAGGAACTGAGGGAAATCCTTATTAGTCGGGAAATTGTGTTGGGGCAATTGATGGGATTGAAGGCCGATAAATCCCCAGGGCCTGATGGACTGCATCCCAGAGTACTTAAGGAGGTGGCCTTGGAAATAGTGGATGCATTGACAGTCATTTTCCAACATTCCATTGACTCTGGATCAGTTCCTATGGAGTGGAGGGTAGCCAATGTAACCCCACTTTTTAAAAAAGGAGGGAGAGAGAAAACAGGGAATTATAGACCGGTCAGCCTGACATCGGTAGTGGGTAAAATGATGGAATCAATTATTAAGGATGTCATAGCAGTGCATTTGGAAAGAGGTGATATGATAGGTCCAAGTCAGCATGAATTTGTGAAAGGGAAATCATGCTTGACAAATTTTCTGGAATTTTTTGAGGATGTTTCCAGTAGAGTGGACAAGGGAGAACCAGTTGATGTGGTATATTTGGACTTTCAGAAGGCTTTCGACAAGGTCCCACACAAGAGATTAATGTGCAAAGTTAAAGCACATGGGATTGGGGGTAGTGTGCTGACATGGATTGAGAACTGGTTGTCAGACAGGAAGCAAAGAGTAGGAGTAAATGGGAACTTTTCAGAATGGCAGGCAGTGACTAGTGGGGTACCGCAAGGTTCTATGCTGGGGCCCCAGTTGTTTACACTGTACATTAATGATTTAGACGAGGGGATTAAATGTAGTATCTCCAAATTTGCATATGACACTAAGTTGGGTGGCAGTATGAGCTGCGAGGAGGATGCTATGAGGCTGCAGAGCGACTTGGATAGGTTAGGTGAGTGGGCAAATGCATGGCAGATGAAGTATAATGTGGATAAATGTGAGGTTATCCACTTTGGTGGTAAAAACAGAGAGACAGACTATTATCTGAATGGTGACAGATTAGGAAAAGGGGAGGTGCAAAGAGACCTGGGTGTCATGGTACATCAGTCATTGAAGGTTGGCATGCAGGTACAGCAGGCGGTTAAGAAAGCAAATGGCATGTTGGCCTTCATAGCGAGGGGATTTGAGTACAGGGGCAGGGAGGTGTTGCTACAGTTGTACAGGGCCTTGGTGAGGCCACACCTGGAGTACTGTGTACAGTTTTGGTCTCCTAACCTGAGGAAGGACATTCTTGCTATTGAGGGCGTGCAGCGAAGGTTCACCAGACTGATTCCCGGGATGGCGGGACTGACCTATCAAGAAAGACTGGATCAACTGGGCTTGTATTCACTGGAGTTCAGAAGAATGAGAGGGGACCTCATAGAAACGTTTAAAATTCTGACGGGGTTAGACAGGTTAGATGCAGGAAGAATGTTCCCAATGTTGGGGAAGTCCAGAACCAGGGGACACAGTCTAAGGATAAGGGGGAAGCCATTTAGGACCGAGATGAGGAGGAATTTCTTCACCCAGAGAGTGGTGAACCTGTGGAATTCTCTACCACAGAAAGTTGTTGAGGCCAATTCACTAAATATATTCAAAAAGGAGTTAGATGAAGTCCTTACTACTAGGGGAATCAAGGGGTATGGTGAGAAAGCAGGAATGCGGTACTGAAGTTGCATGCTCAGCCATGAACTCATTGAATGGCGGTGCAGGCTAGAAGGGCCGAATGGCCTACTCCTGCACCTATTTTCTATGTTTCTATGTTACGTACAGGGCATACCCTGAGAAATTTAAACCATATCACAGGCGCAAGGATGAACTCTCGATTCAGGCCGATTGCCTACTGTGGGGAAACCGCGTAGTCATGCCCCAGATGGGCAGAGAGGTGTTCTTCAGAGAACTCCACAATGGGCACCCGGGCATTGTCACGATGAAGGCAATTGCCAGGTCACACGTTTGGTGGCCAGGGATAGACGCAGATCTGGAACTTTGTGTTCGCAGGTGCAACACGTGTGCCCAGCTGGGCCATGTGCCCAGGGAAGCCCCCCTTAGCCCCTGGCCATGGCCCGCCAAGCCTTGGTCACGCATCCATGTGGACTACGCAGGTCCTTTCATGGAGAAAATGTTTTTGGTTGTAGTAGACGCCTACTCCAAATGGATCGAGTGTGGCATTTAAAATTAAACACATCCTCTGCCATGGTAGAAAGTCTATGGGCAATGTTCGCCGCCCACGGTCTACTGGACATCTTGGTCAGAGACAATGGCCTGTGCTTCACAAGCACTGAATTCCAGGACTTCATGGCAGGCAATGGAATTAACCATGTTAGAACGGCACCGTTCAAGCCGGCCTCAAACGGCCAGGCAGAACGAGCAGTGCAGATAATCAAACAGGGGATGCTCAGAATCCAAGGGGGTTCCCTACAAACCCACTTGTCACGCCTCCTGTTGGCCTATAGATCCCGACCACACTCGCTCACAGGAGTTCCACCCGCAGAGCTACTAATGAAAAGGACGCTCAAAACCCGATTATCCCTTATACATCCCACCATGAAAGAAATTGTCGAGAGCAGGCGCCAGTCACAATATCACGACCATGACAGGAATGCGAGGGCGTGATGTATTGATGTAAATGACACTGTTTTTGTCCTCAACTATGCTGCAGGGCCCAAATGGCTCGCAGGCACTGTGGTTGCCAAAGAGGGAAATAGGATTCTGGTAGTTAAACTTACCAATGGACAAATCTGCCACAAACATGTGGATCAAACAAAAAGGAGGTTCAGCAACCCCATAGAAGAAGCAGAGGAAGAACACGATGTCGAGTTCACTCCACCACAGGTGACCGCACACCGGAACCAAAGGGAGGAGAGCCCAGTCACTGTGGGCAGTCCGGACAGGCCTGAGGCACCGCAAACAGCAGACACTCAGGCCAGCGCCCAACAACCGGAGCCCCAACTCAGGTGCTCTACA
The DNA here is from genome assembly GCF_044704955.1 of Pristiophorus japonicus. NCBI lineage: Eukaryota > Metazoa > Chordata > Chondrichthyes > Pristiophoridae > Pristiophorus > Pristiophorus japonicus. Next base: position 64,539,642 of record NC_091998.1, on the reverse strand, counting down.
AGGGAGCGTAAACCACCAGAGAGACTCAACCTGTGATCCCAATAAGACTTTGGGGGGGGAGGTGATGTCATGTATTCAACCAGCATTGTAACCCATGTATAAACTGACCTAAATTGTACACCGTGAGAACAATGACCACTAGGTGGGAGACACTCCTAACCTGGACCTTCAGGTATAAAAGGGGAAGCTCCACCCACCTTCATCACTTGAGTGCTAAGGAATAAAGGACAGGTCACAGACTGACCTTCTCTCAAGCATGGGCCTCGTGTGCATTTATACTGTGTAGTAAGGACGTATCACACAGGATGCCATTTATTGCCCATCCCTAATTGCCCTTAGCTGAGTGGCTTGTTCGGCCGCTTCAGAGGGCAGTTAAAAGTCACCTGGAATGTGTTGTGGAGTTAGCCGGATCTTTTACCTCCCTGTGGGAAGAGCTGGGAATAAATGACTTTAAATGTTTCCTCGCCCACCATCCCACGAGGGCACTCCTGTAAATATAGAAGTGACTGGTTGGGCTGAGTGGCCTGTTTCTGTGCCACATATCCCGTGTAAAACCACATTGCTGTGGGTCTGGAGTCACATATAGGCCAGACCGGGTAAGGACGGCAGATTTCCTTCTCTAAAGGGACATTAGTGAACCAGATGGGTTTTTACGACAACCCAGTAGTTTCATGGTCACCGTGACTGACACTAAAGTCTTTAATTCCATAATTATTTACTGAATTTAAATTCCACAGTACTTCATTGGCTGTAAAGCGTTTTGGAATGTCCTGAGGTTGTGAAAGGCGCTACATAAATGCAAGTCTTTCTTATTATCCATCTTTCGGATGAGACGTTAAACCGAGGCCCCGACTGCCCTCTCAGGTGGACGTAAAAGATCCCATGGCACTATTTTGAAGAAGAGCAGGGGAGTTATCCCCGGTGTCCTGGGGCCAATATTTATCCCTCAATCAACATAACAAAAACAGATTATCTGGTCGTTATCACATTGCTGTTTGTGGGACCTTGCTGTGCGCAAATTTGCTGCCGCGTTTCCCACATTACAACAGCGACTACACTCCAAAAGTACTTCATTGGCTGTAAAGCGCTTTGAGATGTCCAGTGGTCGCGAAAGACGCTATATAAATTCAAGTCTTTCTTCCTTATTGTTAATAGGTTATGTGTTGTGGAGTTAGTGAAATCTCTTACCTCCCTGTGGGAAGAACTGGGAATAAATGACTTTAAATGTTTCCTCGTCCACCATCCCACGAGGGCACTCCTGCAAACACAGAAGACCACGGTCACATCTTATCTTTTAAATGAGCTGGAATATCAGATTTTCACAAACTGTTCTCCTGAAATTTCTAACTGACGCAGGGCATGAGCTGAAAGATGAGATAGAAAAGGAGGGTTTGCGGACAATAAAAACTCTGATTCCAGAAAATCCAATGCTGCTTGAGGCAATATTTCATCCCTTGCAACTGTGTTTCAACAGAACAAAGAGGAAGTTCTCCTCTGCGGGTAAGCCGACTTCTCATTATGGGATGCCTCTCCGTAGGCAAATGCTGCAAAGTCATGATTTTTTTTTTTAGCCTTTCAATTATGTACATTATCAAGACAGTTGCTCATAAACAGTTTACAGAAAACTTAAACACAAAGCAGAAACATCAAATTGTGGATGCGTAGGTGGATGTTAGAACAGTTTTTAAGAAAGAAAGGGCTGAATATTCCTTCCACTGTTACTGTGCTTGGGCAGTGGGCTGGAAGCAGGAATACGTTCCTAAGACCTCTACCACCTAGAAGGACAAGGGCAGCAGGCACATGGGAACACCATCACCTGCAAGTTCCCCTCCAAGTCACACACCATCTTGACTGGGAAATATATCGGCCATTCCTTCATCATCGCTGGATCACAATCCTGGAATTCCCTCCCTAACAGCACTGTGGGAGCACCTTCACCACACGGATTGCAGCGGTTCAAGAAGGCGGCTCACCACCACCTTCTCAAGGGGCAATTAGGGATGGGCAATAAATGCCGGCCTTGCTTTGGAGGCAGTTCAGAGAAGGTTCACTCGGTTGATCCCGGGGATGAGGGGGTTATGAGGAAAGGTTGAGCAGGTTGGGCCTTTACTCATTGGAATTCAGAAGAATGAGAGTTGATCTTATCGAAACGTATAAGATTATGAGGGGGCTTGACAAGGTGGATGCAGAGAGGATGTTTCCACTGATGGGGGAGACTAGAACTAGAGAGCATGATCTTAGAATAAGGGGCTGCCAATTTAAAACTGAGTTGAGGAGAAATTTCTTCTCTCAGAGGGTTGTGAATCTGTGGAATTCGTTGCCTCAGAGAGCTGTGGAGGCTGGGTCATTGAATACACTTAAGACAGAGATAGACAGTTTCTTAACCGATAAGGGAATAAGGGGTTATGGGGAGCGGGCAGGGAAGTGGAGCTGAGTCCATGATCAGATCTTATTGAATGGCGGAGCAGGCTCGAGGGGCCGTACGGCCTACTCCTGCTCCTATTTCTTATGTTCTTATGTTGCTTACATCCCGAGAATGAATGAAAAAACAACTGATAGTGAAATTCACATTCAATGTAAGTCCGTTTTATTTCTTTGCATATTGCTGTCTGAGGAGGTTGGGGAGGAATTACTATGTAGCTGTCATACACGTCACCTCAGATGGGAGTGGGACGTGAGCTAAATAAAACCCCAGCATTGCCCTCGCAATGGGCTGTCACATCCAGGTTCACGTGATCGTATCAGGGCAGAGGGAAGCGACGTTTGATTGTTGTCTGATTTCCAGTGTAGGTTTTGAACCGCTGCAGTCCGTGTGGTGAAGGTGCTCCCACAGTGCTGTCAGGGAGGGAGTTCCAGGATTGTGACCCAGCGACGATGAAGGAACGGCCGATATATTTCCAAGTCAGGATGGTGTGTGACTGGGAGGGGAACGTGGAGGTGGTGGTGTTCCCATGCGCCTGCTGCCCTTGTCCTTCTAGGTAGAGGTCGTGGGTTTGGGAGGTGCTGCCGAAGAAGCCTTGGCGAGTTGCTGCAGCCACAGTTCAGAAATGATCCACATGGCCCATATTTTAAATGCAGATGTTGCATTGCTATCAAATGAATGATTCCTGTGCTTATAAAGAATGTTTTTGTATTGAAGCACTGTTTACATTAATATATAATATATATTCGATATATATGCGATAAATTATGCAAACAAGACCAAGTGTAGTTTTCCGTTGAAGTGGGGTTGGCTAGTGGGGGCTGAGTGAACCAAGGCACACAGACATAATTCTGTCTCCATTTTAAAGTCATCACTGCAAATATGTCACACTGCAATTACAACCTCCTGCCAGTGGTGGCACTACAGCACCTTTACTGCAGAGAGGGTGTCGTGACAATATGACGAGCTGAGCAGGCAGTGGCCACAGTCATTGTGCAGGGGGGGGGGGCGATGCCCGACACGAGACTCCCAAAGCAAGCGCTCTACTCGGAACTCCTTCACGGCAAGCAAGCCAAAGGTGGGCAGAGGAAACGTTACAGGGACACCCTCAAAGCCTCCCTGATAAAGTGCAACATCCCCACCGACACCTGGGAGTCCCTGGCCAAAGACCGCCCTAAGTGGAGGAAGTGCATCCAGGAGGGCGCTGAGCACCTCGAGTCTCGTCGCCGAGAGCATGCAGAAACCAAGTGCAGGCAGTGGAAGGAGCGTGCGGCAAACCAGACTCCCCACCCACCCTTTCCCTCAATGACTATCTGTCTCACCTGTGATAGAGACTGTAATTCCCGTATTGGACTATTCAGTCATCTCAGAACTCATTTTTAGAGTGGAAGCAAGTCTTCCTCGATTTCGAGGGACTGTCTATGATGATGATGATGCAAGGGAGGGAGTTGTAATGGGAGGAATTGGCAACACAAAAGTTACGTGTGGAGGACACAGACTGATCCTCCATACAGACAACACAGACCTTACAAAGAGACAATGCAAAAAGATCTTACATACGTTTTTGAAGCCCCTGTAAAGTGACTGGATCTCTTTCTTGGAGAACTTGGTCCGTGCTTGCAGCTCATTGAGCTCCTCAGGCTGGTGACGCATTGCTGAAAGTTCGTCTTCAATCTCACTGCTGTCTGTAAAGAGATTGTAGGAATTGAGTCCAGTGTCACGTCTCACTGACCCAGGACTGATGCACCACCCCACAGCTTCACTGCCCGTGCATGGTTGGAAGGTATTGAGGATGTAACTGGTGGAGTAGACAAGGGAGAACCAATGGATGTGGTGTATTTGGACTTTCAAAAGGCTTTTGACAAGGTCCCACACAAGAGATTAGTGTGCAAAATTAAAGCACATGGTATTGGGGGTAATGTATTGACATGGATAGAGCGCTGGTTGGCAGACAGGAAGCAGAGAGTCGGGCTAAACGGTTCCTTTTCAGAATGGCAGGCAGTGACTAGTGGGGTGCCGCGGGGCTCAGTGCTGGGACCCCAGCTATTTACAATATACATTAATGATTTGGATGAGGGAATTGAGTGTAATATCTCCAAGTTTGCAGATGACACTAAGCTGGGTGGCGGTGTGAGCTGTGAGGAGGATGCTAAAAGGCTGCAGGGTGACTTGGACAGGTTAGGTGAGTGGGCAAACGAGTGGCAGATGCAGTATAATGTGGATAAATGTGAGGTTATCCACTTTGGGGGCAAAAATGCGAAGACAGAATATTATCTGAATGGCAGCAGATTAGGAAAAGGGGATGTGCAACGAGACCTGGGTGTCATGATACATCAATCATTGAAAGTTGGCATGCAGGTACAGCAAGCGGTGATGAAGGCAAATGGTATGTTGCCCTTCATAACTAGGGGATTTGAGTATAGGAGCAGGGAGGTCTTACTGCAGTTGTACAGGGCCTTGGTGAGGCCACACCTAGAATATTGTGTTCAGTTTTGGTCTCCTAATCTGAGGAAGGACGTTCTTGCTATTGAGGGAGTGCAGCGAAGGTTTACCAGACTGATTCCTGGGATGGCAGGACTGACATATGAGGAGAGACTGGATCCACTGGGCTTTTATTCACTGAAGTTTAGAAGGATGAGAGGGGATCTCATAGAAACATATACAATTCTGATGGGACTGGACAGGTTAGATGCAGGAGGAATGTTCCTGATGTTGGGGAAGTCCAGAACCAGGGGACATAGTGTAAGGATAAGGGGTAAGCCATTTAGGACTGAGATGAGGAGAAACTTCTTCACTCAGAGAGTTGTTAACCTGTGGAATTCCCTACCGCAGAGAGTTGTTGATGCCAGTTCATTGGATATATTCAAGAGGGAGTTAGGTATGGCCCTTACGGCTAAATGGAATAAAGGGGTATGGAGAGAAAGCAGAAAAGGGGTACTGAGGGAATGATCAGCCGTGATCTTATTGAATGGTGGTGCAGGCTCGAAGGGCCGAATGGCCTATTCCTGCACCTATTTTCTATGTTTCTATGGGCCCAAGTTTCCACATGATTTGCGCCTGATTTTTAGGAGCAACTGGTGGAGAATGGACTATCTTAGAAATCGCAATTCTCCACATTTTTTTTCTGCAGTTCTAGTCAGGTAGAACAGTTCTACTTTGGAACAGAATTTTTTCTTCAAAAGGGGGTGTGTCCGGCCACTGACGCCTGATTTGAAAGTTTCCACAGTGAAAACATATTCCAAACTAAATTAGAATGGAGCCAGTGAAGATTTTTGTAGAACTGAAAAAACCTGTTCTACACATTAAAAAATCAGGCGCAGGTTACAAATTAGGCGTCCAGAACGAGGTGGGGGGGGAGGGGGGAAGGGAAGTCATTAAATTCTACAATCAATCCTTATTTATACTTATACAAATATTATACAAATAAATCCAACCTGAATAAACATTTATAAGCAAAGAAAAGATTAAATAAACCATCTTCCTACCTGTGTGAAAGTGCTTCAGGCAGGCCTTTCGGGACCGAAGGCTGAACGGGCCGGCCCGAGACTTCGGGCAGGGCCCGTCCCCAGCACCAGATTTACAGGTAGGTGGCGTTGGGTTGGGTCGGGTCGGGGAGGTTCGGTTCGGGTCGGGGGGGGGGCGGAGGGAGGGAGAGAGAGCGGGGGGAGAGAGAGAGAGAGGGGGGGGAGAGAGAGAGAGGGGGGGGAGAGAAAGAGGGGGGAGAGAGAGAGAGGGTGGGAGAGAGAGGGGGGGGAGAGAGAGAGAGAGGGAGGGAGAGATGGAGGGAGGGAGGGGGAGAGGGAGGGAGGGAGGTCAGGTCGGATCCAGTCTGGGAGCGGGAGTCGGGTCGGGTCCAGTGGGGGGGGGGGTCGGGTCGGGGGGCGGGAGCGCGGGTCGGGTCGGGTCCAGTCGGGGGGGTGGGGAGTGGAGCGGGAACAGGAGCGCGGGTCGGGTCCAGTCGGGTCCAGTCGGGGGGGGGGGGAGCAGAGCGGGAACAGGAGCGCGGGTCGGGTCGGGTCGGGTTGGGTCGGGTCCAGTCGGGGGGGTGGGGAGTGGAGCGGGAACAGGAGCGCGGGTCGGGTCGGGTCGGGTCCAGTCGGGGAGAGGGGGGGGGGGGAGCGGGTATCGGGTCTGGTCCGGAGGCGGGGGGAGGGGGGGGGAGCGGGTGTCGGGTCCGGTCGGGGCGGGGGGGAGGGAGCAGGAGCGGGAATCGGGTCGGGGGGGGGTGGGGAGCGGGTATCGGGTCTGGTCGGGTCGGGGGGGGCGGGGAGCATGAGCTGGCCGTGGGAGGAGTCTTATTCACGCAGCCCCAGTGAGGCCATTGGGCCAGGGCTAGGGGCTGCGTGCTTTGGCCCCTCCCACGCAGTTTTGGGCGCCTGGAGCTACTGCACTTGCGTGCCCACTGTAGCGCGCATGTGCAGAGGTCCCGGCACTGTTTTCAGCGCAGGGACCTGGCTCTGCCCCCTACAGCTCGTGCTGCGCCGCGCCGAGGGCCAGAGGACCTGCAGGGAGCCAGAGAATACAGAGGATTTTTTTAGGCGCGCTTTGTGGTGCGAAAAACGGGCGTCCAGGTCGGGACTGCGCCGTTCTAGCCGTGTGTGGAAACTTGGGCCCTATGTTTCTATCCCTTCAGTTCCAACTGAGACCACAGCCTTGCAGTTACTGCCAGAGGTGATAAAGACTGGAGCATGTGATTCAGAGGGAGTGACAGCAAGAATCTGCAGTGCTACAGTGCAAACTACATAACGCATCTGGTTAGAGAGTAGTTTGAACAAGACCTGTGAGCAGATCACATTCTCAACCTTTACCCTGACAATTACTGCAAAAGCACAGCACCTAAAACGATTAAAGTTAATGAGGAAAAATAGAGATGTTCCATTCAATTTTATTTTTGTATATTAATTAACATGAACCTCGGTTAGACCACACTTGCAGTACTGCGTACAGTTCTGGTCGCCATAATTATAAAAAAGATATAGAGGCACTGGAGAGGGTGCAGAGAAGATTTACAAGAATGGTACCAGAAATGCGAAGGTATATATATCAGGAAAGGATGAACAGGCTGCGTCTCTTTACTCTTGTAGACCAAAGGCTGAGGGGTGATCTAATAGCAGTCTTTAAAATTATGAAAGGTTTTGATGGAGTGGATACAGAGAGAATGTTTCCACTTGTGGGAAAGAGGCCAGCGTCTAGTCGGGAGGCAGAGCAGCGTTGGTGAGGCCTACAAGAGGCCAGCGTCTAGTCGGGAGGCAGAGCAGCGTTGGTGAGCCTACAAGAGGCCAGTGTCTAGTCGGGAGGCCCAGCGGGGAGTCGGGAGGTCGGAGGTCGGAGGTGAGGCCTACAAGAGGCCCAGCCGGTGCAGCTGCAGCAGGGAGGCATAAAAGAAGTAGAAAGAAATCGAAAGAGATGTCACAACCAAGGGGGTAAGTGATTGGCTGGTGAATGGTAAGTAGTTTTTCTTTTTCTTTTCTATATCAGTAAGTAACATTTAGCATTGTTGTTGCCAATTTTAGTTTATCTAGGGGTTAAGTCATGGCAGGAGAGCTCGGACAAGTGTTATGTTCCTCCTGTACTATGTGGGACGTCAGGGACGCTTCCTGATGACTACGTGTGCAGAAAGTGCATCCGCCTGCAACTCCTGATGGACCACATTGCGGCACTGGAGCTGCGGGTGGATTCACTCTGGAGCATCCACGATGCTGAGAATGACGTGAATAGCACGTTTAGTGAGTTGGTCTTACCGCAGGTAATGGGTACACAGCCAGATAGGGAATGGGTGACCAACAGGAAGAGCAGTGCAAGAAAGGTAGGTAGTGCAGGGGTCCCCTGCGGTCATCCTCCTGAAAGACAGATACACCGCTTTGGGTACTGTTGAGGAGGATGACTCATCAGGGGAGGGCAGCAGCAGCCAAGTGGCTCTGCTGCACAGGAGGGCAGGAAAAAGAGTGGGAGAGCGATAGTGATAGGGGATTCAATTGTAAGGGGAATAGATAGATGTTTCTGCCTACGCAACCAAGACTCCAGGATGGTATGTTGCCTCCCTGGTGCAAGGGTCAAAGATATCTCGGAGCGGGTGCAGGGCATTCTGAAAAGGGAGGGTGAACAGCCAGTTGTCGTGGTGCACATAGGTACCAATGATATAGGTAAAAAACGTGATGAGGTCCTACAAGACGAATTTAAGGAGCTAGGACGTAAATTAAAAAGTAGGATCTCAAAAATAGTAATCTCAGGATTGCTACCAGTGCCACGTGCTAGTCAGAGTAGGTATCGCAGGATAGCTCAGATGAATACGTGGCTTGAGTAGTGGTGCACAAGGGAGGGATTCAAATTCCTGGGACATTAGAACCGGTTCTGGGGGAGGTGGGACCCAGTACAAACCAGACGGTCTGCACCTGGGCAGGACTGGAACCAATGTCCTAGGGGGAGTGTTTGCTAATGCTGTTGGGGAGGTGTTAAACTAATATGGCAGGGGGATGGGAACCTATGCAGAGACAGAGGGAAGTAGAATGGGGGCAGAAGCAAAAGATAGAAAGAAGAAAAGTAAAAGTGGAGGGCAGAGAAACCTAAGGTAAAAAGCAAAAAGGGCCACATTACAGCAAAATTCTAAAGGGGCAAAGTGTGTTAGAAAGACAAGCCTGAAGGCGCTGTGCCTCAATGCGAGGAGTATTTAGAATAAGGTGGAAGAATTAACTGCGCAGATAGCAGTTAATGTGTATGATGTAATTGGCAGCACAGAGACATGGCTCCTGGGTGACCAAGGCTGGGAACTCAACATCCAGGGGTATTCAACATTTAGGAAGAATAGACAGAAAGGAAAAGGAGGCAGGATGGCATTGCTAGTTAAAGAGGAAATTAATGCAATAGTAAGAAAGGACATTAGCTTGGATGATGTGGAATCAGTATGGGTGGAGCTACGGAATACCAAGGGGCATAAAATGCTAGTGGGAGTTGTGTACAGACCACCAAACAGTAGTAGTGAGGTTGGGGACAGCATCAAACAAGAAATTAGGGATGCATGCAATAAAGATACAGCAGTTATCATGGATGACTTTAATCTACATATTGATTGGGCTACCAAACTGGTAGCAATACAGTGGAGAAGGATTTCCTGGAGTGTATTAGGGATGGTTTTCTAGACCAATATGTCAAGGAACCAACTAGGGAGCTGGCCATCCTAGACTGTGTGATGTGTAATGAGAAAGGACTAATTAGCAATCTTTTTATGCGAGGCCCCTTGGGGAAGAGTGACCATAACATGGTAGAATTCTTTATTAAAATGGAGAGTGACACAGTTAATTCAGAAACTAGGGTCCTGAACTTAAGGAAAGGTAACTTTGATGGTTTGAGACGTGAATTGGCTAGAATAGACTGGCAAATGATACTTAAAGGGCTGGCAGTGGATAGGCAATGGAAAACCTTTAAAGATCACATGGATGAACTTCAGCAATTGTACATCCCTGTCTGGAGTAAAAATAAAACGGGGAAGGTGGCTCAACTGTGGCTAACAAGGGAAATTAAGGATAGTGTTAAATCCAAGGAAGAGGCATATAAATTGGCCAGAAAAAGCAGCAAACCTGAGGAATTTAGAATTCAGCAGAGAAGGACAAAGGGTTTAATTAAGAGGGGGAAAATAGAGTACGAGAAGAAGTTGGCCAGGAACATAAAAACTGACTGCAAAAGCTTCTATAGATATGTGAAGAGAAACAGATTAGTGAAGACAAACGTAGGTCCCTTGCAGTCGGATTCAGGTGAATTTATAATGGGGAACAAAGAAATGGCAGACCAATTGAACAAATACTTTGGTTCTGTCTTCACGAAGGAAGACACAAATAACCTTCCGGAAGTACTAGGGGACCGAGGGTCCAGTGAGAAGGAGGAACTGAAAAATATCCTTATTAGGCGGGAAATTGTGTTAGGGAAATTGATGGGATTGAAGACTGATAAATCTCTGGGGCCTGACCGTCTGCATCCCAGAGTACTTAAGGAAGTGGCCACAGAAATAATTGCATTGGTGATCATTTTCCAACAGTCTATCAATTCTGGATTAGTTCCTATGGACTGGAGGGTAGCTAATGTAACACCACTTTTTAAAAAGGGGGGGAGAGAGAAAGCGGGTAATTATAGACCGGTTAGCCTGACATCAGTAGTGGGGAAAATGTTGGAATCAATTATCAAGGATGAAATAGCAGCGCATTTGGAAAGCAGTGACAGGATCGGTCCAAGTCAAAGCACACGGTATTGGGGGTAATATACTGACGTGGATAGAGAACTGGTTGGCAGACAGGAAGCAGAGAGTCGGGATAAACGGGCCCTTTTCAGAATGGCAAGCAGTGACTAGTGGAGTGCTGCAGGGCTCAGTGCTGGGACCCCAGTTCTTTACAGTATACATCAATGATTTGGATGAAGGAATTGAGTGTAATATCTCCAAGTTTTCAGATGACACTAAGCTGGGTGGCAGTGTTCGCTGTGAGGGGGGCGCTAGGAGGCTGCAGGGTGACTTGGACAGGTTAGGTGAGTGGGCAAATGCATGGCAGATGCAGTATAATGTGGATAAATGTGAGGTTATACACTTTGGGGGCAAAAACACGAAGACAGAATATTATCTGAATGTCGGCAGATTAGGAAAAGGGGAGGTGCAACGAGACCTGGGTGTCATGGTTCATCAGTCATTGAAAGTTGGCATACAGGTACAGCAAGCGGTGAAGAAGGCAAATGGTATGTTGGCCTTCATAGCTAGGGGATTTGAGTACAGGAGCAGGGAGGTCTTACTGCAGTTGTACAGGGGCCTTGGTGAGGCCTCACCTAGAATATTGTGTTCAGTTTTGGTCTCCTAATCTGAGGAAGGACGTTCTTGCTATTGAGGGAATGCAGCGAAGGTTCACCAGACTGATTCCCAGGATGGCAGGACTGACATATGAGGAGAGACTGGATCAACTGGGCCTTTATACACTGGCGTTTAGAAGGATGCGAGGGGATCTCATAGAAACATATAAGATTTTTAGATGGGACAGGACAGGTTAGATGCGGGTAGAATGTTCCCGATGTTTGGGAAGTCCAGAACCAGGGGACACAGTCTTAGGATAAGGGGTAGGCCATTTAGGAGTGAGATGAGGAGAAACATCTTCACTCAGAGAGTTGTTAACCTGTGGAATTCCCTGCTGTAGAGAGTTATTGATGCCAGTTCATTGGATATATTGAAGAGGGAGTCAGATATGGCCCTTACGGCTAAGGGGATCAAGGGGTATGGAGAGAAAGCAGGAAAGGGGTATTGAGGGAATGATCAGCCAGGATATTATTGAATGGTGGTGCAGGCTGAAAGGGCCGAATGGCCTACTCCTGCACCTATTTTCTATGTTTCTATGTTTCTAACTAGAGGCCCTCAATGCAAGATATTCACCAAGAAATCCCATAGGGAATCATAGAATCAAAGAATCATAGAAATTTACAGCACAGAAGGAGGCCATTTTGGCCCATCGTGTCCGAGCCGGCTGACCAAGAGCTATCCAGCCTAATCCCAGCTCTCGGTCTGTAGCCCTGTAGGTTACGGCACTTCAAGTCCACATCCGAGTACTTTTTAAATGTGGTGAAGGTTTCTGCCTCTACCACCCTTTCAGGCAGTGAGTTCCAGACCCCCAGCACTCTCTGGATGAAGGAATTTCACTCATATCTCCTCTAAACCTCCCCCAATTATTTTAAATCTACGCCAAAGGAAACAGGTCCTTCCTATTTAGACTATCCAGGCCATTCATAATTTTATACACCCCAACATCTCCAACCTTTCCTCGTAGCCAAAATTCTCCAGTCCAGGCAACATTCTTGTAAATCTCCTCTGCACCCTCTCCAGTGCAATCACATCCTTCCTGTAATGCGGTGACCAGAACTGCACGCAGTACTCCAGCTGTGGCCTAATCAGTGTTTTATACAGTTCAAGCATAACCTCCTTGCTCTTGTATTCAAAAGAAATTTCTTTACCCAGAGAGTGGTGAGAATGCGGAACTCGCTGCCACAGGGAGTGGTTGAAGCGAATAGTATCGATTTATTTAAGGGGAAGCTGGACAAGGATATGGGGGAGAAGGGAATAGAGGGTTATGCTGATCGATTTGGATGAGGAAAAACAGGAGGAGGCTCGCGTGGAGCATAAACGCCAGCATGGACTGGTTGGGCCGAATGGCCTGTTTCTATGCCGTATATCCGATGTATATATATTTAGGTCCAGTCCTCTTGGCAATTTTTATAAATGATCTAGACCCAGGTGTAGGGAGCAGTATTATAAAGCTTGTCGATGATACAAAACACGGCAAAGTAGTAGCTTGTGATAAATAAGGGGTCGGCTATTTAGGACTGAGAAGGGGAGAAATTTCTTCACTCAGAGGGTTGTAAATTTTTGGAATTCTCTACTCCAGAAGGATGAGGAGGCTGGGTCTTTGAGTATATTCAAGACAGAGATCGATAGATTTTTAGATACTGAGGGAATCAAGGGATATGGGGACAGTGGAGTTGAGGTAGAAGATCAGCCATGAATGGCGGAGCAGGCTCGAGGCTGAATGGCCAACTCCTGCTCCTAATTCTTACATTCTTGTGATAGTTATAGACTTCAGGATGACATAGACAGGATAGTGAAATGGGGAGAAGCACGGCAGATGGAGTTCAATCTGGGAAGTGTGAAGTGACGCACTTTGGGAGGACTATATGGAAAGACAGTATACTATAAATACCACCATTCTGAAACGTGCAGAGGAGCAGAGAGACCTTGGTTCCATATACACAAATTCTTAAAGATGGCAGGGCAAGTTGATAAGGTGGTTAAAAATGCATTTGGGTTACTTGGGTTTATAAATAGAGGAATAGAATATAAAAGTAACTTTATAAATCACTGGCTAGGTAAAGCTGGAGTATTGCAGACAATTCTGGGCAGCACACTTTGGGAAAGGCATAAAGGCCTTAGAGAGGGCAGAGAGGGGGTCTCCCAGGATGTTACCGGGGATGAGGGACTTTGGTTATGTGGAGAGGTTGGAAAAGTTGGGACTGTTCTCCTTGGAACAGAGAAGGTTAAGAGGTGACCCAATCGAGGTTTTTCAGGACGATGAGGGGGTTTTGACAATAGATCGAGAAAAACTATTCCCTCTGGCGAGTGGGTCAGTAACCAGAGGTCAGAGATTCACAATCGTTGGCAAACGATCGAGCGGGGAGATGAGAAGAAATCTTTTCACTCAGAGTTATCGGGATCTGGAACGCTCGACCTGAAAAGTTGGTGGGAGCGGAATCCATTAATAATTTAAAAGGGAGTTGGACAAGTATGTGAGGTTACAGGTTGAACCTCCTTTATCCAGAACTCCCTTATCCAGAACCACCCCTTGTCCAGAACCATTCCCGGCCTCCGGGTGGCGCATGCGCAGAACTCCGGCATGAACAAATTGAAGTCCTTCTTCGCTGCCGACTGAAGGAATTGCTGGCCTGACCCCGCGATCCACCGCCCCCCCCACCCACCCCCCCACAATGATCTCTCTGCCGCACTCCCAGCCCCAAGCTATCCCCTTGCTCAGTACCTGTACCATCCAATTTAACATGACCACCCTTCGTCCGGAGAAATCCCTTATCCGGAACAGGCCAGGTCCCGAGGATTCCAGATAGGGAGGTTCAACTGGTACAGGGCTTTGGACAAAAAGCGGCGGAGGGGCGGGGGGAGGGGAACGGGGTGGGACTGAGCATGACTACTCTTCCAAAAAGCCGGCACAGGCTCGACGGACCGAATGGCCTCCTCCTGTGTTGTAGGTTTCCATGATTCTATATTGTCAAACATCAATCTTAATAGAATAAATGAAATCAAAGATAACGAGTGTTCGGGAATGCCCCTCGGAGAGCACTGAAGATTCAACCGGGTCCAGATAAATTTAAACCTAATTATGTTTGACATAACCACAAACTCTGCTACTGGGGGAACTCAGAAGAGGGAATGGGAGCAGGCGGTTCATTCACGTGGGGAATGGAAGCTACGGACTGGGCTTCTTCCAACTTCTGACTCTCCTGTAAACGGATGAATGAATGTTTCAACCGGCAGGATTCCAATCTGTGTCCTTTCCGCGGGTCCCAGAGAGGTTAACCCTGATCGCTTTCGATTATTTTCAGGACATCACCATGTTGTCTCCCGTCAATCAGCAGGTGGGAAACTGACACGGTGAGACAACTCAGCGCTGGATTAAACTACTTTGCAAACTCATTTACATTTAAAATAATTCATGGAAGCTGAAACATGCACCAAACATTATACAGCACAATGGGTAACTTATAAACATATAGGTAATGTATTTGCTTCATGGGTTCTTTGCTTAAGAATTCATAGCAACACATTGCTATTAAGAATGAATTGGTTTATTAGCAAAGGTTTAACAATCACACTACACATTACCAGTTCATCCACCAGGCTCACAACCACCTGGCTCATCGTGGATCCCCCGAACCCAACTGGCTGGGGTTTTATTGAGTCTTGTGAACATCACGTGACTGGCTCGACGTACTGTTGGTGGAAGAAATACGTCGCCAGCACAGACCATCTGGGAGGATGCTCGACGTACAGGTATCTCTGCAGGGTCTGAAGACGGAAAGTCACAGCCTGGGTGCTCACGCACACCAACGCCTGACCACCCTCCCTAGGCAGGAGACTCAGAACCACAGCAGAGACCCAGTGCTTCCTGTTGTCCCAGAAGAAGTCTGTATCTTGGTGACAAATGTAGGGGGAGGGGTCATCAACAGCTCTACAACTATTTTAAGTTGAAACAATAATCAAGTGACCCCTGGTTAAGGGGGGGGGGGGGCACTAAAACCGACACATTAAACAAATTAAGGTTTTGACGTAAAACAAAGCAAATTAAAATGCGGTTGCCGGGGTGATGATGCACTCCAGTCCCTCCGGCGCCCACCTCTCGCGGAAGGCCGTGAGCGTACCGGTGGACACCGCGTGCTCCATCTCCAGGGACACCCTGGCTCGGATGTAACCGCGGAAGAGAGGCAGGCAGTCGGGCTGAACGACCCCCTCGACCGCCCGCTGCCTGGACCGGTTAATGGCCCCCGTGGCCATGCCCAGGAGCAGTCCTACAAGGAGGCCTTCTGACCTACCCGCTCCCCTCCGCACAGGGTGCCCAAAGATCAGGAGTGTGGGACTGAAGTGCAACCAGAATTTGAGGGGCAGCCCCTTCAAATATTGGAAGAGGGGCTGCAACCTCGCACACTCAATAAAAACGTGGAACATGGACTCCTGTAGACCGCAGAAATCACCAGCTCTACAAACCTGTGCGCATATTCACAGGTTCATACATTACAATATACAACTAGGATGACTCTTTAAATAGTGCTTTGTATGTCCATTGCATTACTAGCAAACGCTTCGAAAAGTGGTAAAATGGGTATGGGAGTATAGTCACTACCATAGAATCATAGAAAGATACAGCACGGAAGGAGGCCACTGGGCCTCTTTGATAGAGCTCTCCAATTTATCCCACTTCCCCTGCACTTTCCCTATAGCCATGTTAAAAAAACTTACCTTGAAGTATTTATCCAATTTCTTTCTGCTACCACCACCATGTCAGTCAGTGCAGTCCAGATCATAATAACTCACGATGTAAAAAATGTCACCTCTGGTTCTTTGGCAATCATCTTAAATCTGTATCCTCTGGTTACTGACCCTTCTGCCACTGGAAACATATTCATATTCAAATACCATTTGAATTCGGCCCATCGTCCCTTTTGTCTCTCGAATCTCTCCTGCCTTCCACCCTATCACAGACCTTCCCTTTTGTTCTTTCCTCCCCTCCCCCATTCAGTGCTTGTTAACAATCTGTTCTGTCCAAACACTCGCCAGTTCTGATGAAGGGTCATCGACCCGAAATGTTAACTCTGCTTCCCCTCTACAGATGCTGCCTGACCCGCTGAGATTTCCAGCATTTCCTGTTTTTATTCCAGATTCCAGCATCTGCAGTATTTAGCTTTTGTATTAGTCAAACACGATTTGGTTTTGACAACTCCATGCTGACTTTCATTTATTAGCCCACACTTTCCCAAGTGACAGTTAATTTTGTCCGGGATTATTGTCTCTAAAAGTTTCCCCACGACCGAAGTTGACTGCCTGGCCTGTAGTTGCTCAGGATTTTCCCTCTCCTCTTCTTTGAACAGGGGTGTAACATTTGCACTCCTCCAGTCCTCTGGCACCACCTCATATTCATGTAGGGTTGGAAGATTGTGGTCAGAGCCTCCACAATTTCCACCCTGACTTCCCTCAGTAACCGAGGATGTATTGTATCTTGACTGGGTGACTTTTCTACATTGAGGACTGCCAGCCTATTAAACACCTCGAATTTATTTATTTTTATCTTATCCAATATGACTACTGCCTCCTCCTTACCTTTACATTGGCAGCATCCTCTTCTCTAGTGAAGACAGATGCTAAGTGGTCAGTTAGTACCTCAGCCAAGCCCTCTGCCTCCACAAGAAGATCTCCATTTTTGGTCCCAAATTGGGCGTACCCTTCCTCTGATTACCCTTTTACTATGTATATGTATTTAAAAGACTTCTTGTCATGTATCCTACATGGCTACTGATGGTACTATCACAAGGTGAGCCACCAAAGGACACATCAGTGGGAGACTTGTAGGTTACCTGTACAGGTGTGCCTGGCCTAGAATAAAAGGCAGGCCACCAAGTGTGATCCTCACTCTGGAGTTAGCAAATAAAGGACTATGGTCACTGCAGGTCAAGTACAACACATTGCCCCATGGAGTCATTATTAGAGCATCTAAGGACACAACAACTGGCGACGAGATTCCGGACTTTCATGTGAAAATGGCTACCCTTGGTACGTTGCAGCAGTTCACCGATGGTGATGAGTGGGATGCCTTTGTGGAGAGGTTCAAACATTTCTTCACAGCAACCGACCTGGCAGGAGACAACCTGGCCACACTGGCTGATAAGCGCAGAGCTATCTTGCTAACCAGTTGTGGGCCCACCGGCTATGGCCTCGTCAGGGACTGGCTGGCACCAGCGAAGACAACGACCAAGTCGTACAAGGAGCTCGTAACCCTGATCCATGAGCAACTCAAGCCCAAGGAGAGCATCCTCACAGCCAGACACCGGTTCTACACCCACCGACAGCCCGAAGGCCAGGAAATCGCGAAATACGCCGCAGACCTCAGGAGGCTGGTGGCACCGTGCGAGTTCGGCAACCACCTCAACGAAGCTGAACGGGACATTTTTGTCATTGGAATTGGCCATGAGGGCCTTCTTCATAAGCTACTGTCAGCAGATACCAAAGTCACACTGCAGAAGGCCATCTCTGTGAGCCAGGCATTCATGACCTCGACCTGTGGCTCTAGGCGGATGACTCACCCTCAGGACTCAAACCCGGCAAGTACTGTGCACAGAGTGGCGCCTTTCAGAGGCTGGACTGCAGAGCGCGAATCTTCTCAGGGGAGAGAGAAAAGGCCCCCGAGTCCCTTAACTCAGATTCTGCCGAGGGGGGCTAATCGATTAGCTCCATGCTGGCGTTGTGGAGGGAATCACAGGGCTCACCAGTGCCGCTTTAAAGACTATGTATGTAAAGGCTGCAACACAAAGGGCCACCTCCAGCGAATGTGTAAGAGAACTATGACTCTCTGTGTTGATAAAGAGTCTGCAGAGGGTCATGAATCCAGCGTGGATTATGAAACGATAGGCAGAGAGGCAGCTCAGCCCCACGATGAGGTATATAGCATGTTTACCTGCACCACCGAATGTTCCCCGCTGAAGATGGAAGTCGAGATAAATGGCGTTCCAGTCTTCATGGAAGTGGACACGAGGGCGAGCCAGTCAGTAATGAATCAAGAAGCCTTTGAGAGGCTATGGGACAACCAAGCTAAACGACCCAAATTGGTCCCAGTTCAGACAAAGCTGTGCACCTACACCGATGAAATTATCCCAGTCGTTGGTAGTGAAAATGTAAAGGTACTCCATGATGGCGCGGTGCACAAGTTACCCCTGTGGATTGTTGCAGGTGATGGACCAACGCTGCTCGGCAGAAGGTGGATGGAGAAGATCCATTGGAAGTGGCAAGACTTCAAACCTCCAGCGATCGACGTCCTCCGCGCTTGGAGGCACAGCAAGACCTCACCTGAGGGTGGATCTGGCACCAGAGAGCAGACCAGCACAGCACCCGAGGCACAGACCGCCCAGCGCGACTGCGCGGAGATGATCCAGCTGAGACGACCCGTACGCACCTTCCAGGCTCCAGTGGCAGGGCTCCGGAGGAAGAAAATCGGATCCAGAGGCGACTTCCCAGCTTCGGTGGCAGAACCCGGGGAGAAGAGGATCACCGCAGTCGACATCGTGGATGGAGGAAAGATGGCGCCCAAACCATGAGGTGAGGCGCTGAAGAAAAAGATGGCGGCGGCCAGACCACGAGGTGCAGCGCTGATGGAGCAACACGTGGCACCTAACGGAGAAGAGGATTGGGGTAAACATAGCAAGGCTCTCTTAAAGGAGGCCGGCAACCCACCACAATTAAAGGGACAGCTCCACACACTCAAGCAATGTAATAGCAACTGTGAGTTAGAGACAAAATGTGTAACTGATGATCAGAGTTGTGTACATGCAGTAAGCAAGGAAAAGTCGTGTGATCATGTAATATGTGTAACTGATGATCTGAATTGTGTGCATGCAACCAGCGAGGAAAAGTCGCGTGATCGCGATCGGAGCTACAGATTATCCATCATAAATAATGAAAAGTTGTGTGATGTAGGACTTCAACTGCACGCAGCCAATGCAGTGGGCAGACACCCATCGGGAGCACACAGGTCCAGCGAGCTACCCAGTGCTGTAGCCTGCGTCCCGGGGACCAGAGTTATGCACCATGGAGTGTGGCCACAAGCAGCCAACACACACGAGCTGCAGAGCAAGCGATCGCAGGAGGGCAACGGCAGCGGTATCGATACCCTGCCCCTGATCGGTACCACCTCTCAGGCACCCGATGGCACCAACCGCTATGAGCCTGAAAGAGCAGAATGTGCCAAGGCGCAGCACCCAGACCCCATCGCCACCAAGGCCATACCCGTAAACGAAGGGTCACCGCCTACAGTTCCCCCAAAAGGGACCGGGACCAGCCAGGATCCCAAACCAAACAACGCCCAGGCCAGTGAGTCAGCAGTCCCCTGTGCACTGCCAGACGACAGCTCCTCAGGGTGCAGCAGCAACCCAGGGCGCAAGGAAAGGACAGGGAGGTCACAGGCATCTGTGAACCTGCCCAACGCTAGGAACCACGGCAAAAGCCCCAAGAGCAGGCAACTCGAGCCAACCGGGTTCCCACCGCCAGCAGTGGGCACTGAGCCGCCACCTGACTGCAGGGACACCACCCAGCAGCTCTGGAACTAGTTTGTCCTCACGCACTGGTCACTGCATCGATAAGGCATCTCACCAGTCTAGCGTACTTGCCTCACAACGGAACCACAAATGTAATGCAACCTTGTTTTTCTGAACTTGAATGCATATGAATGCAATGAGCCTCCGGCATAATCTATATGTGGAGGGGGGGGGGGGGTGGATGGGGGGGGGTGCGGAATGGAGTGGTCAGGGACACACACAAACAGAAACCACCAGCACTCTATTGCACCAACCACTCACCCAAGATTAAAACGACCTGCCAAGGGTCAATCAGATAGAACCCAGATAGAGCTAAGCCCAGAGCACAGTCAATGCAGAGGTGATTTGCACTAAAGGC
The DNA here is from genome assembly GCF_044704955.1 of Pristiophorus japonicus. Classification (NCBI taxonomy): domain Eukaryota; kingdom Metazoa; phylum Chordata; class Chondrichthyes; family Pristiophoridae; genus Pristiophorus; species Pristiophorus japonicus. The sequence goes on along the minus strand of NC_091998.1, from coordinate 64,519,483 downwards.
TCAGGGGAGAGTGATGTCATGTATCCTACATGGCTACTGTCGGTACTATCACAAGGTGTGCCACCAGAGGGCACAGCAGCGGGAGACCTGTAGGTTACCTGTACAGGTGTGCCTGATCTAGTATAAAAGGCAGGCCACCAGGTGTGATCCTCACTCTGAAGTTATCAATAAAGGACTAAGGTCACTGCAGTTCAAGTACAACACACTGCCTCGTGGACTCATTATTAGATTATCTATGGACACAACACTTCTGGGCTCAATTTTACATTAGCTGCTAATCTATTCTCATACGCTCTCTTTGCCCCTCATTCCCTTTTTAGATCTCCCCTGTACTTTCTGGGTTTAGCTCAGATGGCTACTGTATTTACAATTGTCTAAAGCCTCCTTTTTGGGTCTCATTTTAACTGCTATATCTTCAGTCGTCCAGGGAGCTCCAGCTATAGATGCCTTTCCTTCCCCCTCGTAGGACCGTGTCCACTCAGTAGGCAAACAAGTTCCAATTTTTCAATCCATTCCACCTGGGATAGATCACATTTCAACTTGCTGAAGTTCAATTGATTCCCGTTAAGTATTTTTAGGCTTGATTGTACCTTGTCCATTTCGATAAAAATAACAGTGTTAGTCGGTACAGTGTTAGAGGAGAATGTGTGAGAGAATCCAGAGTTAGAGGATACAATGTTAGAGGATACAGTGCTGGAGAATACAGTGTTAGATGGTACAGTGTTAGAGGGTACAGTGTAAGAGGGTAGTGTTATAGGGTACAGTGTTATAGGGTACAGTGTTAGAGAATTCAGTGTGGGAAAATACAGTGTGAGAGACTACAGTGTGAGAGGGTACAGTGTTAGAGGAGAAGAGAATGTGTTTGAGAATCCAGTGTTAGAGGGCATAATGAGAGAGGGTACAGTGTAAGAGGTTACAGTATTAGAGGGGACAGTGTTAGAAGGTACAGTGTGAGAGTGTACAGTGTGAGAGACCACAGTGTGAGAGAGTACAATGTGAGAGGGTATAGTGTTAGAGGGTACAGTTAGAGGTTACAGTGTTAGAGATTACAGTGTGAGAAGGTATAGTGTTAGAGGATACAGTGTTAGAGGATACAGTGTTAGAGAGTACGGTGTTAGAGGGTACGGTGTTAGAGGTTACAGTGTTAGAGGGTACAGTGTTAGACGGTACAGTGTTAGCGGGTAGAGTGTTAGAGGGTAGTGTTAGAGGGGTACAGTGTTAGAGAGTAGAGTGTTAGAGGGTAAAGTGTTAGAGGGTACAGTGTTAGAGGTTACAGTGTTAGAGGGCAGAGCATTAGACGATACAGTGTGACAGGGTACAGGAAGAGGGTATAGTGTTAGAAGGTACAGTGTTAGAGGATACAGTGTTAAAGGGTAGAGTGTTAGAGTGTACTGTGTTAGAGGCTACTATGTTTGAGGAATCAGAGTTAGAGGGTAGTGTTAGAGGTTACAGTGTTAGAGGATACAGTGTTAGAGGGTACAGTGTTAGAGGGTAGAGTGTTAGAGGGTACAGTGTGAGAGGGTACATTGTTAGAGGGTACAGTGTTAGAAAATACAGTGTGCGAGACTAGAGTGTGAAAGGGTACAGTGTGAGAGGGTACTGTGTTAGAGGGTACAGTTAGAGGTTACGGTTTTAGAAGTTACAGTATGAGAGGCTACAGTGTTAGAGGATACAGTGTTAGAGGATACAGTGTTAGAGGTTACAGTGTTAGAGGGTACAGTGTGAGAGGGTACAGTTAAAGATTACACTGTAAGAGGTTACAGTGTGAGAGGGTACAGTGTGAGAGGGCACCATGTTAGAGCTTAAGTTTTAGAGGTTACAGTGTGAGAGAGGGTATGGTTAGAAGATACAGTGTTAGAGATTACAGTGTTGGAAGGTACAGTGTTAGAGGGTACAGTGTTAGAGGGTACAGTGTGAGAGGGTAGTGTTAGAGGTGACAGTGTTAGAGGTTACAGTGTTAGAGGGTATAATATTAGAGGGTACAGTATTAGAGGATACAGTGTTAGAGGGTACAGTGTTAGAGGTTACAGTGTTAGAGGGTACAGTGTTAGAGGTTACAGTGTGAGAGGTTAGAGTGTCAGAGGTTACAGTGTTAGAGGGTACAGTGTTAGAGGGTACAGTGTGAGAGGGTACAGTGTTAGAGGATACATTGTTAGAGGATACAGTGTTAGAATGTAGAGTGTTAGAGGGTACAGTAAGAGGTTACAGTGTTAGAGGTTACAGTGTTAGAGGGTACAGTATTAGAGGGTACAGTATTAGAGGGTTCAGTGGTAGATGGTACAGTGTGAGAGGGTACACTAAGTGGGTACAGTGTTACAGGGTAAAGTGTTAGAGGATATAGTGTTAGAGGATACAGTGTTAGAGGGTACAGTGTTAGAGGGTTCAGTGTTAGATGGTACAGTATGAGAGGATACAGTGTTAGATAATACAGTGTGAGAGGCTACAGTGTGAGAGGGTACAGTGTTAGAGGATACAGTGTTAGAGGGTACGGTGTTAGAGGGTACATGGTTGGAGGGTACAGTGTTAGAGGGTAGTGTTAGAGGTTACACTGTTAGAGGGTACAGTGTTAGATGGTGTGGTGTTAGAGGGTACGGTGTTAGAGGTTACAGTGTTAGAGGTTACTGTATTAGAGGATACAGTGTTAGAGTTGTGAGTGTTAGAGGGTAGTGTTATAGGTTACAGTGTTAGAGGATACAGTGTTTGAGGGTACAGTGTTAGAGGGTACAGTGTGAGAGGGTAGTTGTTAGAGGTGACAGTGTTAGAGGTTACAGTGTTAGAGGGTACAATATTAGAGGGTACAATATTAAAGGATACAGTGTTAGAGGGTACAGTGTGAGAGGATACAGTGTTAGAGGCTACATTGTTAGAGGATACAGTGTTAGAGGGTACAGTGTTAGAGGATACATTGTTAGAGGATACATTGTTAGAGGATACAGTGTTAGAGTGTAGAGTGTTAGAGTGTAGAGTGTTAGAGTGTAGAGTGTTAGAGGGTAGTGTTAGAGGTTACAGTTTTAGAGGATACTGTGCTAGAGGGTACAGTGTTAGAGGGTACAGTGTTAAAGGGTAGAATGTTAGAGGGTACAGTAAGAGGTTACAGTATTAGAGGTTACAGTGTTAGAGGGCACGTGTTAGAGGGTACGGTGTTAGAGGGAACAGTGTTAGAGGGTAGAGTGTTAGAGGGTACAATAAGAGGGTACAGTGTAAGAAGTTACAGTGTGAGAGGGTATAGTGTTACAAAATACAGTGTGAGAGACTACAGTGTGAGAGGGTACACTGTTAGAGGGTACAGTGTTAGAAAATACAGTGTGCGAGACTAGAGTGTGAAAGGGTACAGTGTGAGAGGGTACTGTGTTAGAGGGTACAGTTAGAGGTTACGGTTTTAGAAGTTACAGTATAAGAGGCTACAGTGTTAGAGCATACAGTGTGAGAGGGTACAGTGTTACACTGTGGAGTATTAGAGGGTAGTGTTAGAGGTTACAGTGTTAGAGGATACAGTGTTTTAGGGTACAGTTTTAGAGGGTACAGTGTCAGAAGTTACAGTGTTAGAGGGTACCGTGTTAGAGGGTACAGTGTGAGAGGGTACAGTATTAGAGGGTACAGTTAGAGGTTACAGTGTTAGAGGTTACAGAGTGAGAAGGTACAGTGTGAGAGGATACAGTGTTAGAGTATATAGTGTTAGAGGTTACAGTGTTAGAGGCTACAGTATTAGAGGCTACAGTGTTAGAGGGTACAGTGTTAGAGGTTACAGTATTAGAGGGTACAGTGTGAGAGGGTACAATATTAGAGGTACAGTATTAGAGGATACAGTGTTAGAGGGTACAGTGTTAGAGGTTACAGTGTTAGAGGGTACAGTGTTAGAGGGTACAGTATGTGAGGGTACAGTATGTGAGGGTACAGTGTGAGAGGACACAGTGTTAGAGGTTACAGTGTTATAGGGTACAGTGTGAAAGATACAGCATTAGAGGGTACGGTGTTAGATGGTACAATGTGATAGGATACAGTAAGAGGGTACAGTGTTAGAGGGTACAGTGTTAGAGGATACAGTATTAGAGGGTACAGTGTTAGAGGGTACGGTTTAGAGCGTACAGTGTTAGAGGATACAGTGTTACAGTGTAGAGTGTTAGGGGGTAGTGTTAGAGGTTACAGTGTTAGAGAATACAGTGTTACAGGGTACAGTGTTAGAGGGTACGGTGTCAGATGTTACAGTGTTAGAGGGTTCAGTGTTAGACGGTACAGTGTGAGAGGTTACAGTGTTAGAGGTTACAGTGTTAGAGGGTACAGTGTTAGAGGTACAGGGTTAGAGGATACAGTGTTAGATAATACAGCGTGAGAGACTACAGTGTGAGAGTGTACAGTGTGAGAGTGTACAGTTAGAGGTTACGGTATTAGAGGTTACAGTGTGAGAGGTTACAGTGTGAGAGGGTACAGTGTTAGAGGATACAGTGTTAGAGGGTACAGTGTTAGAGCTTACAGTTTTAGCGGTTACAGTGTGAGAGGGTACAATGTTAATGGATACAGTGTTAGAGGGTACGGTGTTAGAGCATACAGTGTGAGAGGGTACAGTGTTACACTGTAGAGTGTTAGAGGGTAGTGTTAGAGGTTACAGTGTCAGAGGTTACAGTGTTAGAGGGTACAGTGTTAGAGGGTATGGTGTTAGAGGGTACAGTGTGAGAGGGTACCGTGTTAGAGGGTACAATGTTAGAGGGTACAGTGTTAGAGGGTACAGTGTTAGAGGTTACAGTGTTATAGGGTACAGTGTGAAAGATACATCATTGGAGGGTACGGTGTTAGATGGTACAATGTGATAGGGTACAGTAAGAGGGTACAGTGTTACAGTGTAGAGTGTTAGAGGATAGTGTTAGAGGTTACAGTGTTAGAGGATACAGTATTAGAGGGTACAGTGTTAGAGGGTACAGTGTTAGATAATACCACGTGAGAGACTACAGTGTGAGAGGGCACAGTGTGAGAGGGTACAGTGTGAGAGGGTACAGTTAGAGGTTACAGTGTTAGAGGTTACAGTGTGAGAGGGTACAGTATTAGATGATACAGTTTTAGAGGGAACAGTGTTAGAGGGTACCGTGTTAGAGGGTACAGTGTGAGAGGGTACAGTGTTAGAGGGTACAGTTAGAGGTTACAGTGTTAGAGGTTACAGAGTGAGAAGGTACAGTGTGAGAGGATGCAGTGTTAGAGTATACAGTGTTAGAGGTTACAGTGTTAGAGGCTACAGTATTAGAGGGTACAGTGTTTGAGGGTACAGTGTTAGAGGTTACAGTATTAGAAGGTACAGTGTGAGAGGGTACAATATTAGAGGTACAGTATTAGAGGATACAGTGTTAGTGGGTACAGTGTTAGAGGTTACAGTGTTAGAGGGTACAGTGTTAGAGGGTACAGTTTTAGAGGGTACGGTGTCAGAGGTTACAGTGTTAGAGGGTACCGTGTTAGAGGGTACAGTGTGAGAGGGTACAGTGTTAGAGGGTACAGTTAGAGGTTACAGTTTTAGAGGATACAGTGTTAGAGGTTACAGTGTTAGAGGCTACAGTATTATAGGGTACAGTGTTAGAGGTTACAGTATTAGAGGGTACAGTGTGAGAGGGTACTATATTAGAGGTACAGTATTAGAGGATACAGTGTTAGAGGGTACAGTGTTAGAGGTTACAGTGTTAGAGGGTACAGTGTTAGAGGGTACAGTGTTAGAGGGTACAGTATGTGAGGGTACAGTGTAAGAGGGTGCAGTGTAAGAGGACACAGTGTTAGAGGTTACAGTGTTATAGGGTACAGTGTAAAAGATACAGCATTAGAGGGTACGGTGTTAGATGGTACAATGTGATAGGATACAGTAAGAGGGTAAAGTGTTAGCGGGTACAGTGTTAGAGGATACATTGTTAGAGTTATGAGTGTTAGAGGGTAGTGTTAGAGGTTACAGTGTTAGAGGATACAGTATTAGAGGGTACAGTGTTAGAGGGTACGGTTTAGAGCGTACAGTGTTAGAGGATACAGTGTTACAGTGTAGAGTGTTAGAGGGTAGTGTTAGAGGTTACAGTGTTAGAGAATACAGTGTTACAGGGTACAGTGTTAGAGGGTACGGTGTCAGATGTTACAGTGTTAGAGGGTTCAGTGTTAGACGGTACAGTGTGAGAGGGTACAGTGTTAGAGGGTACAGTGTTAGAGGTACAGGGTTAGAGGATACAGTGTTAGATAATACAGCGTGAGAGACTACAGTGTGAGAGTGTACAGTGTGAGAGGGTACAGTTAGAGGTTACGGTATTAGAGGTTACAGTGTGAGAGGTTACAGTGTGAGAGGGTACAGTGTTAGAGGATACAGTGTTAGAGGGTACAGTGTTAGAGCTTACATTTTTAGAGGTTACAGTGTGAGAGGGTACAGTGTTAATGGATACAGTGTTAGAGGGTACGGTGTTAGAGCATACAGTGTGAGAGGGTACAGTGTTACACTGTAGAGTGTTAGAGGGTAGTGTTAGAGGTTACAGTGTTAGAGGATACAGTGTTTTAGGGTACAGTGTTAGAGGGTACAGTGTCAGAGGTTACAGTGTTAGAGGGTACAGTGTTAGAGGGTATGGTGTTAGAGGGTACAGTGTGAGAGGGTACCGTGTTAGAGGGTACAGTGTTAGAGGGTACAGTGTTAGAGGTTACAGTGTTAGAGGTTACAGTGTTATAGGGTACAGTGTGAAAGATACATCATTGGAGGGTACGGTGTTAGATGGTACAATGTGATAGGGTACAGTAAGAGGGTACAGTGTTACAGTGTAGAGTGTTAGAGGATAGTGTTAGAGGTTACAGTGTTAGAGGATACAGTATTAGAGGGTACAGTGTTAGAGGGTACAGTGTTAGATAATACCACGTGAGAGACTACAGTGTGAGAGGGCACAGTGTGAGAGGGTACAGTGTGAGAGGGTACAGTTAGAGGTTACGGTATTAGAGGTTACAGTGTGAGAGGGTACAGTATTAGATGATACAGTTTTAGAGGGAACAGTGTTAGAGGGTACAGTGTTGGAGGGTACAGTGTTACAGGCTAGTGTTAGAGGTTACAGTGTTAGAGGGTACACTGTTAGAGGTTACAGTGTTAGAGGGTACGGTGTTAGAGGTTAAAGTGTTAGAGGTTACAGTGTTAGAGGTTACAGTGTTAGAGGGTAGAATGTTGGAGGGTACAGTGTGAGAGTGTACGGTGTTAGAGGGTACAGTGATAGAGGTTACAATGTTAGAGGTTACGGTGTTAGTGATTACAGTGTTCGATGGTACAGTATTAGAGGGTACGGTGTTATAGGGTATAGTGTTAGAGGGTACAGTTTTAGAGGTTACAGTTTTAGAGGTTACAGTGTTATAGGATACAGTGTGAAAGATACAGCATTAGAGGGTACAGTGTTAGTTGGTACAATGTGAGAGGGTACAGTTAGAGGGTACAGTGTTAGAGGGTACGGTGTTAGAGGTTACAGTGTTAGAGGTTACAGTGTTAGAGGGTAGAATGTTAGAGGGAACAGTGTAAGAGTGTACGGTGTTAGAGGGTACAGTGATAGAGGTTACAATGTTAGAGGTTACGGTGTTAGTGGTTAGAGTGTTCGATCATACAGTGTTAGAGGGTACGGTGTTAGAGGGTATGGTGTTAGAGGGTTCAGTATGTGAGGGTATAGTGTTAGAGGGTACAGTGTGAGAGGACACAGTGTTAGAGGTTACAGTGTTATAGGGTAAAGTGTGAAAGATACAGCATTAGAGGGTACGGTGTTAGATGGTACAATGTGATAGGATACAGTAAGAGGGTACAGTGTTCGAGGGTACAGTGTTAGAGGATACAGTGTTAGAGTTATGAGTGTTAGAGGATAGTGTTAGAGGTTACAGTGTTAGAGGATACAGTATTAGAGGGTACAGTGTTAGAGGGTACGGTTTAGAGCGTACAGTGTTTGAGGATACAGTGTTACAGTGTAGAGTTAGAGGTTACAGTGTTAGAGGGTACAGTGTTAGAGGTACAGGGTTAGAGGATACAGTGTTAGATAATACAGCGTGAGAGACTACAGTGTGAGAGCGTACAGTGTGTGAGGGTACAGTTAGAGGTTACGGTGTTAGAGGTTACAGTGTGAGAGGGTACAGTGTTAGAGGATACAGTTTTAGAGGGTATGGTGTTAGAGGGTACAGTGTTGGAGGGTACAGTGTTAGAGGGTAGTGTTAGAGGTTACAGTGTTAGAGGTTACAGTGTTAGAGGGTACACTGTTAGAGGTTATAGTGTTAGAGGGTACGGTGTTAGAGGTTACGGTGTTAGAGGTTACAATGTTAGAGGTTACAGTGTTAGTGATTACAATGTTCGATGGTACAGTATCAGAGGGTACGGTGTTATAGGGTACAGTTTTAGAGGTTACAGTTTTAGAGGTTACAGTTTTAGAGGTTACAGTGTTATAGGATACAGTGTGAAAGATATAGCATTAGAGGGTACAGTGTTAGCTGGTACAATGTGAGAGGGTACAGTTAGAGGCTACAGTGATAGAGGGTACAGTGTTAGAGGTTACAGTGTTAGAGGATACAGTGTTAGAGGATAGTGTAAGAGTTTACAATGTTAGAGGGTATGGTGTTACAGGATACGGTGTTAGAGGGTACAGTGTTGGAGGGTACAGTGTTAGAGGCTAGTGTTAGAGGTTACAGTGTTTGAGGTTACAATGTTAGAGGGTACACTGTTAGAGGGTACAGTGTTAGAGGGTACACTGTTAGAGGGTATTGTTAGAGGTTACAGTGTTAGAGCGTACACTGTTAGAGGTTACAGTGTTAGAGGTTACAGTGTTAGAGGATACAGTGTTAGAGGGTAGAATGTTAGAGGGTACAGTGTGAGAGTGTACGGAGTTAGAGGGTACAGTGATAGAGGTTACAATGTTAGAGGTTACGGTGTTAGTGGTTAGAGTGTTTGATGGTACATTGTTAGAGGGTACGGTGTTAGAGGGTATGGTGTTGGAGGGTCCAGTATGAGAGGGCACAGTGTTAGAGGGTACAGTGTTAGAGGTTACAGTGTTAGAGATTACAGTGTTATAGGGTACAGTGTGAAAGATACAGCATTAGAAGGTACAGTGTTAGATGGTACAATGTGAGAGGGTACAGTTAGAGGGTACAGTGTTAGAGGTTAGAGTTTTAGAGGGTACAGCGTTAGAGGGTACAGTGTTAGAGGTTACAGTGTTAGAGGATACAGTGTTAGAGGGTTACTGTGTGAGAGGGTACAGTAAGAGGGTACAATGTTAGAGGTTACCGTGTTAGTGGTTACAGTGTTCGATGGTAGAGTGTTAGAGGGAACGGTGTTATAGGGTATGGTGTTCGAGGGTACAGTGTGAGAGGGTACAGTGTTAGAGGGTACATTGTGAGAGGGCACAGTTTTAGAGGGTACAGTGTTAGAGGTTACAGTGTTAGAGGTTACAGTGTTATAGGGTACAGTGTGAGAAGGTACAGTGTTAGAGGTTACAGGGTTAGATGGTAGAGTGTTAGCAGGTACAGTGTTTGAGGGTACAGTGAGAGAGGGTACAGTGTTAGAGGTTACAGTGTTAGATGATCACGTCTGAGAGGGTACAGTGTGAGAGGGTACAGTGTGAGAGGGTACAGTGTGAGAGGGCACAGTGTTAGAGGGTACAGTGTTAGAGGGTACAGTGTTAGAGGTTACAGTTTTAGAGGTTACAGTGTGAGAGGGTACAGTGTGAGAGGGTACAGTGTTAGAGGGTACAGTGAGAGAGGGTACAGTGTTAGAGGATACAGTGTTACATCATTAGAGGGTACATCATTAGAGGGTACTTCACTAGAGGGTAGAGCATTAGAGGGGAGAGCATTAGAGGATACAGCATTAGAGGGTACAGCATTAGAGGGTACAGCATTAGCGGGTACAGTGTTAGAGGGTACAGTGTGAGAGGATGCAGTGTGAGAGGTTGCAGTGTTAGAGGGTACAGTGTTAGATGTTACAGTGTTAGAGCGTACAGTCCGAGAGGGTACAGTGTTAGAGGTTACAATGTTAGAGGGTAGACTGTTGGAGAGTACAGTGTTGGAGGGTACAGTGTTAGAGGGTACAGTGTTAGAGGTGACAATGTTAGAGGGTACAATGTTAGAGGTTACAATGTTAGAGGGTACAATGTTAGAGTGTACAATGCTATAGGTACAGTGTTAGAGGTTACAATTTTAGAGGGTACAATGTTAGACAGTACAATGTTAGAGGGTACAGTGTTAGAGGTTACAATGTTAGAGGGTACAATGTTAGAGGGTACAATGTTAGAGTGTACAATGTTATAGGTACAGTGTTAGAGGGTAAAATGTTAGAGGGTACAGTGTTAGAGGGTACAGTGTTAGAGGGTACAGTGTGAGAGGATACAGTGTGAGAGGGTACAGTGTGAGAGGGTACAATCTTAGAGGGTACAATGTTAGAGGTTACAATGTTAGAGGGTACTATATGAGGGACTCGAGTGTTAGAGGATACACTGTGAGGGTTTGGATACAGTAAATGGGAGCAACTGTTTCCTGTGGCAGAAGGGTCGGTAACCAGAGGGCACAGATTTAAGGCAATTGACAAAAGAACCAGAGGCTACATGAATAAAAGATAATTTACCGAATGATTTGTTATGATCTTGAATAAGAATTAGGAGCAGGAGTCGGCCATTCGGCCCCTCGAGCCTGCTCCGCCATTCAGTAAGATCATATCTGATCTTCTACCTCAACTCCACTTCCCTGAACTATCCCCATATCCCTTGATTCCCTTAATATCCAAACATCTATTGATCTTCTGCCTTGAATATACTCAAAGACTGAGCCTCCACAGCCCTCTGGGGCAGAGAATTCCAAAGATTCACCACCCTCTGAGTGAAGAAGTTTCTCCCCATCTCAGTCCGAAATGGCCGACCCCTTATCCTGAGACTGTGACCCCTGGTTCCAGACTCCCCAGCCCGGAGAAACAACCTCCCTGCATCTACCCTGTCAAGCCCTGTAAGAATTTTGTATGTTTCAATGAGATCACCTCTCATTCTTCTAAACTCTAGAGAATGTCGGCCTAGTCTACTCAATCTCTCCTCCTAGGAATGCACTGCCTGAAAGGGTGGTAGAGGCAGATTGAATAATAACATTCAAACAGGAATTGGAGTGGAAAGGTTTGAAGCATAATGGGAAAATAGTTAGGGAGTGGGACTAATTGGAGAGCTCTTTCAACATGATGGGCTGAATTCTGTGCGGTATCATTTTATGATTCTAAGTTATCATTCAGCAGATTGTTTAAAATAGCCTCAAAAGCTTCTCCTATAAGAAATGTACTGGTCTACACTTTGCAACCCATCTTTTTCTAAAAACTGGGGTTATGTTACTTGCTATCCAATATCTCCTGAATTTATTGAACTTACAAAGATGCCCTTTAAGTTCCACTAATTCCACTCCCCATTTCGTGCAAAACTCCCCTTAACCTGAAATAAGAGAGAAAATGCTGCAAATACTGAATAGCTTAGCCAGCAAGTCCGTGCTCCACGTGTATGTAGAATGTGTGAGGTTGCAGCCCCTCTGTCAATATTTGAAGGGGCTGCTCCTCAAATTCTGGCTGCACTTCAGACCCACGCTCCTGATCTTTGGGCACCCTGTGCGGAGGGGAGCGGGCAGGTCGGAAGGCCTCCTCGTAGGACTGCTCCTGGGCTTGGCCAAGGGGGTCATCAGCCGGTCCAGGCAGCGGGCGGTCGAGGGGGTCGTTCAGCCCGACTGCCTGCCTCTCTTCCGCGGTTACATCCGAGCCAGGGTGTCCCTGGAGATGGAGCACGCGGTGTCCACCGGTACGCTCGCGGCCTTCCGCCAGAGGTGGGCGCCGGAGGGACTGGAGTGCATCTTCACCCCTAGGAACAGGATTTTAATTTAATTTGATAAAGTTCCCAAGTTAATTTGGATTTATGGGTTCTAGTGCCCTTCCAAAAAGGGGGTACTTGATTTAAAAGTTCGATCTAAAATAGTTGTAGAGCTGTTGCATTGTGAGTGACTCAATAAAACCCCAGCCAGTTGGGTTCAGGGGATCCACGATGAGGTGTGCAGTTGTGAGCTTGGCAGATGAACTGGTAATGTGTAGTGTGATTGTTAAACCTTTCGTTAATAAACCAACTAGTTCTTAATTAAAAAATTTTTTAAAACTGACATGTTCAATTAACATTTCAGATGTGACCCTCCATCAGAAGTGAAGACTCTACTGTTGGAGCATCCCTGAAGGTAGCAGGACAGGTAGATAAAGTGGTTAAGAAGCTATACGGGATACTTGCCTTTATTAGCCGAGGCATAGAATATAAAAGCTGGGAGATTATGCTTGAATTGTATAAAACATGAGTTAGGCCACAGCTGGAGTACTGCGTGCAGGTCTGGCCACCGCATTACAGGAAAGATGTGATTGCTCTAGAGAGGGTACAGAGGAGATTTACGAGGATGTTGCCAGGACTGGAGAATTTTAGCTTATGAGGAAAGAGTGGATAGGCTGGGATTTGTTTTCTTTGGAACAGAGGAGGCTGAGGGGAGGCCTGATTGAGGTGTATAAAATTATGAGGGGCCTGGATAGAGTGGATAGGACGGACCTATTTCCCTTAGAAGAGAGGTCAACAACCAGGGGGCATAGAATTAAAGTAATTGGGGGAGGTTTAGAGAGGATTTGAGGGGAAATGTCTTCACCCAGAGGGTGGTGGGGGTCTGGAACTCACGGCCTGAAAAGGTGGTAGAGGCAGAAACCCTCACCATATTTAAAAAGTACTTGGATGTGCACCTGCAGTGCCGTAACCTGCAGAGCTACGGACCGAGAGCTGGAAAGTGGGATTAGATGGATAGCTCTTGGTCGGCCGGCGCGGACACGATGAGCTGAAATGACCTCCTTCTGCATCATCAATTTCTACCATACTCTGACTAAGCTGTCTTTTCTTTTTACAAATGCTGAGTAAGTATTTCCAGCACTTGCGGTTTCTACCTCCAGCCGCCCTCCACTTTCCATTGCCTCCATAGTTGGACCTCGTCCAGCTGCTGCTGTGTTGTTGCTGGTAATCCAATAGCTGACTTGTGTTGACCTTGCGAGATCAGGGCCGCACCGTTTGGCTAACTGTGCGAGTGAAACAGTATGTTGTGGTTCAGCTTGCTCACAGAGCAGGGCTGCTGTGCCACTCACACAATAGCACCATGCTGGTGGCCACTCCTGACTCCTGATAGGGTGCAGCAAACCGAAAAGAAGACAGACTTGCATTTATATAGCGCCTTTCACGACCAGCGGATGTCCCAAAGCGCTTTACAGCTTAAGAAGTACTTTTTGGAGTGGAGTCACTGTTGTAATGTGGGAAGCGTGGCAGCCAATTTGCGCACAGCAAGCTCCCACAAACAGCCATGTGATAATGACCAGATAATCTGTTTTAACGATGTTGATTGAGGGATAAATATTGGCCAGGACACCGGGGATAACTCCCCTGCTCTTGTTTGAAATAGTGCCATGGGATCTTTTACATCCACCTGAGAGAGCAGAGGGGGCCTCGGTTTAACATCTCATCTGAAAGACAGCACCTCCGACAGTGCGGCACTCCACCAGCACTGCACTGGGAGTGTCAGCCTGGATTTATGTGCTCAAGTTCCTGGAGTGGGACTTGAACCCACAACCTTCTGACCCAGAGGCCAAGAGTGCTGCCCACTGAGCCACAGTTGACACTAGGAAATACGAGGGAAAATGACCCAAAGTTTGGTCAAAGAGGTATATTTTAAGGAGCGTCTTGAAGGAGGAAAGAGAGGTAGAGAGGCGGAGAGGTTTAAGCAGGGAGTTCCAGAGCTTGGGGCCCAGGCAACAGAAGGCACGGCCACCAATGGTGGAGTGATTATAATCAGGGATGCTCAGGGGGGCAGGATTAGAGGAGCGCAGACATCTCGGAGGGTTGTGGGGCTGGAGGAGATTACAGAGATAGGGAGGGGCGAGGCCACGGAGGGATTTGCAAACAAGGATGAGAATTTAAAATCGCTTAACCGGGAGCCAACGTAGGCCAGCGAGCACAGGGAAGATGGATGATATGTGCCGAGGATGCACTGGGTAATAGTCAATCTATTAGTTACTGTACAACTGAGATACCCAATGGTACTAGCTCCACAGTTTAGTAGCTGAAATGATTAGAGAACTCTTGGTTTCATTGATTTTCGATATAATTTCTGTCTCTAAGCATTCTCGTCTGCTCAAATTTCACCCAGAAGTTCTATTTTTATTCCTCATTTTACTGTAAATAGAACCACCGTACATCAGAGGAATCTCATCTGCGTACTCATCAATAGCTGTGCCGTAAATAACTGAGAAATACAATGCCTTCTTTACTCATGCGCTGATTGGCGTGGGCCGTCGTCATTGCGTTGAGATGCTCCCAATGAACTCGGTAAACATGCATCGAATCCGTGTGACAACCCTCACTTGCCTGTCAAGCCCCCCCCCTGCACAAGCAGAGCGGCTGGCAGCCCATGTGAGAGATACTGTGGCAGGGAGTCCGTGTGGGACGGAGTGAGTGAGTGCCAACACTTGGGTTTGTGTGTGTGGGACACAGAAAGGCAGCGAGGGCTGAGCGAGCGCTGCGGCTACCAGGGAGCTCAGGTGAGGGAGGGGCTGTACCAGAGAGGCCGTGTACAGGAGAGAACGTGGTCGGGAGTTCAGAAAGGTTTGCATTTATCACAGGATCATAGAAATTTACAGCACGGAAGGAGGCCATTCGGCCCATCGTGTCCGTGCCGGCCAACCAAGAGCTACCCATCCTAATCCCACTTTCCAGCTCTCTGTCCGTAGCCCTGTGGGTTACGGCACTTCAGGTGCACATCCAAGTATTTTGTTAATGTGGTGAGGGTTTCTGCCTCTACCACCCTTTCAGGTCGTGAGTTCCAGACCCCCACCACCCTCTGGGTGAAGACATTTCCCCTCAAATCCCCTCTAAACCTCCCCCCAATTACTTTAAATCTATATCCCCTGGTTATTGACCCCTTTGCTAAGGGAAATAAGTCCGTCCTATCCACTCTATCTCTCTATCTAGGCCTCTCAGAATTTTATACACCTCAATAAGGTCTCCCCTCAGCCTCCTCTGTTCCAAAGAAAACAACCCCAGCCTATCCAATCTTTCCTCATCGCTAAAATTCGATAGAAGGAAAGACTTGCATTTATATAGCGCCTTTCACAACCTCAGGATGTCCCCAAGCGCTTTACAACCAATGAAGTACTTTTTGAGTGTAGTCACTGTTGTAATGTGGGAAACGCAGCAGCCAATTTGCGCACAGCAAGCTCCCACAAACAGCAATATGATAATGACCAGATGGTCTGTTTTTGTTATGTTGATTAAGGGATAAATATTGGCCCCAGGACACCGGGGATAACTCCCCTGCTCTTTTTCAAATAGTGCCATGGGATCTTTTACGTCCAGCTGAGAGAGCAGGCGGGGCCTCGGTTTAACGTCTCACACGGAAGACAGCACCTCCGACAGTGTGGCACTCCCTCAGCACTGCCCCTCCGACAGTGTGGTACTCCCTCAGCATTGCCCCTCCGACAGTGCGGCACTCCCTCAGCACTGCCCCTCCGACAGTGCGGCACTGCCTCAGTACTGACCCTCCGACAGTGCGGCACTCCCTCAGCACTGCCCCTCCGACGGTGCGGCACTCTCTCAGTACTGACCCTCCAACAGTGCGTCACTCCCTCAGCACTGCCCCTCCGACAGTGCGGCACTCCCTCAGCACTGCCCCTCTGACAGTGCGGCACTCCCTCAACACTGCCCTTCCGACAGTGCGGCACTCCCTCGGCACTGCCCCTCCGACAGTGCGCCGCTCTCTCAGTACTGAACTGGGAGTGTCAGCTTAGATTTTGTGCTCAAGTCTCTGGAGTGGGACTGTACAACCTTCTGATTCAGAAGCGAGGGTGCTATCTACTGAGTCATGGCTGACACTTTATGATGGCTCTAGAAATAGCAGTCCAAAGAAATCTTTTCCCTCTCTATGGGCTAGAACCTTCACTTTTTTTGCATGCTTAAAGCCCACTTAATGCCCATTTTACCCCTGAAATGACATATAATGCCCAGATATCGCCCATTTAGCAACAAAATGGAAATTGACGGGCATTTTTAGAAAATTTACCTGCGAGCGTTACTTTCCCCTGTGCTTAACGCTGGGAAAAAATATTACCGCCTGCCCACTGTTTTGGGGTGAACTCATCAGAATGGCCGAAATCAACACCCATAATATCGGCCAGCGTTACTTTCCGCACAGATTTAACGCCGAGATTCAATATTAACGCCCGCCCACTTTTTTTTGTCGTAACGAGCATATTTACCGAAACTAGCGGCCATGAGATTGCCCAGGGTCAATTTCACCGCCTCGCACACATATCGCCCACAATATCGCTCACCCAAAAAACGCCCAGAAAAAGTGGAACTAACCGGAACGAATCACAGCGTTATGGACGCCATGTTCTACATCACATGTTGCATCCTTTAAAAGGCTGTGCTTCAACCTTGGTGGAGTTCGGATGTACTCTGCAGGTCATTGGAGTTGATGTGAACATCTTTACAAACATCTTGACCACACTGTGACCGACTGGAATTGAATAGGTGCCTTCGTCAGGACTTTCCTTGTTTGTGAGCAATCGATGGAAAACAGAGAGCTACTGCAATGGGGCCTGTCCTTTCTCACCCTCTCTTGGTGACCAATTACGTGCAGCAGACTCAGCATCGCCGAAGGAATGTTGCACTGCATTATGTGCCCAATGTAAGACGTGCCAGACTGATGAGGAGGACCAGACCCCCCGCAAGTACAAGGAGAAGCATTCTTACCTCGAATTACCCGACACCACCTGCCTTTGGAGACTGCGCTTCCACAAAGAGGTTATCAGGTATGCCAGCTCATAAGGGGAGATCTGCAGTCTGCCAGCACCATCAGTACTGCAAAGTCACCGCGGCACTGTCATTCTACGCCTCGGGTTCTTTTCAGGTCACAACTGGAGACATTTGCGGACTTTCTCAGCATGCCACGCATCGCTGCATTGGACAGGTCACTGGAACCCTGTAAGCACGCAGGAGGGATTTAATCAGCTTCCCTATGACCAGGGAGGCACAGAGTGAGAGGGCTCTAGGATTCTCCAGAATTGCAAACTTCCCGAAGGTGCAGGGAGCAATAGACTGTACGCACATCACGATGCGGGCACCTTTTCAGGATGCAGAGGTTTTCAGGAACCGCAAGCGATTCCACTCCCTGAATGTCCAACTGGTTGTCGACCACCAGCAAATTATAATGGCAGTGAATGCTCAATTTCCGGGCAGCAGCCATGATGTTCACATCCTGCATGAGAGCACTGTATCTGACTTGTTTAACAATCAGCTACAAGGTCAATGCTGGATGCTTGGAGACAAAGGATATGGCCTCGCCACCTGGCTGATGATCCTATGGCGTGACACCCACACAAGACCAAGAGGCGATATAACGATAGCCACAGAGCAAATCGCAATATCGTGGAGAAAACCATTGGAGATCTGAAGCAGCGCTTTAGATGCCTGGACCACTCAGGAGGCGAGCTCCAATACCACCCTGAGCAAGTAGCTCAATTCGTGATGGTGTGCTCCATGCTACACAACTTGGCTATCAGGAGGGAACAAGAATTGCCTGATGAGTCTGGCAGTCCACCTCACCAGAGAGAGGAAGAGGAGGATGAGGAGGTGGACGCTGATATCAGCCCAGACAATCAGGCTGACACTGAAGCCAAGCCCCCGCCCCCCTGTAGATCACATAAAAGGGCCCATGGTGGCATGATAGCTGCAAGAGCCTTACATCAGGAGCTCATCAATGATCGCTTTGCCTGAAAGCACATTGGTGTTATTTACAAGGCTAACACACTGCTGGGTGTGCAGGTGATACATCAATGGTGGGCATCACCTTGGTGACAGTTAAAGTTTAAGTTGATTGAAGTTAAGTGTAATAATACCCTTTGATGTTAAGGAATCACCAGCGTGTAACAGTGCAGCTATCTGAGCCAATGTGCTACAAAGTTTTGGAAAATAAAAAATATTTAAACCAAACATTAGTCTGAAATCATCAGTATTTCTGTACAAACCAACGCTCCCCCCACCCCCTCAACCCCCACTTCTCCTCCCCACCTCTACCCCTTCCCCTCCTGACTCCAAGCTGCCTGGCCGAGGAGCTCCTCAGGCGATGCTTCATTGGGGGGGGGAGGGGGGGTTAACGGCTGAAACGCTGCTTGGACAGATACGGGAGAGGACAGTCCCGAGGTGAGAACGTGCTCCAAACCAGAAGCAAGATGTTGCTGCTGGCTCTCGTGTGGTTGGCAATGGAGGTGTGGCACCTTGGGGTGCAGTGCCGCGCTCCGGGGCCACTGGGAGCCCTCTGCCACCAGTGTTCCTGGCTACCAGCTCCAGGGCCTCCTCCATCCCTTCCATGTTATATCTTATTTGTTGGACAAAAAATCATTGCTAACTATGTTCTTGGTGCTTAGTAGGCTTTTTGCTGCTGGTGAATCTCCCTCGTGCCTCCCACAACAGCCAGACAAGCTCACACCACACCCACACACGCTTTCAGTGCCTCTGAACTCCCTCTCTCTCTGTCACCTCTTCTGCGCGTGTCATGATGACCCTTGACCTCCTGAATCACGGGAATCGAGCGTTGCCATGCCATTGCTAAGGGCGGCCACACTTTACGGCAGAAGATCAAAATGATTTAACGCTACCGCACATTTCATGTCGCTCGCGGTAACGCCCATTTTCAAAAATGGAGACTAGATACTTTGAGAATGGGCGAGAAGCCAGCGATCTGAAAACCCTTTTTTACCGCTGGAAATAACGTCCATTTTTGGGCAAAAAGCATGAAAGTGGAGGTTCTCGCCCCATATCCCTGAATCCAATTGACCGTTCGGTAATTTGTTCTCTCTCTGTAATGTGTCAACTTGGCTCACTGATTCCACACTTGCCTGAGTTAGAAGGTGATGGCTTCAAGCCCCCCATCCAGAGATTTGACCACATTATCTAGACTCATTCTTCAGTGCATTACTGAGTTGCACTGTCAGTGGTATCGTCAATCAGATAAGTCCTTGAACTGAGGCTCCATCTGCCTGTTCAGCTGAATGTAAAAATCCTGTGGCACTGTTCAGAGAAAAGAGTTCTGCTGCTGTTTGGTCAATAGTTCTCCCTCAGGTTGAGTAGGTTGGACCTCTACTCATTGAAGTTTAGAAGAATGAGAGGCGATCTTATCGAAACATATAAGATAATGAGGGATCTCAATAAGGTGGATGCAGAGAGGCTATTTCCACTCATAGGGGAAACTAAAACTAGGGGACATTGTCTCAGAATAAGGGGCCACCCATTTAAAACTGAGATGAGGAGGAATTTCTTCTCTCAGAGGGTTGTAAATCTGTGGAATTCTCTGCCCCAGAGAGCTGTGGAGGCTGGGTCATTGAATATAGTTAAGGTGGAGATGGACAGATTTTTGAGCGATAAGGGAGTGAAGGGTTATGGGGAGCGGGCGGGGAAGTGGAGCTGAGTCCATGATCAGATCAGCCATGGTCGTATTAAATGGCGGAGCAGGCTCAAGGGGCCGAATGGCCGACTCCTGCTCCGATTTCTTACGTTCTTAAAACAGGTCATTCATCTCAGTGCTGTTTGTAGGATCTTGTTGTGCACCAATTGCCTAGCTAACACCAGTGACTACACTTCAAAAGTAATGTATTAATTGTGAAGCACTCATGGATCTTAAAGCCAATTTTGACTTACTCTCTGGGGTCATTTCAACCGAACCCGTGGGGCAGAAAGTCCGCCAGATATTCTTGAGTGCCACCGGAATATTAAATGGGCAGGCTGTAAATCGTGTTGCACCCGAATTGGTCAGCTTTCCAATGGTTGGGTTAAAATTGTACCCAGACTGTAGTTTGTGTGCAAATCTCCCTCTGCATCTTGTCTGTATTAGTCTGTATTGTTGTCATAGTCAATGTATTTACCGAGGCGTATGAAAGCATGGGCCTTAAACTAAACATCCGTAAGACAAAGGTCCTCCACCAGTCTGTCCTCGCCGCACAGCACTGCTCCCCAGTCATCAAAATCCATGCCCCGGCCCTGGACAATGTGGACCACTTCCCATACCTTGGGAGCGTCTTATCAACAACAGCAGACATTGACGACGAGATTCAACACCGCCTCCAGTGCGCCAGTGCAGCCTTCGGCCGCCTGAGGAAAAAAGTGTTTGAAGACCAGACCCTCAAATCTGCCACCAAGCTCATGGTCTACAGGGCTGTAGTAATACCCACCCTCCTGTATGGCTCAGAGACATGGACCATGTACAGTAGACACCTCAAGTCGCTGGAGAAATACCACCAATGATGTCTCCGCAAGGTCCTACAAATCCCCTGGGAGGACAGACGCATCAACATTAGCGTCATTGACCAGGCCAACATCCCCAGCATTGAAGCACTGACCACACTCGATCAGCTTCGCTGGGCAGGTCACATAGTCCGCATGCCAGATACGAGACTCCCAAAGCAAACGCTCTACTCGGAACTCCTTCACGGCAAATGTGCCAAAGGTGGGCAGAGGAAATGTTACAAGGACACCCTCAAAGCCTCCCTGATAAAGTGCAACATCCCCACTGACACCTGGGAGTCCCTGGCCAAAGACCGCCCTAAGTGGCGGAAGTGCATCCGGGAGGGAGCTGAGCACCTCGAGTCTCGTCGCCGAGAGCATGCAGAAACCAAGCGCAGGCAGCGGAAGGAGCGAGCGGCAAACCAGTCCCACCCTCCCTTTCCCTCAACCATTGTCTGTCCCACCTGTGACAGGGACTGTGGCTCTCGTATTGGACTGTTCAGCCACCTAAGGACTCACTTTTAGAGTGAAAGCAAGCCTTCCTCGATTCCGAGGGACTGCCTATGATGATGATGATGATGCACCTTGTCTGTATTCCATCTTTCCTACACACCTCTCAGTAATTCATGGTAGTATTCTCCAGTCTGCTGTCTCTGTCTCACTAGTTTGTGTCAGTCTTTGTGTGCATGTCCCTATGCTATATCCCGCTCCAGAGTCTTGAGCACATAAATCTAGGCTGACACTCCAGTGCAGCGCTGAGGGAGTGCTGCACTGTTGGAGGTGCCGTCTTTCAGATGAGACGTTAAACCGAGGCCCCGTCTGTTCTCTCAGGTGGACGTAAACGAT
Source organism: Pristiophorus japonicus (assembly GCF_044704955.1). NCBI lineage: Eukaryota > Metazoa > Chordata > Chondrichthyes > Pristiophoridae > Pristiophorus > Pristiophorus japonicus. The sequence goes on along the minus strand of NC_091998.1, from coordinate 64,498,328 downwards.
CCCACGGCACTATTTTGGAGAAGAGCAGGGGAGTTCTCCCCGGTGTCCTGGCCAATATTTATCCCTCAATCAACATAACAAAAACAGATTATCTGGTCATTATCACATTGCTGTTTGTGGGAGCTTGCTGTGCGCAAATTGGCTGCCGCGTTTCCCACATTACAACAGCGACTACACTCCAAAAGTACTTCATTGGCTGTAAACGCTTGGAGATGTCCAGTGGTCGTGAAAGGCGCTATATAAATGCAAGTCTTTCTTTTATATACGCCATCATCTGGTTTACTGCCGACTTATCTTTAATTCAATGCGGGGCTGAAAAACGCAGGCAAACAGAGAACATTCTGCATGGTGGCACATACCCGCGGCATGACTAAGATCACCTCCGTCACATCGCCCGTCTCCGCCCCTGTCTCAACTCGTCCGCTGCTGAAACCCTCATCCGTGCCTTTGTTACCTCCAGACTTGACTATTCCAACGCACTCCTGGACGGTCTCCCACATTCTACCCTGCGTAAACTAGAGGTGATCCAAAACTCAGCTACCCGTGTCCTAACTCGCACCCAGTCCCGCTCACCCATCACCCCTGTGCTCGCTGCCCCCGTGTCCTAACTCGCACCGAGTCCCGCTCACCCATCACCCCTGTGCTCGCTGCCCCCGTGTCCTAACTCGCACCGAGTCCCGCTCACCCATCACCCCTGTGCTCACTGCCCCCGTGTCCTAACTCGCACCCAGTCCCGCTCACCCATCACCCCTGTGCTCGCTGACCTACATTGGCTGCTGGTTAAACAACGCCTCGATTTCAAAATTCTCATCTTTGTTTACAAATCTCTCCACGGCCTCGCCCCTCCCTATCTCTGTAATCGCCTCCAGCCCTTTAAAAAAAAACTCATGATACTCCTGTGAAGTGTCTTGGGACGTTTCACTATGTTAAAGGTGCTATATAAATATACGTTGTTGTTGTTGAGATATCTGCGCTCCTCTAATTCTGCCCTCCTGAGCATCCCTGATTATAAACGCTCCACCATCGGTGGCCGTGCCTTCAGCTGCCTGGGCCCCAAGCTCTGGAACTCCCTCCCTAAACCTCTCCGCCTCTCTACCTCTCTCCTCCTTCAAGACGCTCCTTAAAACCTACCTCTTTGACCAAGCTTTTGGTCATCTGCCCTAATTTCTTCTTAATTGGCTTGCTGTCAATTTTTTTGTCTCATAACATTCCTATGAAGCACCTTGGGCCCACGTTAAAGACGCTGTATAAATATAAGTTGTGGTTGTTGTTGGAACTTGTTGACACAGATTTCAGATCCGCAGTGAAAGTGTTGTGGCTTCAGTGGAATTAGTGCAGAGCCGAGGCCTAGATTACATGTGCCCTTCAGCTCTCTGCTGATCTATTCCTGTCTGCAAAACGCAGAGACAGCAAACAGCCTCCACAAACTGCGCTGTATTATTAATGAGCTGATAACGCTAACTTCATCAACACTACACCATTCTCTCAGAGACCGTCACAACCCAGGCAAAGCCAGGAACCTAATTTGGCACAGAGCAAAAACAAACACAAGAACATAAGAAGTAGGAGCAGGAATCGGCCACATGGCCCACTCAAGCCTGCTCTGCCATTCAATAAGATCATGGCTGATCTTGGCCTCAACTCCACTTCCCTGCCCGCTCCCCATAACTCTTCACTCCCCTATCGTTCAAAAATCTGTCTATCTCCACCTTAAATATATTCAATGACCCAGCCTCCACAGCTCTCTGGGGCAGAGAATGATACAGATTCACCACTCTTGGAGAAGAAATTCCTCCTCATCTCCGTTTTAAATGGGCGACCCGTTATTCTGAGACTATGCCCCCTAGTTCTAGATTCCCTCACGAGGGGAAACATCCTCTCTGCATCTCCCCTGTCAAGCCCCCTCATAATCTTATACATTTCAATAAGATCACCTCTCATTCTTCTAAACCCCAATGAGTATAGGCCAAACCTATTCAACCTTTTTTCATACGACAATCCCTTCATCTCAGGAATCAACCTCGTGAACCTTCTCTGAACTGCCTCCAATGCAAGTATATCCCTCCTTAAATAAGGAGACCAAAACTGTACGCAGTACTCCAGGTGTGGCCTCACCAACACCCTGTACAGTTGTAGCAGGACTTCTCTGCTTTTATACTCTATCCCCCTTGCAATAAAGGCCAACATTCCATTTGCCTTCCTAATTACTTGCTGTACCTGCATGCTAACCTTTTGCATTTCAATTACAAGGACCCCCAGATCCCTCTGTACCTGTTCGATAATTCATTCGCTGGAGTTGAACATCTTATCTCAAACCTTTGATAGTTTCAATTTTAAAGCAATCTTCAACTGCGAAGAAGGAATCAAGCTAACAGATTCCTCCCTATTTAAAAAAGGAGGCAGACAGAAAGCAGGAAACTATAGACCAGTTAGCCTAACATCTGTCGTTGGGGAAATGCTGGAGTCCATTATTAAGGAAGCAGTAGCGGGACATTTGGAAAAGCATAATTCAATCCAGCAGAGTCAGCATGGTTTTATGAAAGGAAAATCATGTTTGACAAATTTGCTGGAGTTCTCTGAGGATGCAACGAGCAAGATGGATAAGGGGAAACCAGTGGATGTGGTGTATTTGGATTTCCAGAATGCATTCGATAAGGTGCCACATAAAAGGTTACTGCACAAGATAATAGCTCACGGGGTTGGGGGTAATATATTAGCATGGATAGCGGATTGGCTAACTAACAGAAAACAGAGAGTCGGGATAAATGGGTAATTTTCCGGTTGGTAAACTGTAACTGCGGGGTGCCGCAGGGATCAGTGCTGGGTCCCCAACTATTTACAATCTATCTTAATGACTTGGATGAAGGGACCGAGTGTAATGTAGCCAAGTTTGCTGATACAAAGATGGGTGGGAAAGCAAATTGTGAGGAGGACACAAAAAATCTGCAAAGGGATATAGACAGGCTAAGTGAGTGGGAAAAAATTTGGCAGATGGAGTATAATGTGGGAAAATGTGAGGTTATCCACTTTGGCAGGAAAAATGTTTTAAAAAATTATTATTTAAATGGAGAGAAATTACTAAATGCTGCAGTACAGAGGGACCTGGGGCTCCTTGTGCACAAAAGTTAGTATGCAGATACAGCAAGTAATCAGGAAGGCAAATGGAATGCTGGCCTTCATTGCAAGGGGGATAGAGTATAAAAGCAGAGAAGTCCTGCTACAACTGTACAGGGTATTGGTGAGGCCACACCTAGAGTACAGCGTACAGTTTTGGTCTCCGTATTTAAGGATATATATTTGCATTGAAGACAGTTCAGAGAAGGTTCACTAGGTTGATTCCTGAGATAAAGAGGTTGTCTTATGAATTAAGGTTGAGCAGGTTGGGCCTATACTCATTGGAGTTTAGAAGAATGAGAGGTAATCTTATTGAAACATATAAGATTCTGAGGGGGCTCGACAAGGTAGATGCAAAGAGGATGTTTCCGCTCGGGGAAATCTAGAATTAGGGGGCATAGTTTCAGAATAAGGGACCGCCCATTTAGAACTGAGATGAGGAGGAATTTCTTCTGTAAGAGGGTTGTAAATCTGTGGAATTCTCTGCCCCAGAGAGCTGTGGAGGCTGGGTCATTGAATATAGTTAAGATGAGATAGACAGATTTTTGAACGATAAGGGAGTGAAACATAGAAACATAGAAACATAGAAAATAGGTGCAGGAGTAGGCCATTCGGCCCTTCGAGCCTGCACCACCATTCAATAAGATCATGGCTGATCATTCACCTCAGTACCCCTTTCCTGCTTTCTCTCCATACCTCTTGATCCCTTTAGCCGTAAGGGCCACATCTAACTCCCTTTTGAATATATCCAACGAACTGGCCTCAACAACTTTCTGTGGTAGAGAATTCCACAGGTTCACAATTCTCTGAGTGAAGAAGTTTCTCCTCATCTCGGTCCTAAATGGCTTATCCCTTATCCTTAGACAAAAAGAAACGGTAGTGGGGAAATGGGGAGGGGAGGCGATGAGAGAGCAGTGGAAGGGGGAGCAGTGGCTCGAAGGGAAAAAGTGGAGGAGGATAGACTTGGGAAGAGAGGTAGAACGGGGAGAGGAGAAAGGGTCGAGACATAGAAGGGCAAAGAGAGGACTTAAGGGGATCCAGCGAGGGATACGTTACAGAGAGATATAAACAGGAGCAGACAGAATCATAGAACGGTCACAGCACAGGAGGATCCCATTGGGCCAGTCGAGCCCGTGCCGGCTCTCTGCAGGAGCACCTCAGCCAATCCCACTCCCCCGCCCTTTCCCCGTAGCACGACACATCTCTCTCCTTCAGCTACGTATCCAACTCCCGTTTGAAAGCCACGATTGAGTCTGCCTCCAGCACCCTCTTAGGCAGCGCGTTCCATATCCTAACCACTCACTGCGTAAAAACCTTTTCCCTCATGTCGCCTTTGGTTCTTCTGCCAATCGCCTTAAATCTGTGTCCTCTGGTTCTCCACCCTTCCACCAATGGGAACAGTTTCTCTCGATCTCTCTGTCCAGACCCCTCGTGATTTTGAACACCTCGATCAAATCTTGTCTCAACCTTCTCTGCTCCAAGGAGAACAACCCCAGCTTCTCCAGTCTCTCCCCGTCACTGAAGTCCCTCATCCCCCTGGAACCATTCTGGTCAATCTCCTCCGCACCCTCTCTAAGGCCTTCACATCCTTCCCACAGTGTGGTGCCCAGAATTGGACACAGTGCTCCAGTTGAGGCTGAACCAATGTTTTATACAGGTTCATCATACCTTCTACACTTTTGTACTCTATGCTTCTATTTATGAAGCCCAGGATCCCGTAAGCGTTTTTAACCGCTTTCTCAACCTGCCCTGCCACCTTCGACGGTTTGTGCACATATACCCCCGGAGGTCTCTCGGTTCATGCACCCCCCTTTTTGTATTGTACCCTTGTACCATAGAAAATAATGAGTGAGAAAGATCAGGGAGTGAATGGCAATTGGAACAGCAAGAGAAACAACGGCAGATCAGGGAGGGAGGGCGAGGGTCAGGGAGTGAGGGCGAGGGTCAGGGAGTGAGGGCGAGGGTCAGGGAGGAAAAGGTGAGGGTCAGGGAGGAAAAGGTGAGGGTCAGGGAGGAAAAGGTGAGGGTCAGGGAGGAAAAGGTGAGGGTCAGGGAGGAAAAGGTGAGGGTCAGGGAGGAAAAGGAGGGTGGGTGAGGGGTGTGAAGGGGAATATAAAGACAGAGCTCTGTGAAAGAGTTGAAGAATACCAGGCCGGCAGAAGAGGCCGACAGGATTGCAATGCATTGTTACAGGTTCAGTGAGTTTATACACCCCCAGCACATCCCTCAGTGTAAAGATGCACTCTCTTTCTTTCTGACAGAAAGAGAGAAAGAAGGAAAGAAAGAGACAGGCAGAGAGAGAGAGCGAGAGAGAGCGCGAGAGAGAGACAGAGACAGAGAGAGACTCAGAGAGAGAGAGACACACAGAGAGAGAGAGAGAGAGAGAGAGAGAGAGACACAGAGACAGAGAGAGAAAGAGAGAGAGGGGGAGACAGAGAGAAGGAGAGACAGAGAGAGAGAGAGAGAGACACACAGAGAGAGAGAGAGAGAGAGAGACACAGAGAGAGAGAGAGAGAGACAGACACACACAGAGACAGAGAGAAAGGGAGAAAGAGAGAGAGGGGGGAGACAGAGACAGAGAGAAGGAGAGACAGAGAGAGAGAGACAGAGAGAGAACCACAGAGAGAGAGAGAGAGAGACAGACACACACTATGGGGCTATGGGGAGCGGGCGGGGAAGTGGAGCTGAGTCCATGATCGGATCAGCTCCTATTTCTTGTGTTCTTATGTTCTCAACATTTCAATTTCTAAAGCATTTCTCTGAGCGTTCCTTATCGCCTGTAAACTTAGAGATAGCTTCTACCTTCCATCCAAGAGATTTGTATCTAGAGAGTGCAAAGACTTTTCCTGGGCACTCAGTTCCAGTATGCCTGAGGAAGCGAATGTTTGAAGAGCAGGCCCTCAAATCTGTCACCAAACTTATGGTCTACAGGGCAGTAGTGATACCCGCCCTCCTGTATGACCCAGAGACGTGGACTATGTACTGCTCATAAACTCTTTTCAACTTGACAAAAAACAGATAATCTGGTCATTATCACATTTCTGTTTGTTGGTGCTTCTGTGTGCAACGAAGAAACAGAAACATAGAAAATAGGTGCAGGAGTAGGCCACTAGGCCCTTCGAGCCTGCACCACCATTCAATATGATCATGGCTGATCATGCAACTTTAGTATATGACAGGATACAGAGAAAATGCAGCAATATAACATTAGAGTAGGTAGACTCAATTGAACACTTAGTGCTGACTCAGGAACGATGGGCCTATTGGTCATTTTCACTGTAATTTCTATGATTTTATGATTTCTTCAGCTCCAGCTACCTCTACCGATATCGTGCCTGGGCCCAGTTCTCCTCCTGTGGCCTGTAAACTCTGCAAAGCAAACTTGTCCTAAGCTCTGGAACTCCCCCCCTAAACCTCTCCGCCTCTCTTTCCTCCTTTAAGGCGCTCCTTAAAACCTACCTCTTTGAACAAGTTTTTGGTCACTTGACCTAATATCTCCTCAGGTGGCTCAGTGACAAATTTTGTTTGAGAACGTTCTGGTGAATCACCCTGGAACATTGTACTACATTAAAGGCGCTATATAAATGCACTGTGTTGTTATACTGCACAATACCTCTGACCTGCCCAAGCCTCAGAGCGGCTGATTATATGTTCTGGAAGGATCCAAGTGGAGGGATATGCTTCATTACATCAGTGTCCTCTCCCTACTTGTGGTTGTCTCAAAATGGGTCATCCGCCAAAAAGAAAAAAAGACTTGAATTTATGCGGCCAATTTTCTGACCTCAGGATGTCCAAAAGTGCTTTACAAACAATGAAGCTCTTTTTGAAGTACAGTCACTGTTGTAATGTAGGAAATGTGACAACCAGATTTTGCACAGCAAGCTTCCACAAAGAGCAATGCAATGATAGCCAGATAATCTATTTTAGTGTTGTTGGTTGAGGGATAAATAATGGATGCACACTAAGTGAACTCCCCTGCTCTTCCAAATTGTGTCACAGCATCAATAACATCAACTTGAGAGGCCCTTAGTTTAATGTTTCATCTGAAAGATGGCAGCTCTGAAATATGAACTGTACAGTACTGAGGGTCAGAGCCAGGGGAACTGTACAGTACTGAGGGTCAGAGCCAGGGGAACTGTACAGTACTGAGGGTCAGAGCCAGGGGAACTGTACTGTACTGAGGGTCAGGGCCAGGGGAACTGTACTATACTGAGGGTCAGAGCCAGGGGAACTGTACTGTACTGAGGGTCAGGGCCAGGGGAACTGTACTGTACTGAGGGTCAGAGCCAGGGGAACTGTACTGTACTGAGGGTCAAAGCCAGGGGAACTGTACTGTACTGAGGGTCAGAGCCAGGGGAACTGTACTGTACTGAGGGTCAGGGCCAGGGGAACTGTACTGTACTGAGGGTCAGACCCAGTGGAACTGTACTGTACTGAGGGTTAGGGCCAGGGGAACTGTACTGTACTGAGGGTCAGAGCCAGGGGAACTGTACTGTACTGAGGGTCAGAGCCAGGGGAACTGTACTGTACTGAGGGTCAGGGCCAGGGGAACTGTACTGTACTGAGGGTTAGAGCCAGGGGAACTGTACTGTACTGACGGTCAGAGCCAGGGAAACTGTACTGTACTGAGGGTCAGAGCCAGGGGAACTGTACTGTACTGAGGGTCAGGACCAGGGGAACTGTACTGTACTGAGGGTCAGAGCCAGGGGAACTGTACTGTACTGAGGGTCAGGGCCAGGGGAACTGTACTCTACTGAGGGTCAGAGTCAGGGGAACTGTACTGTACTGAGGGTCAGAGCCAGGGGAACTGTACTGTACTGAGGGTCAGGGCCAGGGGAACTGTACTGTACTGAGGGTCAGAGCCAGGGGAACTGTACTGTACTGAGGGTCAGAGCCAGGGGAACTGTACTATACTGAGGGTCAGAGCCAGGGGAACTGTACTGTACTGAGGGTCAGGGCCAGGGGAACTGTACTGTACTGAGGGTCAGGGCCAGGGGAACTGTACTGTACTGAGGGTCAGGGCCAGGGGAACTGTACTATACTGAGGGTCAGACCCAGGGGAACTGTACTATACTGAGGGTCAGACCCAGGGGAACTGTACTGTACTGAAGGTCAGAGCCAGGGGAACTGTACTGTACTGAGGGTCAGACCCAGGGGAACTGTACTGTACTGAGGGTCAGGGCCAGGGGAACTGTACTGTACTGAGGGTCAGAGCCAGGGGAACTGTACTGTACTGAGGGTCAGAGCCAGGGGAACTGTACTGTACTGAGGGTTAGAACCAGGGGAACTGTACTGTACTGAGGTCTAGCAGCTTCACGAAAGGAGGGAAAAAAGTTGGTGAAAAGTAGAAAGAATTTTCAGAAACGCTTTTGGGAAGATGATGGTCATATCTGGAGGAAAGAGTCCCCTTTAATATCTCAGCTATTACCATCATCATCATAGGCGGTCCCTCGAAGCAAGGGTGATTTGCTTCCACACCAAAAAGGGATGAGCTCACAGGTGTTTCAATGAAGGGCCTAATATTCCAGATCCCGAACTACATCCTGAAGGGTGGAAGATGCCTGTGCGTGGATTTTTTTAACGTGGGGTGGCCGTTGCACACCAGCCACCACTATTACCGTATGCGTTGTCCCTGTAAAAGTGCTGTGTAGTGGACTGTCTGGGCGTGTGGGCCAAAGAGTTGGTTTTATGCGAGGAGTGGAATTCCGCCGACTGGGATCCACACATATACCGGTTAATTCTCGGGAAGGTGCGTGGAGGACAGGCGACTCTAGGGGTCCTGCCAGCTCACCCCGAGGCACAGCGCGCTTAGCCCTGCCTTGTGCGGGGGTTGGGGAATGGCCAGTGAACCTGCAGGCGGACGCACACCGGCCTGGGCAGCTCAGCGACCAAACAGTGTGGTTTCCCGGCGTAGGCCTGCAGCCTGAACTCCGGGTCCCGAAGACCGCCTGCTCGCTTCCATCAAAAAAACTCCGCGGGAAGCCCCGTGTCTTTGAGCCGGAGAAGTGACCAGCGGTGAACGCAAAGGACTTTCCTCCATGGGGTTCCTCGCAACAGTGCCCAGGAGATCAGTCTTCCATTCCTGGTGACTCCGGGACTACCCGGTGGGTCAGGAACCCTCGGCATTCTCGCCCGATCGGTGTCTCCCATAAGAACATAAGAAATAGGAGCAGGAGTAGGCCATATGGCCCCTCGAGCCTGCTCCGCCATTTAATACGATCATGGCTGATCCGATCATGGACTCAGCTCCACTTCCCTGCCCGCTCCCCATAATCCCTTATTCCCTTATCGTTTAAGAAACTGTCTATTTCTGTCTTAAATTTATTCAATGTCCCAGCTTCCACAGCTCTCTGAGGCAGCGAATTCCACAGATTTACAACCCTCTGAGAGAAGAAATTTCTCCTCATCTCAGTTTTAAATGGGCGGCCCCTTATTCTAAGATCATGCCCTCTAGTTCTAGTCTCCCCCATCAGTGGAAACATCCTCTCTGCATCCACCTTGTCAAGCCCCCTCAAAATCTTATACGTTTCTATAAGATCACCTCTCATTCTTCTGAATTCCAATGAGCAGAGGCCCAATCTATTCAACCTTTCCTCATAAGTCAACCCCCTCATCCCCAGAATCAACCGAGTGAACCTTCTCTGAACTGCCTCCAAAGCAAGTATATCCTTTTGTAAATATGGAAACCAAAACTGCATGCAGTATTCCAGGTGTGGCCTCACCAATACCCTGTATAGCTGTAGCAAGACTTCCCTGCTTTTATACTCCATCCCCTTTGCAATAAAGGCCAAGATTCCATTGACCTTCCTGATCACTTGCTGTACCTGCATACTATCCTTTTGTGTTTCATGCACAAGTACCCCCAGGTCCCGCTGTACTGCAGCACTTTGCAATCTTTCTCCATTTAAATAATAACTTGCTCTTTGATTTTTCTGCCAAAGGGCATGACCTCACACTTTCCAACATTAAACTCCATCTGCCAAATTTTTGCCCACTCACTTAGCCTGTCTAAGTCCTTTTGCAGATTTTTTGTGTCCTCCTCACACATTGCTTTTCCTCCTATCTTTGTATCGTCATCAAACTTGGCTACGTTACACTCAGTCCCTTCTTCCAAGTCGTTAATATAGATTGTAAATAGTTGGGGTCCCGGGCCAGTGCACCTCACCCTGAACCTGCCCTGCACTATTTCCAATGGTTGAATTTATATCTTAAATGATTTGAGTATAAGAGTAAAGACGTCTTACTGCAATTATATCGGGCCCTGGTGAGACCACACCTGGAGTATTGTGCACAGTTTTGGTCTCTTTACCTAAGGAAGGATATACTTGCCATAGAGGGAGTGCAACGAAGGTTCACCAGATCGATTCCTGGGATGGGGGGATTGTCCTATGAGGAGAGATTGAGTAGACCGATATTCTCTGGAGTTTAGAAGAATGAGAGGTGATCTCATTGAAACATATCAAATTCTTAGAGGGTTTGACAGGGTAGATGCAGGGAGGATGTTTCCCCCGGGCTGGGGAGTCTGGAACCAGGAGTCACAGTCTCAGAATAAGGGGTCGGACATCTAGGACTGAGATGAGGAGAAACTTCTTCACTCCTAGGGTGGTGAATCTTTGGAATTCTCTACCCCAGAGGGCTGTGGAGGCTCAGTCTTTGAGTATATTCAAGGCTGAGATCGATAGATTTTTGGATATTAAGGGAATCAAGGGATATGGGGGTAGTGCAGGGAAGTGGAGTTGAGGTGGAAGATCAGCCATGATCTCATTGAATGGCGGAGCAGGCTCGAGGGGCCGAATGGCCTACTCCTGCACCTATTTATTATGATCTTATGTTCTTAAATCTGTGCTGGATTGTAAATTATAAACCCAGCCTGGTGTGGTCTCAGTTGATAGATTCTTACGGCACACAGGCACCACAGGAGCACAGGGGCATCGTGGTTAAGTTACTGAACCAGTAATCCAGAGGCCTCAACCAATGATCCAGAGATGTGAGGTCAAATTCCACCACCGCAGCTGGGGAATTCAAATTCTGTTAATTAAATAAATCTGGAATTTAAATGTTAGTAATGGTGACATCGGGCTGAATTTTTCCCACCATTCTGCGTCGTATTTTTTGGCCTACGCTGTTTCTTTTTGGAGCAGACTAAAATCTGCAAGTTTCGCCAAGGTTTCTGCTCTGTTCTAATGTCGGTACGTCCGATTTTATTTTTTAGTTCACGATTTTTTGACGTCGCTAGGGGCGGAACCTGCCGGGTGCACCATTTCTGGCCATTTAGGCGAGTTTTGGCCAAGTACCATTTTTTACTAAAACGGCACACTGCACCCTTCTGAAAAACCTTCCCTACACTTCAGGAAATCGGTCCAGAGAAGAGAAAATCGTGGAAAGAAGCCGCCATTGTTTCAGCGGAGCTGAAGACATGGCGGGGGGGGAGGGGGAGTGGGGACAGAGGGCGGGGAGCGGGAGAGGGGGCCGTTCGGCCCAGGATAGGAACGGGTATGTTTGGGTGGGGGTGGGGGGGGGGGTGCCTTTCGGCCCAGGATAGGAACGGGTATGTTTGGGTGGGGGAGCGGGAGAGGGGGCCGTTCGGCCCAGGATAGGAACGGGTATGTTTGGGTGGGGGAGCGGGAGAGGGGGCCGTTCGGCCCAGGATAGGAACGGGTATGTTTGGGTGGGGGTGGGGGGGGGGGGCCGTTCGGCCCAGGATAGGAACGGGTATGTTTGGGTGGGGGTGGGGGGGGGTGCCTTTCGGCCCAGGATGGAAATGGCACCGGCATTGTAGAAATGAAAAAAATCTGTAAACGCTAAAAAGGAATAAAAGAATTTCATATTGATTCATATATTGAGATTTCAGTCTGTAGCCCCAAGTCTCGCTCAGTGATCTATTTTACAAAGGGGGGAAATGCTTTAGTTGTGACTTAGCCCTTCAAAGTGTCCCTCGTTACCCTGGCAGACCTTTAGCTCCACCCACGGAGCTGTAGGACAATCTGTGGCGCTCCAGAATAAAAGGTTCTTCCGGTGAAACTTGGAACGGTTTTGTTTGCCGCAGTCGGGCCACTAAACAATCGACATAGCTCTACAACTGCACCAGAAAACCTCCATGTGGAATTCTGAGCCCCGTCAAACTATCAGATTGTTGGAAAAACCCATCTGGTACATTAGGGAAGGAAATCTGCCGCCCTTACCCACTCTGGGCCTATACGTGACTCCAGACCCACAGCAATGTGGTTGCCTCTGAAGTGGCCTAGCGAGACACTCAGTTGTACCGAACTGCTAAAAGAAACTATAATAAGGCCTTCACCACACGGACTGCAGCGGTTCAAGAAGGCGGCTCACCACCACCTTCTCGAGCGCGATTGGGGATGGGCAATAAATGCCGGCCTTGCCATTTGCCATCGTGCCTGGTGCCAGCTCTTTGAAAGACGTGTCCCACTGCCCTGCTCCCTTTCTCAATAGCCCCACAAACTTCCACCACCCTTTCAGGCGGTGCAGAGTTGGGGGTTCAGTACCCGACAGATCCCAGGTGGTAAATAGGAACAATTCCTGCACAACTCATTCTTCATTCCTGGCTGCCTGCCTGTGAGTCCCGGACTCCCGATTCTCTGCTAATCTCACTCACCAAGTGGAGACATCACCCTGCCCAGGAACTCTCAGAACATTCATCGATTTAGGCTCAGTGGGCAGCACACTTGCCTCCGAGTCAGAAGGTTGTGGGTTCAAGCCCCACTCTAGGGACTTGAGCATAAAAATCTAGGCTAACACTCCAGTGCAGTGTTGAGGGAGTGCCGCACTGTTGGAGGGGCCGTCTTTCGGATGAGACGTTAAACCGAGGCCCCGTCTGCTCTCTCAGGTGGACGTAAAAAATCCCATGGCACTATTTCAAAGAGGGGCAGCGGGAGTTATCCCCGGTGTCCTGGCCAATATTTATCGCTCAATCAATATAACAAAAACAGATTATCTGCTTATTATCACATTGCTGTTTGTAGGAGCTTGCTGTGCACTAATTGGCTGCCGCGATTCCTACATTACAACAGTGACTAAAATGCAAAAAGTTGGCTGTAAGGTGCTTTGGGGCACCTGGTGGTCGTGAAAGGTGCTATAGAAATGCAAGTCTTTTTTAAAAACACTGCCATTTGTTTAGAAAGCCCAATTAGTAAAAGACATTTGCTGAGAGTTTGCCCAGGGTCGCGGGGTAACTCCCGAAAGGGCCAATGATACCTGTTCCCCCGGGGCTGAGAGTTTGCCCAGGGTCGCGGGGTAACTCCCGAAAGGGCCAATGATACCTGTTCCCCCGGGCCTGAGAGTTTTCCCAGGGTCGCGGGGTAACTCCCGAAAGGGCCAGTGATACCTGTTCCCCCGGGGCTGAGAGTTTGCCCAGGGTCGCGGGGTAACTCCCGAAAGGGCCAATGATACCTGTTCCCCCGGGGCTGAGAGTTTGCCCAGGGTCGCGGGGTAACTCCCGAAAGGGCCAGTGATACCTGTTCCCCCGGGGTTCCCGTGGGGTAACCCCCTTGAGGGAAGCCAAGTGTGGGCTGACAGGTCCATTTCACAGCAATGTGGGGAGGCAGGACAAGCCACAGCGGAGACTCAGCCAATCGCGGCTCTGGATTCTGAGTGCCTTTAGATTGGCCTTATTCAATGATCACCCAGAGAATTGAGTTATGACGGGTTGGTAATTGAAGGCTGCATTTCACAATGCACTCTCTCGGCTGGCTGCAACAGCATGCTGTCTGCGTCCTCTCCAATTCCCTCAACCTTTCCTCTCGCACAATGCAACAGTGGCTAACACAACGATGTGCATTTATACTGGGCCCTTCCCAACCTCAGGCCGTCCCAAAGCACAAATGCTTCAAATTGCTCAGCACCGTTTAATCTAGTGTCAGCTGTGGCTCAGTGGGCAGCCCTCGCGCCTCTGAGGCAGAAGGTTGTGGGTTTGAGTCCCACTCCTGGAACTTGAGCACAAAAATCTAGGCTGACACTGCAGTGCAGTGCTGAGGGAGCGCCGCACTGTCAGAGGTGCTGTCTTTCCGATGAGATGTTAAACCGAGGCCCCGTCTGCCCTCTCAGATGGATGTAAACAATCCCGTGGCACTATTTCTTAGTAAGAGCAGGGAAGGTGTACTGGCCTGACAAAAACAGATTCTCTGTTCATTATCACGTTGCTGTGTGTGGGAGCTTGCTGTGTTCAAACATTCCCACCTTACAACAGCGCACACACTCCAAAAGTACGTCATTGGCTGTAAAGCACTTTGAGGCAGACTTCTGCTGGTCTGAAAGGTGCTATATAAATGCAAGTCTTCCTTTCCCTTTATTCGCAAGCTAAAGCTGGCCAAGGGGCTGAGATTTGCACATAAGCCCTCTGCACATAGTTCTGTGACAGTTCAGCCAGATGCGTGCACAGTGTGTTTGAAGCTGGCTTGTGATCCCCTGCCCTTGTTGTCCAGTTTGAGATCATGGGTAGATCCTAGAATGATCGGGGGGGGGGTTTCCCTATCTAACCCCATCTAACCCCTGTGCTCAGCAGCACCCTTCCGCCATAGCTCTGTGCCCGGTGCCCAGCAGGGAGCCTCCTGGCTACATCATTATTTTAGTCCTAATTCTCGAAAAGAAGACAAAATGAAAGTTACCTTCCGTTGACATGGGTTCCAGGACCCCAAACTGTTTGAGAACTCCGATGAATAGCACAATCACGACAGCCACTGCTATTAACTCCATGACCGAGTGCCCACTCTGATCCTAACTGATAGCTGCTTGGGTCGGCTTGGCTCTGCGAAACTTTCCAGCAATACACCTGCTCCAGCTCGGGTACAGCTCCGGGGAGGTGTGGATTAGAGGACTACGGCGGTATACGCAGCGTTAAGCAGCCACATCGTGCACTAAGTCTGACAGCATCTTCGGAGCAGAGCCCAGGCTGAATTCTGCAGGGGAGGGCGGCTGGAGTGTGGTATAGATCCCAGACACTGTGATGCTACTGCGATCCTCCGCATTGATTTTGGTAATGGAGTTACCATGACGACAAGTGAAGGATATCCAGTCTTACCTCACCTTTTTGTGCTGCACTCGAGGTCGCCCTTTTTACTGATCTAACTTCACTCCCAGAGTTGCACTTAACTGCCCGGAGACAGTGATTAAAAGGCATCAGTGTGGCATCCTGACAAAACACAATGCCCAGTCAGCAGGGACTCGACATCGACACTGAGCACAGACTGATCTGCTCTCCATACAGCCCGACAGCACACTCACACACACTCACAGTCTCACACTCACTCACACACACAGTCTCACACTCACACACACTCACAGTCTCACACTCACTCACACACACAGTCTCACACTCACTCACACACATACACAGTCTCACACTCACTCACACACACTCACAGTCTCACACTCACACACACTCACAGTCTCACACTCACACAGTCTCACACTCACACACACTCACAGTCTCACACTCACTCACAGTCTCACACTCACACACACACACACAGTCTCACACTCACACACAGTCTCACACTCACACACACTCACAGTCTCACACTCACACACACTCACAGTCTCACACTCACTCACACACACTCACAGTCTCACACTCACTCACACACACAGTCTCACACTCACTCACACACACTCACAGTCTCACACTCACACACACTCACAGTCTCACACTCACTCACACACACAGTCTCACACTCACACACACTCACAGTCTCACACTCACACACACTCACAGTCTCACACTCACACACACACACACACACACACAGTCTCACACTCACTCACACACACTCACAGTCTCACACTCACACACACTCACAGTCTCACACTCACTCACACACACAGTCTCACACTCACTCACACACACAGTCACACACTCACTCACAGTCTCACACTCACAGTCTCACACTCACACACACTCACAGTCTCACACTCACTCACACTCACAGTCTCACAGTCTCACACTCACACACACACACAGTCTCACACTCACACACACTCACAGTCTCACACTCACTCACACTCACAATCTCACACTCACTCACACAGTCTCACACTCACTCACACTCACAATCTCACACTCACTCACACACACAGTCTCACACTCACTCACACTCACAGTCTCACACTCACACACACTCACAATCTCACACTCACTCACACTCACAATCTCACACTCACTCACACACACAGTCTCACACTCACACACACACAGTCTCACACTCACTCACACACACTCACAGTCTCACACTCACTCACACTCACAATCTCACACTCACTCACACTCACAGTCTCACACTCACACACACTCAGTCTCACACTCACTCACAGTCTCACACTCACACACATACACAGTCTCACACTCACTCACACTCACAATCTCACACTCACTCACACTCACAATCTCACACTCACTCACACACACAGTCTCACACTCACTCACATACACTCACAGTCTCACACTCACTCACACTCACAGTCTCACACTCACACACACATCCTCACACACATACTCTCACACACACACACAGACTCACAGTCTCACACATATATTCACACACTCACACACACTCTATCTCTCACACACACTCACACACTGTCTCTCTCACACTCACATACTCACACAAACACTCACACACACACACACTCACAACTTACACACTCACATTCACACAATCATACACACACTCTCTCTCACACACACACTCTCTCTTACACACACACTCTCTCTTACACACACACTCACACACACTCACACTCACACACATACACTCTCTCTCTCGCACACTTACACACACTCACACACACACACTCACATTCACACACACTCACATTCACACACTCACATTCACACATTCACACACACCCACAGTCTCACACTCACACACAGTCTCACACTCACTCACAGTCTCACACGCACACTCACATTCACACACACTCACATGCACACACTCACATTCACACACTCACACACACTCACATTCACACACTCACACACACTCACACACACACACTCACAGTCTCACACTCACACACACTCTCACACTCACACACTCTCACACACACACACTCACACTCACAGTATCATACTCACTCACACTCACACACACACACACTCTCTCTCTCACACACAGACACACACACTCTCACACTCGCACACACACACTCTTGCTCTCACACACACTCACCACTCTCTCACACACACTCTCACACTCTCTCACACACTCACACACTCTCACACTCTCACACTCTCTCACACACTCGCACACACACACTCTCTCACAAACACACATTCTCTCACACACTCTCTCATACACTCACACACACACTCACACACTCTCACACACACAGTATCACACTCACTCACACTCACACACTCTCACACAAACACACTCACACTCACACACACACACACTCACACACACACACACTCACACACACACACACACACTCGCACATACACACTCGCACATACACACACACACATACATACACTCTCACACACACATACACTTGCACACACACAGAAACACACATACATTCACAAACGCACACAGACACAGACACACTCTTACACACACTCACTCACACACACACACTCACACTCTCACACACACACAGTATCACACTCACTCATACTCACACACTCTCACACAAACACACTCACACACACACTCAAACACACTCACACACACACAGTATCACACTCACTCATACTCACACACTCTCACATAAACA